>NW_027184065.1:600000-900000 GCF_041296385.1 Aphelocoma coerulescens | reverse complement strand
TTCGTGGCCATCTGCATCCTCAGCCACAAGCAGGTTCTGATGATCAACAGGGCTCTGGGAGAGCAGGGACTCCTGTCTGTGGACAAAGAAAACAAAGACAACTTGTAAGAAGAAAACCTGGAGCTTCTAGTTAGAAGACAAAGGACTATTCAATCAAGGCAGGGCCAAAGCAGGAAACTTTCTAAAATGGAACAAGCAGCAGAAGCAGAGCAGTTTTGCAGAAGAAATTCCCCTCCCAGCACTTGGCTTAAGGAAAACGCCTGATGTTGCTATGAGAGACTTGAGTTCATGTCTACTATTGGGTACCAGACATCTGAACATTTAGACTATTGGCTTTCCAGGCTCACACTATTCAAACCGGAAAGTGAAACTACTCTAAAAGCTAGAGGCGATTGCAAGAAATGTTTCTGCTCACACCACGACTGCCGACCATGCATCATTCTTACCTTGCACCTGTCCAAAGGCCTTCCTCCGTCTGCGCTCTGGCAACTCTCACCCAAGCTCGGGCAGGGATGGAGGCTCTTGCCACAAGTAGCCCAAGCCTGGAGATATTCCTCATCCTGATCTTCCACTGCTGACATCTAGGAATTCCCTGGAGCTGCAAACACTTGCCTTTGCTGCTCGAGGATCTTCTCTAGCACCATGCCAAATGCCTTCTCCTATGGCAGTGCTGCAGCATCCTGCGAGCCATGGACTGGAACTGGCACCTTCAGCATAGTTGCTCCTGGGAAACATCCTTCAGCCATTCCCTTACTGCAATGAGCTGGACTCCTACTCCTTTGCAAGGCTCTTCCTGGATAGGTGCATCCTCAGCAATGAGACGGTTCTGCTGAGAGCCACGGCTCTGAGGGAGCAGCCAGTCCTGCCCAAAGGCCTTCCTCCGTCACCAGTCCTGCAGCTCCCACGGAGGCACTGGGAGCCTTGGACACTCTTGCCACAAGTAGCCCAAGCGTCGAATTTTCCTCATCCTGCTCCTCCACTGCTGACATCAGGGAATTCCCTGGAGCTCCCAACATCTGCCTTTCCTGCTCGAGGATCGTGTCTGGCAGCTCTCTGAGCCTCTTACACTTTGGAAGCGCAACAGCATCCTAGGAGTCATATACTGGCAACTGGCACCTCCAGGACACTTGCTGCTCCTAGGATGCTTTTCTCTGGGAAAATCTTCTTGCACACAACCTTGCTGCAGATTTTACTTCTAGGCCTTTTGTGGCCATCTGCATCCGCAGCCACAAGCAGCTTCTGATGATCGACATGGCTCTGGGAGAGCAGGGACTCCTGTCTGTGGACAAAGAAAACAAAGACAACTTGTAAGAAGAAAACCTGGAGCTTCTAGTTAGAAGAGAAAGGACTATTCAATCAAGGCAGAGCCAAGGGAGGAAACTTTCTAAAATGGAACAAGCAGCAGAAGCACAGCAGTATTGCAGAAGAAATTCCCCTCCCAGCACTTGGCTTAAGGAAAACGCCTGATGTTTCTATGAGAGACTTGAGTTCATGTCTACTATTGGATAGCAGACATCTGAACATTTAGACTACTGGCTTTCCAGGCTCACGCAATTCAAACCGGAATGTCAAACTATTTCAAAAGCTAGAGATGCTTGGAAGAAATGTTTCTGTACTCACCACAACTGGGGACCATGCATCATTCTTACCTTGCACCTGTCCAAAGGCCTTCCTCCGTCTCCAGTCCTGCCGCTCTCACGGAGGCACTGGGAGCCTCGGACACTCTTGCCACAAGTAGCCCAAGCGGGGACATCTTCCTCATCCTGCTCCTCCACTGCTGACGTCAAGGAATTCCCTGGAGCTCCCAACATCTGCCTTTCCAGCTGGAGGATCATGTCTGGCAGCTCTCTGAGCCTCTTCAACTTTGGCAGCGCCACAGCATCCTAGGAGTCATATACTGGCAACTGGCACCTCCAGGACACTTGCTGCTCCTAGGATGCTTTTCTCTGGGAAAATCTTCTTGCATACAACCTTGCTCCAGTTTTTACTTCTAGGCCTTTCGTGGCCATCTGCATTCTCAGCCACAAGCAGGTTCTGATGATCAACAGGGCTCTGGGAGAGCAGGGACTCCTGTCTGTGGACAAAGAAAACAAAGACAACTTGTAAGATTAAAACTTGGAGCTTCTAGTTAGAAGAGAAAGGACTATTCAATCAAGGCAGGGCCAAGGGAGGAAACTTTCTAAAATGGAACAAGCAGCAGAAGCACAGTAGATTTGCAGAAGAAATTCCCCTCCCAGCACTTGGCTTAAGGAAAAAACCTCATGTTTCTATGAGAGACTTGAGTTCATGTCTACTATAGGGTAGCAGACATCTGAACATTTAGACTATCGGCTTTCCAGGCTCACGCTATTCAAACCGGAAAGTGAAACTACTCTAAAAGCTAGAGGCGATTGCAAGAAATGTTCCTGTTTACACCACGACTGCCGACCATGCATCATTCTTACCTTGCACCTGTCCAAAGGCCTTCCTGCGTCTGCGCTCCGGCAACTCTCACCCAGGCAAGGGCAAGGATGGAGGCTCTTGCCACAAGTAGCCCAAGCGTGGACATCTTCCTCATCCTGCTACTCCACTGCTGACGTCAGGGTATTCCCTGGAGCTGCAAACACCTGCCTTTGCGGCTCGAGGACCTTCTCTAGCACCATGCCAAACCCCTTCTCCTATGGCAGTGCTGCAGCATCCTGCGAGCCATGGACTGGAACTGGCACCTTCAGCATAGTTGCTCCTGGGAAACATCCTTCAGCCATTCCCTTACTGCAATGAGCTGGACTCCTACTCCTTTGCAAGGCTCTTCCTGGACAGGTGCATCCTCAGCAATGAGACGGTTCTGCTGAGAGCCATGGCTCTGAGGGAGCAGCGAGTCCTGTCCAAAGGCCTTCCTCTGACTCCACTCCTGCAGCTCCCACGGAGGCACTGGGAGCCTTGGACACTCTTGCCACAAGTAGCCCAAGCGTCGAGATCTTCCTTATCCTGCTCCTCCACTGCTGACATCAGGGAATTCCCTGGTGCTCCTAAAATCTGCCTTTCCTGCTCGAGGATCGTGTCTGGCAGCTCGCTGAGCCTCTTCGCCTTTGGCAGCGCCACAGCATCCTGAGAGTCATATACTGGGAACTGGCAGCTACATGACACTTGCCGCTCCTAGGATGCTTTTCTCTGGGAAAATCTTCTTGGACACGACATTGCTCCAGTTTTTACTCCTAGGCCTTTCGTGGCCATCTGCATCCGCAGGCACAAGCAGCTTCTGATGATCGACATGGCTCTGGGAGAGCAGGGTCTCCTGTCTGTGGACAAAGAAAACAAAGACAACTTGTAAGAAGAAAACCTGGAGCTTCTAGATAGAAGACAAAGGACTATTCAATCAAGGAAGGGCCAAGGGAGGAAACTTTCTAAAATGGAACAAGCAGCAGAAGCACAGTAGTTTTGCAGAAGAAATTCCCTTCCCAGCACTTGGCTTAAGGAAAAAACCTCATGTTTCTATGAGAGACTTGAGTTCATGTCTACTACTGGGTACCAGACATCTGAACATTTAGACTATTGGCTTTCCAGGCTCACGCTATTCAAACTGGAAAGTGAAACTACTCTAACAGTAAGGATGATTGCAAGAAATGTTTCTGTTTACACCACGACTGCCGACCATGCATCATTCTTACCTTGCACCTATCCAAAGGCCTTCCTCCATCTGCGCTCCGGCAACTCTCACCCAGGCAAGGGCAGGGATGGAGGCTCTTGCCACAAGTAGCCCAAGCGTGGACATCTTCCTCATCCTGCTACTCCACTGCTGACGTCAGGGTATTCCCTGGAGCTGCAAACACCTGCCTTTGCTGCTCGAGGATCTTCTCTAGCACCATGCAAAACCCCTTCTCCTATGGCAGAGCTGCAGCATCCTGCGAGCCACGGACTGGAACTGGCACCTCCAGCAAAGTTGCTCCTGGGAAACATCCCTCAGCCATTCCCTTACTGCAATGAGCTGGACTCCTACTCCTCTGCAATACTCTTCCTGGACAGGTGCATCCTCAGCAATGAGACGGTTCTGCTGAGAGCCATGGCTCTGAGGGAGCAGCCAGTCCTGCCCAATGGTTGTCCTCCGTCACCAGTCCTGCAGCTCCCACAGAGGCACTGGGAGCCTTGGACACTCTTGCCACAAGTAGCCCAAGCGTGGACATCTTCCTCATCCTGCTCCTCCACTGCTGACGTCAGGGAATTCCCTGGAGCTCCCAACATCTGCCTTTCCTCCTCGAGGATTGTGTCTTTCAGCTCTCTGACCCTCTTCGCCTTTGGCTGCACCACAGCATCCTAGGAGTCATATACTGGCAACTGGCACCTCCAGGACACTTGCTGCTCCTAGGATGCTTTTCCCTGGGAAAATCTTCTTGCACACGACATTGCTGCAGTTTTTACTCCTAGGCCTTTCGTAGCCATCTGCATCCGCAGCCACAAGCAGCTTCTGATGATCGACATGGCTCTGGGGGAGCAGGGACTCCTGTCTGTGGACAAAGAAAACAAAGACAACTTGTAAGAAGGGAACCTGGAGCTTCTAGTTAGAAAAAAAAGGACTATTCAATCAAGGCAGGGCCAAGGGGGGAAACTTTCTAAAATGGAACAAGCAGAAGAAGCAGAGCAGTTTTGCAGAAGAAATTCCCCTCCCAGCACTTGGCTTAAGGAAAAAGCCTGATGTTGCTATGAGAGACTTGAGTTCATGTCTACTATTGGGGAGCAGACGTCTGAACATTTAGAGTATTGGCGCTCCAGGCTCACGCTATTCAAACCGGAAAGTGAAACTATTCTAACAGAAGGGATGATTGCAAGAAATGTTTCTGTTTACACCACGAATGCCGACCATCCATCATTCTTACCTTGCACCTGTCCAAAGGCCTTCCTCCATCTGCGCTCTGGCAACTCTCACCCAAGCTCGGGCAGGGATGGAGGCTCTTGCCACAAGTAGCCCAAGCGCGGACATCCTCCGCATCCTGATCTTCCACTGCTGACATCTAGGAATTCCCTGGAGCTGCAAACACTTGCCTTTGCTGCTCAAGGATCTTCTCTAGCACCATGCCAAATGCCTTCTCCTATGGCAGCGCTGCAGCATCCTGCGACTCACGGACTGGAACTGGCACCTCCAGCAAAGTTGCTCCTGGGAAACATCCCTCAGCCATTCCCTTACTGCAATGAGCTGGACTCCTACTCCTCTGCAATGCTCTTCCTGGACAGGTGCATCCTCAGCAACGAGACGGTTCTGCTGAGAGCCGCGGCTCTGAGGGAGCAGCCAGTCCTGCCAAAAGGCCTTCCTCCGTCTCCACTCCTGCAGCTCCCACGGAGGCACTGGGAGCCTTGGACACGCTTGCCACAAGTAGCCCAAGCGTGGACATCTTCCTCATCCTGCTACTCCACTGCTGACGTCAGGGTATTCCCTGGAGCTGCAAACACCTGCCTTTGCTGCTCGAGGATCTTCTCTAGCACCATGCCAAACCCCTTCTCCTATGGCAGTGCTGCAGCATCCTGCGAGCCATGGACTGGAACTGGCACCTTCAGCATAGTTGCTCCTGGGAAACATCATTCAGCCATTCCCTTACTGCAATGAGCTGGACTCCTACTCCTTTGCAAGGCTCTTCCTGGACAGGTGCATCCTCAGCAATGAGACGGTTCTGCTGAGAGCCATGGCTCTGAGGGAGCAGCCAGTCCTGTCAAAAGGCCTTCCTCTGACTCCACTCCTGCAGCTCCCACGGAGGCACTGGGAGCCTTGGACACTCTTGCCACAAGTAGCCCAAGCGTGGACATCTTCCTCATCCTGCTCCTCCACTGCTGACATCAGGGAATTCCCTGGAGCTCCTAAAATCTGCCTTTCCTGCTCGAGGATCGTGTCTGGCAGCTCTCTGAGCCTCTTCGCCTTTGGCAGCGCCACAGCATCCTGAGAGTCATATACTGGAAACTGGCAGCTACAGGACACTCTCTGCTCCTAGGATGCTTTTCTCTGGGAAAATCTTCTTGGACACGACATTGCTCCAGTTTTTACTTCTAGGCCTTTCGTGGCCATCTGCATCCGCAGCCACAAGCAGCTTCTGATGATCGACATGGCTCTGGGAAAACAGGGACCCCTGTCTGTGGACAAAGAAAACAAAGACAACTTGTAAGAAGAAAACCTGGAGCTTCTAGTTAGAAGAGAAAGGACTATTCAATCAAGGCAGGGCCAAGGGAGGAAACTTTCTAAAATGGAACAAGCAGCAGAAGCACAGTAGTTTTGCAGAAGAAATTCCCCTCCCAGCACTTGGCTTAAGGAAAAAGCCTGATGTTTCTATGAGAGACTTGAGTTCATGTCTACTACTGGGTACCAGACATCTGAACATTTAGACTATTGGCTTTCCATGCTCACGCTATTCAAACCGGAAAGTGAAACTACTCTAACAGTAGGGATGATTGCAAGAAATGTTTCTGTTTACACCACGACTGCCGACCATGCATCATTCTTACCTTGCACCTGTCCAAAGGCCTTCCTCCGTCTGCGCTCCGGCAACTCTCACCCAGGCAAGGGCAAGGATGGAGGCTCTTGCCACAAGTAGCCCAAGCGTGGACATCTTCCTCATCCTGCTACTCCACTGCTGACGTCAGGGTATTCCCTGGAGCTGCAAACACCTGCCTTTGCGGCTCGAGGACCTTCTCTAGCACCATGCCAAACCCCTTCTCCTATGGCAGTGCTGCAGCATCCTGCGAGCCATGGACTGGAACTGGCACCTTCAGCATAGTTGCTCCTGGGAAACATCCTTCAGCCATTCCCATACTGCAATGAGCTGGACTCCTACTCCTTTGCAAGGCTCTTCCTGGACAGGTGCATCCTCAGCAATGAGACGGTTCTGCTGAGAGCCATGGCTCTGAGGGAGCAGCCAGTCCTGTCCAAAGGCCTTCCTCTGACTCCACTCCTGCAGCTCCCACGGAGGCACTGGGAGCCTTGGACACTCTTGCCACAAGTAGCCCAAGCGTGGACATCTTCCTCATCCTGCTCCTCCACTGCTGACATCAGGGAATTCCCTGGAGCTCCTAAAATCTGCCTTTCCTGCTGGAGGATCGTGTCTGGCAGCTCTCTGAGCCTCTTCGCCTTTGGCAGCGCCACAGCATCCTGAGAGTCATATACTGGAAACTGGCAGCTACAGGACACTTGCTGCTCCTAGGATGCTTTTCTCTGGGAAAATCTTCTTGGACACGACATTGCTCCAGTTTTTACTTCTAGGCCTTTCGTGGCCATCTGCATCCGCAGCCACAAGCAGCTTCTGATGATCGACATGGCTCTGGGAGAGCAGGGTCTCCTGTCTGTGGACAAAGAAAACAAAGACAACTTGTAAGAAGAAAACCTGGAGCTTCTAGATAGAAGACAAAGGACTATTCAATCAAGGAAGGGCCAAGGGAGGAAACTTTCTAAAATGGAACAAGCAGCAGAAGCACAGTAGTTTTGCAGAAGAAATTCCCTTCCCAGCACTTGGCTTAAGGAAAAAACCTCATGTTTCTATGAGAGACTTGAGTTCATGTCTACTACTGGGTACCAGACATCTGAACATTTAGACTATTGGCTTTCCAGGCTCACGCTATTCAAACCGGAAAGTGAAACTACTCTAACAGTAAGGATGATTGCAAGAAATGTTTCTGTTTACACCACGACTGCCGACCATCCATCATTCTTACCTTGCACCTGTCCAAAGGCCTTCCTCCATCTGCGCTCCGGCAACTCTCACCCAGGCAAGGGCAGGGATGGAGGCTCTTGCCACAAGTAGCCCAAGCGTGGACATCTTCCTCATCCTGCTACTCCACTGCTGACGTCAGGGTATTCCCTGGAGCTGCAAACACCTGCCTTTGCTGCTCGAGGATCTTCTCTAGCACCATGCCAAACTCCTTCTCCTATGGCAGCGCTGCAGCATCCTGCGACTCACGGACTGGAACTGGCACCTGCAGCAAAGTTGCTCCTGGGAAACATCCCTCAGCCATTCCCTTACTGCAATGAGCTGGACTCCTACTCCTCTGCAATGCTCTTCCTGGACAGGTGCATCCTCAGCAATGAGACGGTTCTGCTGAGAGCCACGGCTCTGAGGGAGCAGCCAGTCCTGCCCAATGGTTGTCCTCCGTCACCAGTCCTGCAGCTCCCACGGAGGCACTGGGAGCCTTGGACACTCTTGCCACAAGTAGCCCAAGCGTGGACATCTTCCTCATCCTGCTCCTCCACTGCTGACATCAGGGAATTCCCTGGAGCTCCCAACATCTGCCTTTCCTCCTCGAGGATTGTGTCTTTCAGCTCTCTGACCCTCTTCGCCTTTGGCTGCACCACAGCATCCTAGGAGTCATATACTGGCAACTGGCACCTCCAGGACACTTGCTGCTCCTAGGATGCTTTTCCCTGGGAAAATCTTCTTGCACACGACATTGCTGCAGTTTTTACTCCTAGGCCTTTCGTAGCCATCTGCATCCGCAGCCACAAGCAGCTTCTGATGATCGACATGGCTCTGGGGGAGCAGGGACTCCTGTCTGTGGACAAAGAAAACAAAGACAACTTGTAAGAAGGGAACCTGGAGCTTCTAGTTAGAAGAGAAAGGACTATTCAATCAAGGCAGGGCCAAGGGAGGAAACTTTCTAAAATGGAACAAGCAGCAGAAGCAGAGCAGTTTTGCAGAAGAAATTCCCCTCCCAGCACTTGGCTTAAGGAAAAAGCCTGATGTTGCTATGAGAGACTTGAGTTCATGTCTACTATTGGGGAGCAGACGTCTGAACATTTAGAGTATTGGCGCTCCAGGCTCACGCTATTCAAACCGGAAAGTGAAACTATTCTAACAGAAGGGATGATTGCAAGAAATGTTTCTGTTTACACCACGAATGCCGACCATCCATCATTCTTACCTTGCACCTGTCCAAAGGCCTTCCTCCAACTGCGCTCTGGCAACTCTCACCCAAGCTCGGGCAGGGATGGAGGCTCTTGCCACAAGTAGCCCAAGCGCGGACATCCTCCTCATCCTGATCTTCCACTGCTGACATCTAGGAATTCCCTGGAGCTGCAAACACTTGCCTTTGCTGCTCGAGGATCTTCTCTAGCACCATGCAAAACCCCTTCTCCTATGGCAGTGCTGCAGCATCCTGCGAGCCACGGACTGGAACTGGCACCTCCAGCAAAGTTGCTCCTGGGAAACATCCCTCAGCCATTCCCTTACTGCAATGAGCTGGACTCCTACTCCTCTGCAATGCTCTTCCTGGACAGGTGCATCCTCAGCAACGAGACGGTTCTGCTGAGAGCCGCGGCTCTGAGGGAGCAGCCAGTCCTGCCAAAAGGCCTTCCTCCGTCTCCACTCCTGCAGCTCCCACGGAGGCACTGGGAGCCTTGGACACGCTTGCCACAAGTAGCCCAAGCGTGGACATCTTCCTCATCCTGCTCCTCCACTGCTGACGTCAGGGTATTCCCTGGAGCTGCAAACACCTGCCTTTGCTGCTCGAGGATCATGTCTGGCAGCTCTCTGAGCCTCTTCATCTTTGGCTGCGCCACAGCATCCTAGGAGTCATATACTGGCAACTGGCACCTCCAGGACACTTGCTGCTCCTAGGATGCTTTTCTCTGGGAAAATCTTCTTGCACACAACCTTGCTGCAGATTTTACTTCTAGGTCTTTCGTGGCCATGTGCATCCGCGGCCACGAGCAGCTTCTGATGATCGACATGGCTCTGGGAGAGCAGGGACTCCTGTCTGTGGACAAAGAAAACAAAGACAACTTGTAAGAAGAAAACCTGGAGCTTCTAGATAGAAGAGAAAGGACTATTCAATCAAGGCAGGGCCAAAGCAGGAAACTTTCTAAAATGGAACAAGCAGCAGAAGCACAGTAGTTTTGCAGAAGAAATTCCCCTCCCAGCACTTGGCTTAAGGAAAAAGTCTGATGTTTCTATGAGAGACTTGAGTTCATGTCTACTATTGGATAGCAGACATCTGAACATTTAGACTACTGGCTTTCCAGGCTCACGCAATTCAAACCGGAATGTCAAACTATTTCAAAAGCTAGAGATGCTTGGAAGAAATGTTTCTGTACTCACCACAACTGGGGACCATGCATCATTCTTACCTTGCACCTGTCCAAAGGCCTTCCTCCGTCTCCAGTCCTGCCGCTCTCACGGAGGCACTGGGAGCCTCGGACACTCTTGCCACAAGTAGCCCAAGCGTGGACATCTTCCTCATCCTGCTCCTCCACTGCTGACGTCAGGGAATTCCCTGGAGCTCCCAACATCTGCCTTTCCAGCTGGAGGATCATGTCTGGCAGCTCTCTGAGCCTCTTCAAATTTGGCAGCGCCACAGCATCCTAGGAGTGATATACTGGCAACTGGCACCTCCAGGACACTTGCTGCTCCTAGGATGCTTTTCTCTGGGAAAATCTTCTTGCATACAACCTTGCTCCAGTTTTTACTTCTAGGCCTTTCGTGGCCATCTGCATTCTCAGCCACAAGCAGGTTCTGATGATCAACAGGGCTCTGGGAGAGCAGGGACTCCTGTCTGTGGACAAAGAAAACAAAGACAACTTGTAAGATTAAAACCTGGAGCTTCTAGTTAGAAGAGAAAGGACTATTCAATCAAGGCAGGGCCAAGGGAGGAAACTTTCTAAAATGGAACAAGCAGCAGAAGCACAGTAGATTTGCAGAAGAAATTCCCCTCCCAGCACTTGGCTTAAGGAAAAAACCTCATGTTTCTATGAGAGACTTGAGTTCATGTCTACTATAGGGTAGCAGACATCTGAACATTTAGACTATTGGCTTTCCAGGCTCACGCTATTCAAACCGGAAAGTGAAACTACTCTAACAGTAAGGATGATTGCAAGAAATGTTTCTGTTTACACCACGACTGCCGACCATGCATCATTCTTACCTTGCACCTGTCCAAAGGCCTTCCTCCATCTGCGCTCCGGCAACTCTCACCCAGGCAAGGGCAGAGATAGAGGCTCTTGCCACAAGTAGCCCAAGCATGGACATCTTCCTCATCCTGCTACTCTACTGCTGACGTCAGGGTATTCCCTGGAGCTGCAAACACCTGCCTTTGCTGCTCGAGGACCTTCTCTAGCACCATGCCAAACCCCTTCTCCTATGGCAGTACTGCAGCATCCTGCGAGCCATGGACTGGAACTGGCACCTTCAGCATAGTTGCTCCTGGGAAACATCATTCAGCCATTCCCTTACTGCAATGAGCTGGACTCCTACTCCTTTGCAAGGCTCTTCCTGGACAGGTGCATCCTCAGCAATGAGACGGTTCTGCTGAGAGCCATGGCTCTGAGGGAGGAGCCAGTCCTGCCCAAAGGCCTTCCTCTGACTCCACTCCTGCAGCTCTCACGGAGGCACTGGGAGCCTTGGACACTCTTGCCACAAGTAGCCCAAGCGTGGACATCTTCCTCATCCTGCTCCTCCACTGCTGACGTCAGGGAATTCCCTGGAGCTCCTAAAATCTGCCTTTCCTGCTGGAGGATCGTGTCTGGCAGCTCTCTGATCCTCTTCGCCTTTGGCAGCGCCACAGCATCCTGAGAGTCATATACTGGAAACTGGCAGCTACATGACACTTGCCGCTCCTAGGATGCTTTTCTCTGGGAAAATCTTCTTGGACACGACATTGCTCCAGTTTTTACTTCTAGGCCTTTCGTGGCCATCTGCATTCTCAGCCACAAGCAGCTTCTGATGATCGACATGGCTCTGGGAGAGCAGGGACTCCTGTCTGTGGACAAAGAAAACAAAGACAACTTGTAAGAAGAAAACCTGGAGCTTCTAGTTAGAAGAGAAAGGACTATTCAAACAAGGCAGGGCCAAGGGAGGAAACTTTCTAAAATGGAACAAGCAGCAGAAGCACAGTAGTTTTGCAGAAGAAATTCCCTTCCCAGCACTTGGCTTAAGGAAAAAACCTCATGTTTCTATGAGAGACTTGAGTTCATGTCTACTACTGGGTACCAGACATCTGAACATTTAGACTATTGGCTTTCCAGGCTCACGCTATTCAAACCGGAAAGTGAAACTATTCTAACAGAAGGGATGATTGCAAGAAATGTTTCTGTTTACACCACGACTGCCGACCATCCATCATTCTTACCTTGCACCTGTCCAAAGGCCTTCCTCCATCTGCGCTCCGGCAACTCTCACCCAGGCAAGGGCAGGGATGGAGGCTCTTGCCACAAGTAGCCCAAGCGTGGACATCTTCCTCATCCTGCTACTCCACTGCTGACGTCAGGGTATTCCCTGGAGCTGCAAACACCTGCCTTTGCTGCTCGAGGATCTTCTCTAGCACCATGCAAAACCCCTTCTCCTATGGCAGTGCTGCAGCATCCTGCGAGCCATGGACTGGAACTGGCACCTTCAGCATAGTTGCTCCTGGGAAACATCATTCAGCCATTCCCTTACTGCAATGAGCTGGACTCCTACTCCTTTGCAAGGCTCTTCCTGGACAGGTGCATCCTCAGCAATGAGACGGTTCTGCTGAGAGCCATGGCTCTGAGGGAGGAGCCAGTCCTGCCCAAAGGCCTTCCTCTGACTCCACTCCTGCAGCTCTCACGGAGGCACTGGGAGCCTTGGACACTCTTGCCACAAGTAGCCCAAGCGTGGACATCTTCCTCATCCTGCTCCTCCACTGCTGACGTCAGGGAATTCCCTGGAGCTCCTAAAATCTGCCTTTCCTGCTGGAGGATCGTGTCTGGCAGCTCTCTGATCCTCTACGCCTTTGGCAGCGCCACAGCATCCTGAGAGTCATATACTGGAAACTGGCAGCTACATGACACTTGCCGCTCCTAGGATGCTTTTCTCTGGGAAAATCTTCTTGGACACGACATTGCTCCAGTTTTTACTTCTAGGCCTTTCGTGGCCATCTGCATTCTCAGCCACAAGCAGATTCTGATGATCGACATGGCTCTGGGAGAGCAGGGACTCCTGTCTGTGGACAAAGAAAACAAAGACAACTTGTAAGAAGAAAACCTGGAGCTTCTAGTTAGAAGAGAAAGGACTATTCAAACAAAACAGGGCCAAAGGAGGAAACTTTCTAAAATGGAACAAGCAGCAGAAGCACAGTAGTTTTGCAGAAGAAATTCCCTTCCCAGCACTTGGCTTAAGGAAAAAACCTCATGTTTCTATGAGAGACTTGAGTTCATGTCTACTACTGGGTACCAGACATCTGAACATTTAGACTATTGGCTTTCCAGGCTCACGCTATTCAAACCGGAAAGTGAAACTACTCTAACAGTAAGGATGATTGCAAGAAATGTTTCTGTTTACACCACGACTGCCGACCATGCATCATTCTTACCTTGCACCTGTCCAAAGGCCTTCCTCCATCTGCGCTCCAGCAACTCTCACTCAGGCAAGGGCAGGGATGGAGGCTCTTGCCACAAGTAGCCCAAGCGTGGACATCTTCCTCATCCTGCTACTCCACTGCTGACGTCAGGGTATTCCCTGGAGCTGCAAACACCTGCCTTTGCTGCTCGAGGATCTTCTCTAGCACCATGCAAAACCCCTTCTCCTATGGCAGTGCTGCAGCATCCTGCGAGCCACGGACTGGAACTGGCACCTCCAGCAAAGTTGCTCCTGGGAAACATCCCTCAGCCATTCCCTTACTGCAATGAGCTGGACTCCTACTCCTCTGCAATGCTCTTCCTGGACAGGTGCATCCTCAGCAATGAGACGGTTCTGCTGAGAGCCACAGCTCTGAGGGAGCAGCCAGTCCTGTCCAAAGGCCTTCCTCTGACTCCACTCCTGCAGCTCCCACGGAGGCACTGGGAGCCTTGGACACTCTTGCCACAAGTAGCCCAAGCGTGGACATCTTCCTCATCCTGCTCCTCCACTGCTGACGTCAGGGAATTCCCTGGAGCTCCCAACATCTGCCTTTCCTCCTCGAGGATTGTGTCTTTCAGCTCTCTGACCCTCTTCGCCTTTGGCTGCACCACAGCATCCTAGGAGTCATATACTGGCAACTGGCACCTCCAGGACACTTGCTGCTCCTAGGATGCTTTTCCCTGGGAAAATCTTCTTGCACACGACATTGCTGCAGTTTTTACTCCTAGGCCTTTCGTAGCCATCTGCATCCGCAGCCACAAGCAGCTTCTGATGATCGACATGGCTCTGGGGGAGCAGGGACTCCTGTCTGTGGACAAAGAAAACAAAGACAACTTCTAAGAAGGGAACCTGGAGCTTCTAGTTAGAAAAAAAAGGACTATTCAATCAAGGCAGGGCCAAGGGGGGAAACTTTCTAAAATGGAACAAGCAGAAGAAGCAGAGCAGTTTTGCAGAAGAAATTCCCCTCCCAGCACTTGGCTTAAGGAAAAAGCCTGATGTTGCTATGAGAGACTTGAGTTCATGTCTACTATTGGGGAGCAGACGTCTGAACATTTAGAGTATTGGCGCTCCAGGCTCACGCTATTCAAACCGGAAAGTGAAACTATTCTAACAGAAGGGATGATTGCAAGAAATGTTTCTGTTTAAACCACGAATGCCGACCATCCATCATTCTTACCTTGCACCTGTCCAAAGGCCTTCCTCCATCTGCGCTCTGGCAACTCTCACCCAAGCTCGGGCAGGGATGGAGGCTCTTGCCACAAGTAGCCCAAGCGCGGACATCCTCCGCATCCTGATCTTCCACTGCTGACATCTAGGAATTCCCTGGAGCTGCAAACACTTGCCTTTGCTGCTCAAGGATCTTCTCTAGCACCATGCCAAATGCCTTCTCCTATGGCAGCGCTGCAGCATCCTGCGAGCCACGGACTGGAACTGGCACCTCCAGCAAAGTTGCTCCTGGGAAACATCCCTCAGCCATTCCCTTACTGCAATGAGCTGGACTCCTACTCCTCTGCAATGCTCTTCCTGGACAGGTGCATCCTCAGCAACGAGACGGTTCTGCTGAGAGCCGCGGCTCTGAGGGAGCAGCCAGTCCTGCCAAAAGGCCTTCCTCCGTCTCCACTCCTGCAGCTCCCACGGAGGCACTGGGAGCCTTGGACACGCTTGCCACAAGTAGCCCAAGCGTGGACATCTTCCTCATCCTGCTACTCCACTGCTGACGTCAGGGTATTCCCTGGAGCTGCAAACACCTGCCTTTGCTGCTCGAGGACCTTCTCTAGCACCATGCCAAACCCCTTCTCCTATGGCAGTGCTGCAGCATCCTGCGAGCCATGGACTGGAACTGGCACCTTCAGCATAGTTGCTCCTGGGAAACATCCTTCAGCCATTCCCATACTGCAATGAGCTGGACTCCTACTCCTTTGCAAGGCTCTTCCTGGACAGGTGCATCCTCAGCAATGAGACGGTTCTGCTGAGAGCCATGGCTCTGAGGGAGGAGCCAGTCCTGCCCAAAGGCCTTCCTCTGACTCCACTCCTGCAGCTCTCACGGAGGCACTGGGAGCCTTGGACACTCTTGCCACAAGTAGCCCAAGCGTGGACATCTTCCTCATCCTGCTCCTCCACTGCTGACGTCAGGGAATTCCCTGGAGCTCCTAAAATCTGCCTTTCCTGCTCGAGGATCGTGTCTGGCAGCTCTCTGAGCCTCTTCGCCTTTGGCAGCGCCACAGCATCCTGAGAGTCATATACTGGAAACTGGCAGCTACAGGACACTTGCTGCTCCTAGGATGCTTTTCTCTGGGAAAATCTTCTTGGACACGACATTGCTCCAGTTTTTACTTCTAGGCCTTTCGTGGCCATCTGCATCCGCAGCCACAAGCAGCTTCTGATGATCGACATGGCTCTGGGAGAGCAGGGTCTCCTGTCTGTGGACAAAGAAAACAAAGACAACTTGTAAGAAGAAAACCTGGAGCTTCTAGATAGAAGACAAAGGACTATTCAATCAAGGAAGGGCCAAGGGAGGAAACTTTCTAAAATGGAACAAGCAGCAGAAGCACAGTAGTTTTGCAGAAGAAATTCCCTTCCCAGCACTTGGCTTAAGGAAAAAACCTCATGTTTCTATGAGAGACTTGAGTTCATGTCTACTACTGGGTACCAGACATCTGAACATTTAGACTATTGGCTTTCCAGGCTCACGCTATTCAAACCGGAAAGTGAAACTACTCTAACAGTAAGGATGATTGCAAGAAATGTTTCTGTTTACACCACGACTGCCGACCATCCATCATTCTTACCTTGCACCTGTCCAAAGGCCTTCCTCCATCTGCGCTCCGGCAACTCTCACCCAGGCAAGGGCAGGGATGGAGGCTCTTGCCACAAGTAGCCCAAGCGTGGACATCTTCCTCATCCTGCTACTCCACTGCTGACGTCAGGGTATTCCCTGGAGCTGCAAACACCTGCCTTTGCTGCTCGAGGATCTTCTCTAGCACCATGCCAAACTCCTTCTCCTATGGCAGCGCTGCAGCATCCTGCGACTCACGGACTGGAACTGGCACCTGCAGCAAAGTTGCTCCTGGGAAACATCCCTCAGCCATTCCCTTACTGCAATGAGCTGGACTCCTACTCCTCTGCAATGCTCTTCCTGGACAGGTGCATCCTCAGCAATGAGACGGTTCTGCTGAGAGCCACGGCTCTGAGGGAGCAGCCAGTCCTGCCCAATGGTTGTCCTCCGTCACCAGTCCTGCAGCTCCCACGGAGGCACTGGGAGCCTTGGACACTCTTGCCACAAGTAGCCCAAGCGTGGACATCTTCCTCATCCTGCTCCTCCACTGCTGACATCAGGGAATTCCCTGGAGCTCCCAACATCTGCCTTTCCTCCTCGAGGATTGTGTCTTTCAGCTCTCTGACCCTCTTCGCCTTTGGCTGCACCACAGCATCCTAGGAGTCATATACTGGCAACTGGCACCTCCAGGACACTTGCTGCTCCTAGGATGCTTTTCCCTGGGAAAATCTTCTTGCACACGACATTGCTGCAGTTTTTACTCCTAGGCCTTTCGTAGCCATCTGCATCCGCAGCCACAAGCAGCTTCTGATGATCGACATGGCTCTGGGGGAGCAGGGACTCCTGTCTGTGGACAAAGAAAACAAAGACAACTTGTAAGAAGGGAACCTGGAGCTTCTAGTTAGAAGAGAAAGGACTATTCAATCAAGGCAGGGCCAAGGGAGGAAACTTTCTAAAATGGAACAAGCAGCAGAAGCAGAGCAGTTTTGCAGAAGAAATTCCCCTCCCAGCACTTGGCTTAAGGAAAAAGCCTGATGTTGCTATGAGAGACTTGAGTTCATGTCTACTATTGGGGAGCAGATGTCTGAACATTTAGAGTATTGGCGCTCCAGGCTCACGCTATTCAAACCGGAAAGTGAAACTATTCTAACAGAAGGGATGATTGCATGAAATGTTTCTGTTTACACCACGAATGCCGACCATCCATCATTCTTACCTTGCACCTGTCCAAAGGCCTTCCTCCATCTGCGCTCTGGCAACTCTCACCCAAGCTCGGGCAGGGATGGAGGCTCTTGCCACAAGTAGCCCAAGCGCGGACATCCTCCTCATCCTGATCTTCCACTGCTGACATCTAGGAATTCCCTGGAGCTGCAAACACTTGCCTTTGCTGCTCGAGGATCTTCTCTAGCACCATGCCAAATGCCTTCTCCTATGGCAGCGCTGCAGCATCCTGCGACTCACGGACTGGAACTGGCACCTGCAGCAAAGTTGCTCCTGGGAAACATCCCTCAGCCATTCCCTTACTGCAATGAGCTGGACTCCTACTCCTCTGCAAAGCTCTTCCTGGACAGGTGCATCCTCAGCAACGAGACGGTTCTGCTGAGAGCCGCGGCTCTGAGGGAGCAGCCAGTCCTGCCAAAAGGCCTTCCTCCGTCTCCACTCCTGCAGCTCCCACGGAGGCACTGGGAGCCTTGGACACGCTTGCCACAAGTAGCCCAAGCGTGGACATCTTCCTCATCCTGCTCCTCCACTGCTGACGTCAGGGAATTCCCTGGAGCTGCAAACACCTGCCTTTGCTGCTCGAGGATCATGTCTGGCAGCTCTCTGAGCCTCTTCATCTTTGGCTGCGCCACAGCATCCTAGGAGTCATATACTGGCAACTGGCACCTCCAGGACACTTGCTGCTCCTAGGATGCTTTTCTCTGGGAAAATCTTCTTGCATACGACCTTGCTCCAGATTTTACTTCTAGGTCTTTCGTGGCCATGTGCATCCGCGGCCACGAGCAGCTTCTGATGATCGACATGGCTCTGGGAGAGCAGGGACTCCTGTCTGTGGACAAAGAAAACAAAGACAACTTGTAAGATTAAAACCTGGAGCTTCTAGTTAGAAGAGAAAGGACTATTCAATCAAGGCAGGGCCAAGGGAGGAAACTTTCTAAAATGGAACAAGCAGCAGAAGCACAGTAGATTTGCAGAAGAAATTCCCCTCCCAGCACTTGGCTTAAGGAAAAAACCTCATGTTTCTATGAGAGACTTGAGTTCATGTCTACTATAGGGTAGCAGACATCTGAACATTTAGACTATTGGCTTTCCAGGCTCACGCTATTCAAACCGGAAAGTGAAACTACTCTAACAGTAAGGATGATTGCAAGAAATGTTTCTGTTTACACCACGACTGCCGACCATGCATCATTCTTACCTTGCACCTGTCCAAAGGCCTTCCTCCATCTGCGCTCCAGCAACTCTCACTCAGGCAAGGGCAGGGATGGAGGCTCTTGCCACAAGTAGCCCAAGCGTGGACATCTTCCTCATCCTGCTACTCCACTGCTGACGTCAGGGTATTCCCTGGAGCTGCAAACACCTGCCTTTGCTGCTCGAGGACCTTCTCTAGCACCATGCCAAACCCCTTCTCCTATGGCAGTGCTGCAGCATCCTGCGAGCCATGGACTGGAACTGGCACCTTCAGCATAGTTGCTCCTGGGAAACATCCTTCAGCCATTCCCTTACTGCAATGAGCTGGACTCCTACTCCTTTGCAAGGCTCTTCCTGGATAGGTGCATCCTCAGCAATGAGACGGTTCTGCTGAGAGCCACGGCTCTGAGGGAGCAGCCAGTCCTGCCCAAAGGCCTTCCTCCGTCTCCACTCCTGCAGCTCCCACGGAGGCACTGGGAGCCTTGGACACGCTTGCCACAAGTAGCCCAAGCGTGGACATCTTCCTCATCCTGCTCCGCCACTGCTGACATCATGGAATTCCCTGGAGCTCCCAACATGTGCCTTTCCTGCTCGAGGATCGTGTCTGGCAGCTCTCTGAGCCTCTTACATTTTGGAAGCGCAACAGCATCCTAGGAGTCATATACTGGCAACTGGCAGCTCCAGGACACTTGCTGCTCCTAGGATGCTTTTCTCTGGGAAAATCTTCTTGCACACAACCTTGCTGCAGATTTTACTTCTAGGCCTTTCGTGGCCATCTGCATCCACGGCCACAAGCAGCTTCTGATGATCGACATGGCTCTGGGAGAGCAGGGACTCCTGTCTGTGGACAAAGAAAACAAAGACAACTTGTAAGATTAAAACCTGGAGCTTCTAGTTAGAAGAGAAAGGACTATTCAATCAAGGCGGAGCCAAGGGAAGAAACTTTCTAAAATGGAACAAGCAGCAGAAGCACAGCAGTATTGCAGAAGAAATTCCCCTCCCAGCACTTGGCTTAAGGAAAACGCCTGATGTTTCTATGAGAGACTTGAGTTCATGTCTACTACTGGGTACCAGACATCTGAACATTTAGACTATTGGCTTTCCAGGCTCACGCTATTCAAACCGGAAAGTGAAACTACTCTAACAGTAAGGATGATTGCAAGAAATGTTTCTGTTTACACCACAACTGCCGACCATGCATCATTCTTACCTTGCACCTGTCCAAAGGCCTTCCTCCATCTGCGCTCCAGCAACTCTCACCCAGGCAAGGGCAGGGATGGAGGCTCTTGCCACAAGTAGCCCAAGCGTGGACATCTTCCTCATCCTGCTACTCCACTGCTGACGTCAGGGTATTCCCTGGAGCTGCAAACACCTGCCTTTGCTGCTCGAGGACCTTCTCTAGCACCATGCAAAACCCCTTCTCCTATGGCAGTGCTGCAGCATCCTGCGAGCCACGGACTGGAACTGGCACCTCCAGCAAAGTTACTCCTGGGAAACATCCCTCAGCCATTCCCTTACTGCAATGAGCTGGACTCCTACTCCTCTGCAATGCTCTTCCTGGACAGGTGCATCCTCAGCAATGAGACGGTTCTGCTGAGAGCCACGGCTCTGAGGGAGCAGCCAGTCCTGCCCAATGGTTGTCCTCCGTCACCAGTCCTGCAGCTCCCACGGAGGCACTGGGAGCCTTGGACACTCTTGCCACAAGTAGCCCAAGCGTGGACATCTTCCTCATCCTGCTCCTCCACTGCTGACGGCAGGGAATTCCCTGGTGCTCCCAACATCTGCCTTTCCTGCTCGAGGATCGTGTCTGGCAGCTCTCTGAGCCTCTTTGCCTTTGGCAGCGCCACAGCATCCTAGGAGTCATATACTGGCAACTGGCACCTCCAGGACACTTGCTGCTCCTAGGATGCTTTCCTCTGGGAAAATCTTCTTGCACACGTCCTTGCTCCAGTTTTTACTCCTAGGCCTTTGGTGGCCATCTGCATCCTCAGCCACAAGCAGGTTCTGATGATCGACAGGGCTCTGGGAGAGCAGGGACTCCTGTCTGTGGACAAAGAAAACAAAGACAACTTGTAAGAAGAAAACCTGGAGCTTCTAGTTAGAAAAAAAAGGACTATTCAATCAAGGCAGGGCCAAGGGAGGAAACTTTCTAAAATGGAACAAGCAGCAGAAGCACAGTACTTTTGCAGAAGAAATTCCCCTCCCAGCACTTGGCTTAAGGAAAAAGCCTGATGTTTCTATGAGAGACTTGAGTTCATGTCTACTATTGGGTACCAGACATCTGAACATTTAGACTATTGGCTTTCCATGCTCACGCTATTCAAACCGGAAAGTGAAACTACTCTAACAGTAGGGATGATTGCAAGAAATGTTTCTGTTTACACCACGACTGCCGACCATGCATCATTCTTACCTTGCACCTGTCCAAAGGCCTTCCTCCGTCTGCGCTCTGGCAACTCTCACCCAGGCAAGGGCAAGGATGGAGGCTCTTGCCACAAGTAGCCCAAGCGTGGACATCTTCCTCATCCTGCTCCGCCACTGCTGACATCAGGGAATTCCCTGGAGCTCCCAACATCTGCCTTTCCTGCTCGAGGATCGTGTCTGGCAGCTCTCTGAGCCTCTTCAACTTTGGCAGCGCCACAGCATCCTAGGAGTCATATACTGGCAACTGGCACCTCCAGGACACTTGCTGCTCCTAGGATGCTTTTCTCTGGGAAAATCTTCTTGCATACGACCTTGCTCCAGATTTTACTTCTAGGTCTTTCGTGGCCATGTGCATCCGCGGCCACGAGCAGCTTCTGATGATCGACATGGCTCTGGGAGAGCAGGGACTCCTGTCTGTGGACAAATAAAACAAAGACAACTTGTAAGAAGAAAACCTGGAGCTTCTAGATAGAAGAGAAAGGACTATTCAATCAAGGCAGGGCCAAAGCAGGAAACTTTCTAAAATGGAACAAGCAGCAGAAGCACAGTAGTTTTGCAGAAGAAATTCCCTTCCCAGCACTTGGCTTAAGGAAAAAGTCTGATGTTTCTATGAGAGACTTGAGTTCATGTCTACTATTGGATAGCAGACATCTGAACATTTAGACTACTGGCTTTCCAGGCTCACGCAATTCAAACCGGAATGTCAAACTATTTCAAAAGCTAGAGATGCTTCGAAGAAATGTTTCTGTACTCACCACAACTGGGGACCATGCATCATTCTTACCTTGCACCTGTCCAAAGGCCTTCCTCCGTCTCCAGTCCTGCCGCTCTCACGGAGGCACTGGGAGCCTCGGACACTCTTGCCACAAGTAGCCCAAGCGTGGACATCTTCCTCATCCTGCTCCTCCACTGCTGACGTCAGGGAATTCCCTGGAGCTCCCAACATCTGCCTTTCCAGCTGGAGGATCATGTCTGGCAGCTCTCTGAGCCTCTTCAACTTTGGCAGCGCCACAGCATCCTAGGAGTCATATACTGGCAACTGGCACCTCCAGGACACTTGCTGCTCCTAGGATGCTTTTCTCTGGGAAAATCTTCTTGCATACAACCTTGCTCCAGTTTTTACTTCTAGGCCTTTCGTGGCCATCTGCATTCTCAGCCACAAGCAGGTTCTGATGATCAACAGGGCTCTGGGAGAGCAGGGACTCCTGTCTGTGGACAAAGAAAACAAAGACAACTTGTAAGATTAAAACCTGGAGCTTCTAGTTAGAAGAGAAAGGACTATTCAATCAAGGCAGGGCCAAGGGAGGAAACTTTCTAAAATGGAACAAGCAGCAGAAGCACAGTAGATTTGCAGAAGAAATTCCCCTCCCAGCACTTGGCTTAAGGAAAAAACCTCATGTTTCTATGAGAGACTTGAGTTCATGTCTACTATTGGGTACCAGACATCTGAACATTTAGACTATTGGCTTTCCAGGCTCACACTATTCAAACCGGAAAGTGAAACTACTCTAAAAGCTAGAGGCGATTGCAAGAAATGTTTCTGCTCGCACCACGACTGCCGACCATGCATCATTCTTACCTTGCACCTGTCCAAAGGCCTTCCTCCGTCTGCGCTCTGGCAACTCTCACCCAAGCTCGGGCAGGGATGGAGGCTCTTGCCACAAGTAGCCCAAGCCTGGAGATATTCCTCATCCTGATCTTCCACTGCTGACATCTAGGAATTCCCTGGAGCTGCAAACACCTGCCTTTGCGGCTCGAGGATCTTCTCTAGCACCATGCCAAACCCCTTCTCTTATGGCAGTGCTGCAGCATCCTGCGAGCCATGGACTGGAACTGGCACCTTCAGCATAGTTGCTCCTGGGAAACATCCTTCAGCCATTCCCTTACTGCAATGAGCTGGACTCCTACTCCTTTGCAAGGCTCTTCCTGGACAGGTGCATCCTCAGCAATGAGACGGTTCTGCTGAGAGCCATGGCTCTGAGGGAGCAGCGAGTCCTGTCCAAAGGCCTTCCTCTGACTCCACTCCTGCAGCTCCCACGGAGGCACTGGGAGCCTCGGACACTCTTGCCACAAGTAGCCCAAGCATCGAGATCTTCCTCATCCTGCTCCTCCACTGCTGACGTCAGGGAATTCCCTGGAGCTCCTAAAATCTGCCTTTCCTGCTGGAGGATCGTGTCTGGCAGCTCTCTGAGCCTCTTCGCCTTTGGCAGCGCCACAGCATCCTGAGAGTCATATACTGGAAACTGGCAGCTACAGGACACTTGCTGCTCCTAGGATGCTTTTCTCTGGGAAAATCTTCTTGGACACGACATTGCTCCAGTTTTTACTTCTAGGCCTTTCGTGGCCATCTGCATCCGCAGCCACAAGCAGCTTCTGATGATCGACATGGCTCTGGGAGAGCAGGGACTCCTGTCTGTGGACAAAGAAAACAAAGACAACTTGTAAGAAGAAAACCTGGAGCTTCTAGATAGAAGACAAAGGACTATTCAATCAAGGCAGGGCCAAGGGAGGAAACTTTCTAAAATGGAACAAGCAGCAGAAGCACAGTAGTTTTGCAGAAGAAATTCCCTTCCCAGCACTTGGCTTAAGGAAAAAACCTCATGTTTCTAAGAGAGACTTGAGTTCATGTCTACTACTGGGAACCAGACATCTGAACATTTAGACTATTGGCTTTCCAGGCTCACACTATTCAAACCGGAAAGTGAAACTATTCTAACAGAAGGGATGATTGCAAGAAATGTTTCTGTTTACACCACAACTGCCGACCATCCATCATTCTTACCTTGCACCTGTCCAAAGGCCTTCCTCCATCTGCGCTCCGGCAACTCTCACCCAGGCAAGGGCAGGGATGGAGGCTCTTGCCACAAGTAGCCCAAGCGTGGACATCTTCCTCATCCTGCTACTCCACTGCTGACGTCACGGTATTCCCTGGAGCTGCAAACACCTGCCTTTGCTGCTCGAGGATCTTCTCTAGCACCATGCAAAACCCCTTCTCCTATGGCAGTGCTGCAGCATCCTGCGAGCCACGGACTGGAACTGGCACCTCCAGCAAAGTTGCTCCTGGGAAACATCCCTCAGCCATTCCCTTACTGCAATGAGCTGGACTCCTACTCCTCTGCAATGCTCTTCCTGGACAGGTGCATCCTCAGCAATGAGACGGTTCTGCTGAGAGCCATGGCTCTGAGGGAGGAGCCAGTCCTGCCCAAAGGCCTTCCTCTGTCACCAGTCATGCAGCTCCCACGGAGGAACTGGGAGCCTTGGACACTCTTGCCACAAGTAGCCCAAGCGTGGACATCTTCCTCATCCTGCTCCTCCACTGCTGACATCAGGGAATTCCCTGGAGCTCCCAACATCTTCCTTTCCTGCTCGAGGATCGTGTCTGGCAGATCTCTGAGCCTCTTACACTTTGGAAGCGCAACAACATCCTAGGAGTCATATACTGGCAACTGGCAGCTCCAGGACACTTGCTGCTCCTAGGATGCTTTTCTCTGGGAAAATCTTCTTGCACACAACCTTGCTGCAGATTTTACTTCTAGGCCTTTTGTGGCCATCTGCATCCGCAGCCATAAGCAGCTTCTGATGATCGACATGGCTCTGGGAGAGCAGGGACTCCTGTCTGTGGACAAAGAAAACAAAGACAACTTGTAAGATTAAAACCTGGAGCTTCTAGTTAGAAGAGAAAGGACTATTCAATCAAGGCAGAGCCAAGGGAGGAAACTTTCTAAAATGGAACAAGCAGCAGAAGCACAGTAGTTTTGCAGAAGAAATTCCCCTCCCAGCACTTGGCTTAAGGAAAAAACCTCATGTTTCTATGAGAGACTTGAGTTCATGTCTACTACTGGGTACCAGACATCTGAACATTTAGACTATTGGCTTTCCAGGCTCACACTATTCAAACCGGAAAGTGAAACTACTCTAACAGTAGGGATGATTGCAAGAAATGTTTCTGTTTACACCACGACTGCCGACCATGCATCATTCTTACCTTGCACCTGTCCAAAGGCCTTCCTCCGTCTGCGCTCTGGCAACTCTCACCCAGGCAAGGGCAGGGATAGAGGCTCTTGCCACAAGTAGCCCAAGCGTGCACATCTTCCTCATCCTGCTACTCCACTGCTGACGTCAGGGTATTCCCTGGAGCTGCAAACACCTGCCTTTGCTGCTCGAGGACCTTCTCTAGCACCATGCCAAACCCCTTCTCCTATGGCAGTGCTGCAGCATCCTGCGAGCCATGGACTGCAACTGGCACCTTCAGCATAGTTGCTCCTGGGAAACATCATTCAGCCATTCCCTTACTGCAATGAGCTGGACTCCTACTCCTCTGCAAGGCTCTTCCTGGACAGGTGCATCCTCAGCAATGAGACGGTTCTGCTGAGAGCCATGGCTCTGAGGGAGCAGCCAGTCCTGTCAAAAGGCCTTCCTCTGACTCCACTCCTGCAGCTCCCACGGAGGCACTGGGAGCCTTGGACACTCTTGCCACAAGTAGCCCAAGCGTGGACATCTTCCTCATCCTGCTCCTCCACTGCTGACGTCAGGGAATTCCCTGGAGCTCCTAAAATCTGCCTTTCCTGCTCGAGGATCGTGTCTGGCAGCTCTCTGAGCCTCTTCGCCTTTGGCAGCGCCACAGCATCCTGAGAGTCATATACTGGGAACTGGCAGCTACAGGACACTCTCTGCTCCTAGGATGCTTTTCTCTGGGAAAATCTTCTTGGACACGACATTGCTCCAGTTTTTACTTCTAGGCCTTTCGTGGCCATCTGCATCCGCAGCCACAAGCAGCTTCTGATGATCGACATGGCTCTGGGAAAACAGGGACTCCTGTCTGTGGACAAAGAAAACAAAGACAACTTGTAAGAAGAAAACCTGGAGCTTCTAGTTAGAAAAAAAAGGACTATTCAATCAAGGCAGGGCCAAGGGAGGAAACTTTCTAAAATGGAACAAGCAGCAGAAGCACAGTACTTTTGCAGAAGAAATTCCCTTCCCAGCACTTGGCTTAAGGAAAAAACCTCATGTTTCTATGAGAGACTTGAGTTCATGTCTACTACTGGGTACCAGACATCTGAACATTTAGACTATTGGCTTTCCATGCTCACGCTATTCAAACCGGAAAGTGAAACGATTCTAACAGTAGGGATGATTGCAAGAAATGTTTCTGTTTACACCACGACTGCCGACCATGCATCATTCTTACCTTGCACCTGTCCAAAGGCCTTCCTCCGTCTCCAGTCCTGCCGCTCTCACGGAGGCACTGGGAGCCTTGGACACTCTTGCCACAAGTAGCCCAAGCGTGGACATCTTCCTCATCCTGCTCCTCCACTGCTGACATCAGGGAATTCCCTGGAGCTCCCAACATCTGCCTTTCCTGCTGGAGGATCATGTCTGGCAGCTCTCTGAGCCTCTTCACCTTTGGCAGCGCCACAGCATCCTAGGAGTCATATACTGGCAACTGGCACCTCCAGGACACTTGCTGCTCCTAGGATGCTTTTCTCTGGGAAAATCTTCTTGCACACGACATTGCTGCCGATTTTACTTCTAGGCCTTTCGTGGCCATCTGCATCCTCAGCCACAAGCAGGTTCTGATGATCAACAGGGCTCTGGGAGAGCAGGGACTCCTGTCTGTGGACAAAGAAAACAAAGACAACTTGTAAGAAGAAAACCTGGAGCTTCTAGTTAGAAGACAAAGGACTATTCAATCAAGGCAGGGCCAAAGCAGGAAACTTTCTAAAATGGAACAAGCAGCAGAAGCAGAGCAGTTTTGCAGAAGAAATTCCCCTCCCAGCACTTGGCTTAAGGAAAAAGCCTGATGTTTCTATGAGAGACTTGAGTTCATGTCTACTATTGGGTACCAGACATCTGAACATTTAGACTATTGGCTTTCCAGGCTCACACTATTCAAACCGGAAAGTGAAACTACTCTAAAAGCTAGAGGCGATTGCAAGAAATGTTTCTGCTCACACCACGACTGCCGACCATGCATCATTCTTACCTTGCACCTGTCCAAAGGCCTTCCTCCGTCTGCGCTCTGGCAACTCTCACCCAAGCTCGGGCAGGGATGGAGGCTCTTGCCACAAGTAGCCCAAGCCTGGAGATATTCCTCATCCTGATCTTCCACTGCTGACATCTAGGAATTCCCTGGAGCTGCAAACACTTGCCTTTGCTGCTCGAGGATCTTCTCTAGCACCATGCCAAACCCCTTCTCCTATGGCAGTGCTGCAGCATCCTGCGAGCCATGGACTGGAACTGGCACCTTCAGCATAGTTGCTCCTGGGAAACATCCTTCAGCCATTCCCTTACTGCAATGAGCTGGACTCCTACACCTTTGCAAGGCTCTTCCTGGATAGGTGCATCCTCAGCAATGAGACGGTTCTGCTGAGAGCCACGGCTCTGAGGGAGCAGCCAGTCCTGCCCAATGGTTGTCCTCCGTCACCAGTCCTGCAGCTCCCACGGAGGCACTGGGAGCCTTGGACACTCTTGCCACAAGTAGCCCAAGCGTGGACATCTTCCTCATCCTGCTCCTCCACTGCTGACATTAGGGAATTCCCTGGAGCTCCCAACATCTGCCTTTCCTGCTCGAGGATCGTGTCTGGCAGCTCTCTGAGCCTCTTACACTTTGGAAGCACAACAGCATCCTAGGAGTCATATACTGGCAACTGGCACCTCCAGGACACTTGCTGCTCCTAGGATGCTTTTCTCTGGGAAAATCTTCTTGCACACAACCTTGCTGCAGATTTTACTTCTAGGCCTTTTGTGGCCATCTGCATCCGCAGCCACAAGCAGCTTCTGATGATCGACATGGCTCTGGGAGAGCAGGGACTCCTGTCTGTGGACAAAGAAAACAAAGACAACTTGTAAGAAGAAAACCTGGAGCTTCTAGTTAGAAGAGAAAGGACTATTCAATCAAGGCAGAGCCAAGGGAGGAAACTTTCTAAAATGGAACAAGCAGCAGAAGCACAGCAGTATTGCAGAAGAAATTCCCCTCCCAGCACTTGGCTTAAGGAAAACGCCTGATGTTTCTATGAGAGACTTGAGTTCATGTCTACTATTGGGTACCAGACATCTGAACATTTGGACTATTGGCTTTCCAGGCTCACGCTATTCAAACCGGAAAGTGAAACTACTCTAACAGTAGGGATGATTGCAAGAAATGTTTCTGTTTACACCACGACTGCCGACCATGCATCATTCTTACCTTGCACCTGTCCAAAGGCCTTCCTCCGTCTGCGCTCCGGCAACTCTCACCCAGGCAAGGGCAAGGATGGAGGCCCTTGCCACAAGTAGCCCAAGCGTGGACATCTTCCTCATCCTGCTACTCTACTGCTGACATCAGGGTATTCCCTGGAGCTGCAAACACCTGCCTTTGCGGCTCGAGGACCTTCTCTAGCACCATGCCAAACCCCTTCTCCTATGGCAGTGCTGCAGCATCCTGCGAGCCATGGACTGCAACTGGCACCTTCAGCATAGTTGCTCCTGGGAAACATCATTCAGCCATTCCCTTACTGCAATGAGCTGGACTCCTACTCCTTTGCAAGGCTCTTCCTGGACAGGTGCATCCTCAGCAATGAGACGGTTCTGCTGAGAGCCATGGCTCTGAGGGAGGAGCCAGTCCTGCCCAAAGGCCTTCCTCTGACTCCACTCCTGCAGCTCTCACGGAGGCACTGGGAGCCTTGGACACTCTTGCCACAAGTAGCCCAAGCGTGGACATCTTCCTCATCCTGCTCCTCCACTGCTGACGTCAGGGAATTCCCTGGAGCTCCTAAAATCTGCCTTTCCTGCTGGAGGATCGTGTCTGGCAGCTCTCTGATCCTCTTCGCCTTTGGCAGCGCCACAGCATCCTGAGAGTCATATACTGGAAACTGGCAGCTACATGACACTTGCCGCTCCTAGGATGCTTTTCTCTGGGAAAATCTTCTTGGACACGACATTGCTCCAGTTTTTACTTCTAGGCCTTTCGTGGCCATCTGCATTCTCAGCCACAAGCAGGTTCTGATGATCAACAGGGCTCTGGGAGAGCAGGGACTCCTGTCTGTGGACAAAGAAAACAAAGACAACTTGTAAGAAGAAAACCTGGAGCTTCTAGTTAGAAGAGAAAGGACTATTCAAACAAGGCAGGGCCAAGGGAGGAAACTTTCTAAAATGGAACAAGCAGCAGAAGCACAGTAGTTTTGCAGAAGAAATTCCCTTCCCAGCACTTGGCTTAAGGAAAAAACCTCATGTTTCTATGAGAGACTTGAGTTCATGTCTACTACTGGGTACCAGACATCTGAACATTTAGACTATTGGCTTTCCAGGCTCACGCTATTCAAACCGGAAAGTGAAACTATTCTAACAGAAAGGATGATTGCAAGAAATGTTTCTGTTTACACCACGACTGCCGACCATCCATCATTCTTACCTTGCACCTGTCCAAAGGCCTTCCTCCATCTGCACTCCGGCAACTCTCACCCAGGCAAGGGCAGGGATGGAGGCTCTTGCCACAAGTAGCCCAAGCGTGGACATCTTCCTCATCCTGCTACTCCACTGCTGACGTCAGGGTATTCCCTGGAGCTGCAAACACCTGCCTTTGCTGCTCGAGGACCTTCTCTAGCACCATGCCAAACCCCTTCTCCTATGGCAGTGCTGCAGCATCCTGCGAGCCACGGACTGGAACTGGCACCTCCAGCAAAGTTACTCCTGGGAAACATCCCTCAGCCATTCCCTTACTGCAATGAGCTGGACTCCTACTCCTCTGCAATGCTCTTCCTGGACAGGTGCATCCTCAGCAATGAGACGGTTCTGCTGAGAGCCACGGCTCTGAGGGAGCAGCCAGTCCTGCCCAATGGTTGTCCTCCGTCACCAGTCCTGCAGCTCCCACGGAGGCACTGGGAGCCTTGGACACTCTTGCCACAAGTAGCCCAAGCGTGGACATCTTCCTCATCCTGCTCCTCCACTGCTGACGTCAGGGAATTCCCTGGTGCTCCCAACATCTGCCTTTCCTGCTCGAGGATCGTGTCTGGCAGCTCTCTGAGCCTCTTTGCCTTTGGCAGCGCCACAGCATCCTAGGAGTCATATACTGGCAACTGGCACCTCCAGGACACTTGCTGCTCCTAGGATGCTTTCCTCTGGGAAAATCTTCTTGCACACGTCCTTGCTCCAGTTTTTACTCCTAGGCCTTTGGTGGCCATCTGCATCCTCAGCCACAAGCAGGTTCTGATGATCGACAGGGCTCTGGGAGAGCAGGGACTCCTGTCTGTGGACAAAGAAAACAAAGACAACTTGTAAGAAGAAAACCTGGAGCTTCTAGTTAGAAAAAAAAGGACTATTCAATCAAGGCAGGGCCAAGGGAGGAAACTTTCTAAAATGGAACAAGCAGCAGAAGCACAGTAGTTTTGCAGAAGAAATTCCCCTCCCAGCACTTGGCTTAAGGAAAAAGCCTGATGTTTCTATGAGAGACTTGAGTTCATGTCTACTATTGGGTACCAGACATCTGAACATTTAGACTATTGGCTTTCCATGCTCACGCTATTCAAACCGGAAAGTGAAACTACTCTAACAGTAGGGATGATTGCAAGAAATGTTTCTGTTTACACCACGACTGCCGACCATGCATCATTCTTACCTTGCACCTGTCCAAAGGCCTTCCTCCGTCTGCGCTCTGGCAACTCTCACCCAGGCAAGGGCAAGGATGGAGGCTCTTGCCACAAGTAGCCCAAGCGTGGACATCTTCCTCATCCTGCTCCGCCACTGCTGACATCAGGGAATTCCCTGGAGCTCCCAACATCTGCCTTTCCTGCTCGAGGATCGTGTCTGGCAGCTCTCTGAGCCTCTTCAACTTTGGCAGCGCCACAGCATCCTAGGAGTCATATACTGGCAACTGGCACCTCCAGGACACTTGCTGCTCCTAGGATGCTTTTCTCTGGGAAAATCTTCTTGCATACGACCTTGCTCCAGATTTTACTTCTAGGTCTTTCGTGGCCATGTGCATCCGCGGCCACGAGCAGCTTCTGATGATCGACATGGCTCTGGGAGAGCAGGGACTCCTGTCTGTGGACAAATAAAACAAAGACAACTTGTAAGAAGAAAACCTGGAGCTTCTAGATAGAAGAGAAAGGACTATTCAATCAAGGCAGGGCCAAAGCAGGAAACTTTCTAAAATGGAACAAGCAGCAGAAGCACAGTAGTTTTGCAGAAGAAATTCCCTTCCCAGCACTTGGCTTAAGGAAAAAGTCTGATGTTTCTATGAGAGACTTGAGTTCATGTCTACTATTGGATAGCAGACATCTGAACATTTAGACTACTGGCTTTCCAGGCTCACGCAATTCAAACCGGAATGTCAAACTATTTCAAAAGCTAGAGATGCTTGGAAGAAATGTTTCTGTACTCACCACAACTGGGGACCATGCATCATTCTTACCTTGCACCTGTCCAAAGGCCTTCCTCCGTCTCCAGTCCTGCCGCTCTCACGGAGGCACTGGGAGCCTCGGACACTCTTGCCACAAGTAGCCCAAGCGTGGACATCTTCCTCATCCTGCTACTCCACTGCTGACGTCAGGGTATTCCCTGGAGCTGCAAACACCTGCCTTTGCTGCTCGAGGATCTTCTCTAGCACCATGCAAAACCCCTTCTCCTATGGCAGTGCTGCAGCATCCTGCGAGCCACGGACTGGAACTGGCACCTCCAGCAAAGTTGCTCCTGGGAAACATCCCTCAGCCATTCCCTTACTGCAATGAGCTGGACTCCTACTCCTCTGCAATGCTCTTCCTGGACAGGTGCATCCTCAGCAATGAGACGGTTCTGCTGAGAGCCATGGCTCTGAGGGAGGAGCCAGTCCTGCCCAAAGGCCTTCCTCCGTCACCAGTCATGCAGCTCCCACGGAGGCACTGGGAGCCTTGGACACTCTTGCCACAAGTAGCCCAAGCGTGGACATCTTCCTCATCCTGCTCCTCCACTGCTGACATCAGGGAATTCCCTGGAGCTCCCAACATCTTCCTTTCCTGCTCGAGGATCGTGTCTGGCAGCTCTCTGAGCCTCTTACACTTTGGAAGCGCAACAACATCCTAGGAGTCATATACTGGCAACTGGCAGCTCCAGGACACTTGCTGCTCCTAGGATGCTTTTCTCTGGGAAAATCTTCTTGCACACAACCTTGCTGCAGATTTTACTTCTAGGCCTTTTGTGGCCATCTGCATCCGCAGCCACAAGCAGCTTCTGATGATCGACATGGCTCTGGGAGAGCAGGGACTCCTGTCTGTGGACAAAGAAAACAAAGACAACTTGTAAGATTAAAACCTGGAGCTTCTAGTTAGAAGAGAAAGGACTATTCAATCAAGGCAGAGCCAAGGGAGGAAACTTTCTAAAATGGAACAAGCAGCAGAAGCACAGTACTTTTGCAGAAGAAATTCCCCTCCCAGCACTTGGCTTAAGGAAAAAACCTCATGTTTCTATGAGAGACTTGAGTTCATGTCTACTACTGGGTACCAGACATCTGAACATTTAGACTATTGGCTTTCCAGGCTCACACTATTCAAACCGGAAAGTGAAACTACTCTAACAGTAGGGATGATTGCAAGAAATGTTTCTGTTTACACCACGACTGCCGACCATGCATCATTCTTACCTTGCACCTGTCCAAAGGCCTTCCTCCGTCTGCGCTCTGGCAACTCTCACCCAGGCAAGGGCAGGGATAGAGGCTCTTGCCACAAGTAGCCCAAGCGTGCACATCTTCCTCATCCTGCTACTCCACTGCTGACGTCAGGGTATTCCCTGGAGCTGCAAACACCTGCCTTTGCTGCTCGAGGACCTTCTCTAGCACCATGCCAAACCCCTTCTCCTATGGCAGTGCTGCAGCATCCTGCGACCCATGGACTGCAACTGGCACCTTCAGCATAGTTGCTCCTGGGAAACATCATTCAGCCATTCCCTTACTGCAATGAGCTGGACTCCTACTCCTCTGCAAGGCTCTTCCTGGACAGGTGCATCCTCAGCAATGAGACGGTTCTGCTGAGAGCCATGGCTCTGAGGGAGCAGCCAGTCCTGTCAAAAGGCCTTCCTCTGACTCCACTCCTGCAGCTCCCACGGAGGCACTGGGAGCCTTGGACACTCTTGCCACAAGTAGCCCAAGCGTGGACATCTTCCTCATCCTGCTCCTCCACTGCTGACGTCAGGGAATTCCCTGGAGCTCCTAAAATCTGCCTTTCCTGCTCGAGGATCGTGTCTGGCAGCTCTCTGAGCCTCTTCGCCTTTGGCAGCGCCACAGCATCCTGAGAGTCATATACTGGGAACTGGCAGCTACAGGACACTCTCTGCTCCTAGGATGCTTTTCTCTGGGAAAATCTTCTTGGACACGACATTGCTCCAGTTTTTACTTCTAGGCCTTTCGTGGCCATCTGCATCCGCAGCCACAAGCAGCTTCTGATGATCGACATGGCTCTGGGAAAACAGGGACTCCTGTCTGTGGACAAAGAAAACAAAGACAACTTGTAAGAAGAAAACCTGGAGCTTCTAGTTAGAAGAGAAAGGACTATTCAATCAAGGCAGGGCCAAGGGAGGAAACTTTCTAAAATGGAACAAGCAGCAGAAGCACAGTACTTTTGCAGAAGAAATTCCCTTCCCAGCACTTGGCTTAAGGAAAAAACCTCATGTTTCTATGAGAGACTTGAGTTCATGTCTACTACTGGGTACCAGACATCTGAACATTTAGACTATTGGCTTTCCATGCTCACGCTATTCAAACCGGAAAGTGAAACGATTCTAACAGAAGGGATGATTGCAAGAAATGTTTCTGTTTACACCACGACTGCCGACCATGCATCATTCTTACCTTGCACCTGTCCAAAGGCCTTCCTCCGTCTCCAGTCCTGCCGCTCTCACGGAGGCACTGGGAGCCTTGGACACTCTTGCCACAAGTAGCCCAAGCGTGGACATCTTCCTCATCCTGCTCCTCCACTGCTGACATCAGGGAATTCCCTGGAGCTCCCAACATCTGCCTTTCCTGCTGGAGGATCATGTCTGGCAGCTCTCTGAGCCTCTTCACCTTTGGCAGCGCCACAGCATCCTAGGAGTCATATACTGGCAACTGGCACCTCCAGGACACTTGCTGCTCCTAGGATGCTTTTCTCTGGGAAAATCTTCTTGCACACGACATTGCTGCCGATTTTACTTCTAGGCCTTTCGTGGCCATCTGCATCCTCAGCCACAAGCAGGTTCTGATGATCAACAGGGCTCTGGGAGAGCAGGGACTCCTGTCTGTGGACAAAGAAAACAAAGACAACTTGTAAGAAGAAAACCTGGAGCTTCTAGTTAGAAGACAAAGGACTATTCAATCAAGGCAGGGCCAAAGCAGGAAACTTTCTAAAATGGAACAAGCAGCAGAAGCAGAGCAGTTTTGCAGAAGAAATTCCCCTCCCAGCACTTGGCTTAAGGAAAAAGCCTGATGTTTCTATGAGAGACTTGAGTTCATGTCTACTATTGGGTACCAGACATCTGAACATTTAGACTATTGGCTTTCCAGGCTCACACTATTCAAACCGGAAAGTGAAACTACTCTAAAAGCTAGAGGCGATTGCAAGAAATGTTTCTGCTCACACCACGACTGCCGACCATGCATCATTCTTACCTTGCACCTGTCCAAAGGCCTTCCTCCGTCTGCGCTCTGGCAACTCTCACCCAAGCTCGGGCAGGGATGGAGGCTCTTGCCACAAGTAGCCCAAGCCTGGAGATATTCCTCATCCTGATCTTCCACTGCTGACATCTAGGAATTCCCTGGAGCTGCAAACACTTGCCTTTGCTGCTCGAGGATCTTCTCTAGCACCATGCCAAATGCCTTCTCCTATGGCAGTGCTGCAGCATCCTGCGAGCCATGGACTGGAACTGGCACCTTCAGCATAGTTGCTCCTGGGAAACATCCTTCAGCCATTCCCTTACTGCAATGAGCTGGACTCCTACACCTTTGCAAGGCTCTTCCTGGATAGGTGCATCCTCAGCAATGAGACGGTTCTGCTGAGAGCCACGGCTCTGAGGGAGCAGCCAGTCCTGCCCAAAGGCCTTCCTCCGTCACCAGTCCTGCAGCTCCCACGGAGGCACTGGGAGCCTTGGACACTCTTGCCACAAGTAGCCCAAGCGTGGACATCTTCCTCATCCTGCTCCTCCACTGCTGACATTAGGGAATTCCCTGGAGCTCCCAACATCTGCCTTTCCTGCTCGAGGATCGTGTCTGGCAGCTCTCTGAGCCTCTTACACTTTGGAAGCACAACAGCATCCTAGGAGTCATATACTGGCAACTGGCACCTCCAGGACACTTGCTGCTCCTAGGATGCTTTTCTCTGGGAAAATCTTCTTGCACACAACCTTGCTGCAGATTTTACTTCTAGGCCTTTTGTGGCCATCTGCATCCGCAGCCACAAGCAGCTTCTGATGATCGACATGGCTCTGGGAGAGCAGGGACTCCTGTCTGTGGACAAAGAAAACAAAGACAACTTGTAAGAAGAAAACCTGGAGCTTCTAGTTAGAAGAGAAAGGACTATTCAATCAAGGCAGAGCCAAGGGAGGAAACTTTCTAAAATGGAACAAGCAGCAGAAGCACAGCAGTATTGCAGAAGAAATTCCCCTCCCAGCACTTGGCTTAAGGAAAACGCCTGATGTTTCTATGAGAGACTTGAGTTCATGTCTACTATTGGGTACCAGACATCTGAACATTTGGACTATTGGCTTTCCAGGCTCACGCTATTCAAACCGGAAAGTGAAACTACTCTAACAGTAGGGATGATTGCAAGAAATGTTTCTGTTTACACCACGACTGCCGACCATGCATCATTCTTACCTTGCACCTGTCCAAAGGCCTTCCTCCGTCTGCGCTCCGGCAACTCTCACCCAGGCAAGGGCAAGGATGGAGGCCCTTGCCACAAGTAGCCCAAGCGTGGACATCTTCCTCATCCTGCTACTCCACTGCTGACATCAGGGTATTCCCTGGAGCTGCAAACACCTGCCTTTGCTGCTCGAGGACCTTCTCTAGCACCATGCCAAACCCCTTCTCCTATGGCAGTGCTGCAGCATCCTGCGAGCCATGGACTGCAACTGGCACCTTCAGCATAGTTGCTCCTGGGAAACATCCTTCAGCCATTCCCTTACTGCAATGAGCTGGACTCCTACTCCTCTGCAAGGCTCTTCCTGGACAGGTGCATCCTCAGCAATGAGACGGTTCTGCTGAGAGCCATGGCTCTGAGGGAGCAGCGAGTCCTGTCCAAAGGCCTTCCTCTGACTCCACTCCTGCAGCTCTCACGGAGGCACTGGGAGCCTTGGACACTCTTGCCACAAGTAGCCCAAGCGTGGACATCTTCCTCATCCTGCTCCTCCACTGCTGACGTCAGGGAATTCCCTGGCGCTCCTAAAATCTGCCTTTCCTGCTCGAGGATCGTGTCTGGCAGCTCTCTGAGCCTCTTCGCCTTTGGCAGCGCCACAGCATCCTGAGAGTCATATACTGGAAACTGGCAGCTACATGACACTTGCCGCTCCTAGGATGCTTTTCTCTGGGAAAATCTTCTTGCATACAACCTTGCTCCAGTTTTTACTTCTAGGCCTTTCGTGGCCATCTGCATTCTCAGCCACAAGCAGGTTCTGATGATCAACAGGGCTCTGGGAGAGCAGGGACTCCTGTCTGTGGACAAAGAAAACAAAGACAACTTGTAAGAAGAAAACCTGGAGCTTCTAGTTAGAAGAGAAAGGACTATTCAAACAAGGCAGGGCCAAGGGAGGAAACTTTCTAAAATGGAACAAGCAGCAGAAGCACAGTACTTTTGCAGAAGAAATTCCCTTCCCAGCACTTGGCTTAAGGAAAAAACCTCATGTTTCTATGAGAGACTTGAGTTCATGTCTACTACTGGGTACCAGACATCTGAACATTTAGACTATTGGCTTTCCAGGCTCACGCTATTCAAACCGGAAAGTGAAACTACTCTAACAGTAAGGATGATTGCAAGAAATGTTTCTGTTTACACCACGACTGCCGACCATGCATCATTCTTACCTTGCACCTGTCCAAAGGCCTTCCTCCATCTGCGCTCCAGCAACTCTCACTCAGGCAAGGGCAGGGATGGAGGCTCTTGCCACAAGTAGCCCAAGCGTGGACATCTTCCTCATCCTGCTACTCCACTGCTGACGTCAGGGTATTCCCTGGAGCTGCAAACACCTGCCTTTGCTGCTCGAGGATCTTCTCTAGCACCATGCAAAACCCCTTCTCCTATGGCAGTGCTGCAGCATCCTGCGAGCCACGGACTGGAACTGGCACCTCCAGCAAAGTTGCTCCTGGGAAACATCCCTCAGCCATTCCCTTACTGCAATGAGCTGGACTCCTACTCCTCTGCAATGCTCTTCCTGGACAGGTGCATCCTCAGCAATGAGACGGTTCTGCTGAGAGCCACGGCTCTGAGGGAGCAGCCAGTCCTGCCCAATGGTTGTCCTCCGTCACCAGTCCTGCAGCTCCCACGGAGGCACTGGGAGCCTTGGACACTCTTGCCACAAGTAGCCCAAGCGTGGACATCTTCCTCATCCTGCTCCTCCACTGCTGACGGCAGGGAATTCCCTGGTGCTCCCAACATCTGCCTTTCCTGCTCGAGGATCGTGTCTGGCAGCTCTCTGAGCCTCTTTGCCTTTGGCAGCGCCACAGCATCCTAGGAGTCATATACTGGCAACTGGCACCTCCAGGACACTTGCTGCTCCTAGGATGCTTTCCTCTGGGAAAATCTTCTTGGACACGTCCTTGCTCCAGTTTTTACTCCTAGGCCTTTCGTGGCCATCTGCATTCTCAGCCACAAGCAGCTTCTGATGATCGACATGGCTCTGGGAGAGCAGGGACTCCTGTCTGTGGACAAAGAAAACAAAGACAACTTGTAAGAAGAAAACCTGGAGCTTCTAGTTAGAAAAAAAAGGACTATTCAATCAAGGCAGGGCCAAAGCAGGAAACTTTCTAAAATGGAACAAGCAGCAGAAGCACAGTAGTTTTGCAGAAGAAATTCCCCTCCCAGCACTTGGCTTAAGGAAAAAGCCTGATGTTTCTATGAGAGACTTGAGTTCATGTCTACTATTGGGTACCAGACATCTGAACATTTAGACTATTGGCTTTCCATGCTCACGCTATTCAAACCGGAAAGTGAAACTACTCTAACAGTAGGGATGATTGCAAGAAATGTTTCTGTTTACACCACGACTGCCGACCATGCATCATTCTTACCTTGCACCTGTCCAAAGGCCTTCCTCCGTCTGCGCTCTGGCAACTCTCACCCAGGCAAGGGCAAGGATGGAGGCTCTTGCCACAAGTAGCCCAAGCGTGGACATCTTCCTCATCCTGCTCCGCCACTGCTGACATCAGGGAATTCCCTGGAGCTCCCAACATCTGCCTTTCCTGCTCGAGGATCGTGTCTGGCAGCTCTCTGAGCCTCTTCAACTTTGGCAGCGCCACAGCATCCTAGGAGTCATATACTGGCAACTGGCACCTCCAGGACACTTGCTGCTCCTAGGATGCTTTTCTCTGGGAAAATCTTCTTGCATACGACCTTGCTCCAGATTTTACTTCTAGGTCTTTCGTGGCCATGTGCATCCGCGGCCACGAGCAGCTTCTGATGATCGACATGGCTCTGGGAGAGCAGGGACTCCTGTCTGTGGACAAATAAAACAAAGACAACTTGTAAGAAGAAAACCTGGAGCTTCTAGATAGAAGAGAAAGGACTATTCAATCAAGGCAGGGCCAAAGCAGGAAACTTTCTAAAATGGAACAAGCAGCAGAAGCACAGTAGTTTTGCAGAAGAAATTCCCTTCCCAGCACTTGGCTTAAGGAAAAAGTCTGATGTTTCTATGAGAGACTTGAGTTCATGTCTACTATTGGATAGCAGACATCTGAACATTTAGACTACTGGCTTTCCAGGCTCACGCAATTCAAACCGGAATGTCAAACTATTTCAAAAGCTAGAGATGCTTGGAAGAAATGTTTCTGTACTCACCACAACTGGGGACCATGCATCATTCTTACCTTGCACCTGTCCAAAGGCCTTCCTCCGTCTCCAGTCCTGCCGCTCTCACGGAGGCACTGGGAGCCTCGGACACTCTTGCCACAAGTAGCCCAAGCGTGGACATCTTCCTCATCCTGCTACTCCACTGCTGACGTCAGGGTATTCCCTGGAGCTGCAAACACCTGCCTTTGCTGCTCGAGGATCTTCTCTAGCACCATGCAAAACCCCTTCTCCTATGGCAGTGCTGCAGCATCCTGCGAGCCACGGACTGGAACTGGCACCTCCAGCAAAGTTGCTCCTGGGAAACATCCCTCAGCCATTCCCTTACTGCAATGAGCTGGACTCCTACTCCTCTGCAATGCTCTTCCTGGACAGGTGCATCCTCAGCAATGAGACGGTTCTGCTGAGAGCCATGGCTCTGAGGGAGGAGCCAGTCCTGCCCAAAGGCCTTCCTCCGTCACCAGTCATGCAGCTCCCACGGAGGCACTGGGAGCCTTGGACACTCTTGCCACAAGTAGCCCAAGCGTGGACATCTTCCTCATCCTGCTCCTCCACTGCTGACATCAGGGAATTCCCTGGAGCTCCCAACATCTTCCTTTCCTGCTCGAGGATCGTGTCTGGCAGCTCTCTGAGCCTCTTACACTTTGGAAGCGCAACAACATCCTAGGAGTCATATACTGGCAACTGGCAGCTCCAGGACACTTGCTGCTCCTAGGATGCTTTTCTCTGGGAAAATCTTCTTGCACACAACCTTGCTGCAGATTTTACTTCTAGGCCTTTTGTGGCCATCTGCATCCGCAGCCACAAGCAGCTTCTGATGATCGACATGGCTCTGGGAGAGCAGGGACTCCTGTCTGTGGACAAAGAAAACAAAGACAACTTGTAAGATTAAAACCTGGAGCTTCTAGTTAGAAGAGAAAGGACTATTCAATCAAGGCAGAGCCAAGGGAGGAAACTTTCTAAAATGGAACAAGCAGCAGAAGCACAGTACTTTTGCAGAAGAAATTCCCCTCCCAGCACTTGGCTTAAGGAAAAAACCTCATGTTTCTATGAGAGACTTGAGTTCATGTCTACTACTGGGTACCAGACATCTGAACATTTAGACTATTGGCTTTCCAGGCTCACACTATTCAAACCGGAAAGTGAAACTACTCTAACAGTAGGGATGATTGCAAGAAATGTTTCTGTTTACACCACGACTGCCGACCATGCATCATTCTTACCTTGCACCTGTCCAAAGGCCTTCCTCCGTCTGCGCTCTGGCAACTCTCACCCAGGCAAGGGCAGGGATAGAGGCTCTTGCCACAAGTAGCCCAAGCGTGCACATCTTCCTCATCCTGCTACTCCACTGCTGACGTCAGGGTATTCCCTGGAGCTGCAAACACCTGCCTTTGCTGCTCGAGGACCTTCTCTAGCACCATGCCAAACCCCTTCTCCTATGGCAGTGCTGCAGCATCCTGCGACCCATGGACTGCAACTGGCACCTTCAGCATAGTTGCTCCTGGGAAACATCATTCAGCCATTCCCTTACTGCAATGAGCTGGACTCCTACTCCTCTGCAAGGCTCTTCCTGGACAGGTGCATCCTCAGCAATGAGACGGTTCTGCTGAGAGCCATGGCTCTGAGGGAGCAGCCAGTCCTGTCAAAAGGCCTTCCTCTGACTCCACTCCTGCAGCTCCCACGGAGGCACTGGGAGCCTTGGACACTCTTGCCACAAGTAGCCCAAGCGTGGACATCTTCCTCATCCTGCTCCTCCACTGCTGACGTCAGGGAATTCCCTGGAGCTCCTAAAATCTGCCTTTCCTGCTCGAGGATCGTGTCTGGCAGCTCTCTGAGCCTCTTCGCCTTTGGCAGCGCCACAGCATCCTGAGAGTCATATACTGGGAACTGGCAGCTACAGGACACTCTCTGCTCCTAGGATGCTTTTCTCTGGGAAAATCTTCTTGGACACGACATTGCTCCAGTTTTTACTTCTAGGCCTTTCGTGGCCATCTGCATCCGCAGCCACAAGCAGCTTCTGATGATCGACATGGCTCTGGGAAAACAGGGACTCCTGTCTGTGGACAAAGAAAACAAAGACAACTTGTAAGAAGAAAACCTGGAGCTTCTAGTTAGAAGAGAAAGGACTATTCAATCAAGGCAGGGCCAAGGGAGGAAACTTTCTAAAATGGAACAAGCAGCAGAAGCACAGTACTTTTGCAGAAGAAATTCCCTTCCCAGCACTTGGCTTAAGGAAAAAACCTCATGTTTCTATGAGAGACTTGAGTTCATGTCTACTACTGGGTACCAGACATCTGAACATTTAGACTATTGGCTTTCCATGCTCACGCTATTCAAACCGGAAAGTGAAACGATTCTAACAGAAGGGATGATTGCAAGAAATGTTTCTGTTTACACCACGACTGCCGACCATGCATCATTCTTACCTTGCACCTGTCCAAAGGCCTTCCTCCGTCTCCAGTCCTGCCGCTCTCACGGAGGCACTGGGAGCCTTGGACACTCTTGCCACAAGTAGCCCAAGCGTGGACATCTTCCTCATCCTGCTCCTCCACTGCTGACATCAGGGAATTCCCTGGAGCTCCCAACATCTGCCTTTCCTGCTGGAGGATCATGTCTGGCAGCTCTCTGAGCCTCTTCACCTTTGGCAGCGCCACAGCATCCTAGGAGTCATATACTGGCAACTGGCACCTCCAGGACACTTGCTGCTCCTAGGATGCTTTTCTCTGGGAAAATCTTCTTGCACACGACATTGCTGCCGATTTTACTTCTAGGCCTTTCGTGGCCATCTGCATCCTCAGCCACAAGCAGGTTCTGATGATCAACAGGGCTCTGGGAGAGCAGGGACTCCTGTCTGTGGACAAAGAAAACAAAGACAACTTGTAAGAAGAAAACCTGGAGCTTCTAGTTAGAAGACAAAGGACTATTCAATCAAGGCAGGGCCAAAGCAGGAAACTTTCTAAAATGGAACAAGCAGCAGAAGCAGAGCAGTTTTGCAGAAGAAATTCCCCTCCCAGCACTTGGCTTAAGGAAAAAGCCTGATGTTTCTATGAGAGACTTGAGTTCATGTCTACTATTGGGTACCAGACATCTGAACATTTAGACTATTGGCTTTCCAGGCTCACACTATTCAAACCGGAAAGTGAAACTACTCTAAAAGCTAGAGGCGATTGCAAGAAATGTTTCTGCTCACACCACGACTGCCGACCATGCATCATTCTTACCTTGCACCTGTCCAAAGGCCTTCCTCCGTCTGCGCTCTGGCAACTCTCACCCAAGCTCGGGCAGGGATGGAGGCTCTTGCCACAAGTAGCCCAAGCCTGGAGATATTCCTCATCCTGATCTTCCACTGCTGACATCTAGGAATTCCCTGGAGCTGCAAACACTTGCCTTTGCTGCTCGAGGATCTTCTCTAGCACCATGCCAAATGCCTTCTCCTATGGCAGTGCTGCAGCATCCTGCGAGCCATGGACTGGAACTGGCACCTTCAGCATAGTTGCTCCTGGGAAACATCCTTCAGCCATTCCCTTACTGCAATGAGCTGGACTCCTACACCTTTGCAAGGCTCTTCCTGGATAGGTGCATCCTCAGCAATGAGACGGTTCTGCTGAGAGCCACGGCTCTGAGGGAGCAGCCAGTCCTGCCCAAAGGCCTTCCTCCGTCACCAGTCCTGCAGCTCCCACGGAGGCACTGGGAGCCTTGGACACTCTTGCCACAAGTAGCCCAAGCGTGGACATCTTCCTCATCCTGCTCCTCCACTGCTGACATTAGGGAATTCCCTGGAGCTCCCAACATCTGCCTTTCCTGCTCGAGGATCGTGTCTGGCAGCTCTCTGAGCCTCTTACACTTTGGAAGCACAACAGCATCCTAGGAGTCATATACTGGCAACTGGCACCTCCAGGACACTTGCTGCTCCTAGGATGCTTTTCTCTGGGAAAATCTTCTTGCACACAACCTTGCTGCAGATTTTACTTCTAGGCCTTTTGTGGCCATCTGCATCCGCAGCCACAAGCAGCTTCTGATGATCGACATGGCTCTGGGAGAGCAGGGACTCCTGTCTGTGGACAAAGAAAACAAAGACAACTTGTAAGAAGAAAACCTGGAGCTTCTAGTTAGAAGAGAAAGGACTATTCAATCAAGGCAGAGCCAAGGGAGGAAACTTTCTAAAATGGAACAAGCAGCAGAAGCACAGCAGTATTGCAGAAGAAATTCCCCTCCCAGCACTTGGCTTAAGGAAAACGCCTGATGTTTCTATGAGAGACTTGAGTTCATGTCTACTATTGGGTACCAGACATCTGAACATTTGGACTATTGGCTTTCCAGGCTCACGCTATTCAAACCGGAAAGTGAAACTACTCTAACAGTAGGGATGATTGCAAGAAATGTTTCTGTTTACACCACGACTGCCGACCATGCATCATTCTTACCTTGCACCTGTCCAAAGGCCTTCCTCCGTCTGCGCTCCGGCAACTCTCACCCAGGCAAGGGCAAGGATGGAGGCCCTTGCCACAAGTAGCCCAAGCGTGGACATCTTCCTCATCCTGCTACTCCACTGCTGACATCAGGGTATTCCCTGGAGCTGCAAACACCTGCCTTTGCTGCTCGAGGACCTTCTCTAGCACCATGCCAAACCCCTTCTCCTATGGCAGTGCTGCAGCATCCTGCGAGCCATGGACTGCAACTGGCACCTTCAGCATAGTTGCTCCTGGGAAACATCCTTCAGCCATTCCCTTACTGCAATGAGCTGGACTCCTACTCCTCTGCAAGGCTCTTCCTGGACAGGTGCATCCTCAGCAATGAGACGGTTCTGCTGAGAGCCATGGCTCTGAGGGAGCAGCCAGTCCTGTCCAAAGGCCTTCCTCTGACTCCACTCCTGCAGCTCCCACGGAGGCACTGGGAGCCTTGGACACTCTTGCCACAAGTAGCCCAAGCGTGGACATCTTCCTCATCCTGCTCCTCCACTGCTGACGTCAGGGAATTCCCTGGAGCTCCTAAAATCTGCCTTTCCTGCTCGAGGATCGTGTCTGGCAGCTCTCTGAGCCTCTTCGCCTTTGGCAGCGCCACAGCATCCTGAGAGTCATATACTGGAAACTGGCAGCTACATGACACTTGCCGCTCCTAGGATGCTTTTCTCTGGGAAAATCTTCTTGCATACAACCTTGCTCCAGTTTTTACTTCTAGGCCTTTCGTGGCCATCTGCATTCTCAGCCACAAGCAGGTTCTGATGATCAACAGGGCTCTGGGAGAGCAGGGACTCCTGTCTGTGGACAAAGAAAACAAAGACAACTTGTAAGAAGAAAACCTGGAGCTTCTAGTTAGAAGAGAAAGGACTATTCAAACAAGGCAGGGCCAAGGGAGGAAACTTTCTAAAATGGAACAAGCAGCAGAAGCACAGTACTTTTGCAGAAGAAATTCCCTTCCCAGCACTTGGCTTAAGGAAAAAACCTCATGTTTCTATGAGAGACTTGAGTTCATGTCTACTACTGGGTACCAGACATCTGAACATTTAGACTATTGGCTTTCCAGGCTCACGCTATTCAAACCGGAAAGTGAAACTACTCTAACAGTAAGGATGATTGCAAGAAATGTTTCTGTTTACACCACGACTGCCGACCATGCATCATTCTTACCTTGCACCTGTCCAAAGGCCTTCCTCCATCTGCGCTCCAGCAACTCTCACTCAGGCAAGGGCAGGGATGGAGGCTCTTGCCACAAGTAGCCCAAGCGTGGACATCTTCCTCATCCTGCTACTCCACTGCTGACGTCAGGGTATTCCCTGGAGCTGCAAACACCTGCCTTTGCTGCTCGAGGATCTTCTCTAGCACCATGCAAAACCCCTTCTCCTATGGCAGTGCTGCAGCATCCTGCGAGCCACGGACTGGAACTGGCACCTCCAGCAAAGTTGCTCCTGGGAAACATCCCTCAGCCATTCCCTTACTGCAATGAGCTGGACTCCTACTCCTCTGCAATGCTCTTCCTGGACAGGTGCATCCTCAGCAATGAGACGGTTCTGCTGAGAGCCACGGCTCTGAGGGAGCAGCCAGTCCTGCCCAATGGTTGTCCTCCGTCACCAGTCCTGCAGCTCCCACGGAGGCACTGGGAGCCTTGGACACTCTTGCCACAAGTAGCCCAAGCGTGGACATCTTCCTCATCCTGCTCCTCCACTGCTGACGGCAGGGAATTCCCTGGTGCTCCCAACATCTGCCTTTCCTGCTCGAGGATCGTGTCTGGCAGCTCTCTGAGCCTCTTCAACTTTGGCAGCGCCACAGCATCCTAGGAGTCATATACTGGCAACTGGCACCTCCAGGACACTTGCTGCTCCTAGGATGCTTTCCTCTGGGAAAATCTTCTTGGACACGTCCTTGCTCCAGTTTTTACTCCTAGGCCTTTCGTGGCCATCTGCATTCTCAGCCACAAGCAGCTTCTGATGATCGACATGGCTCTGGGAGAGCAGGGACTCCTGTCTGTGGACAAAGAAAACAAAGACAACTTGTAAGAAGAAAACCTGGAGCTTCTAGTTAGAAAAAAAAGGACTATTCAATCAAGGCAGGGCCAAAGCAGGAAACTTTCTAAAATGGAACAAGCAGCAGAAGCACAGTAGTTTTGCAGAAGAAATTCCCCTCCCAGCACTTGGCTTAAGGAAAAAGCCTGATGTTTCTATGAGAGACTTGAGTTCATGTCTACTATTGGGTACCAGACATCTGAACATTTAGACTATTGGCTTTCCAGGCTCACGCTATTCAAACCGGAAAGTGAAACTACTCTAACAGTAGGGATGATTGCAAGAAATGTTTCTGTTTACACCACGACTGCCGACCATGCATCATTCTTACCTTGCACCTGTCCAAAGGCCTTCCTCCGTCTGCGCTCTGGCAACTCTCACCCAGGCAAGGGCAAGGATGGAGGCTCTTGCCACAAGTAGCCCAAGCGTAGACATCTTCCTCATCCTGCTACTCCACTGCTGACGTCACGGTATTCCCTGGAGCTGCAAACACCTGCCTTTGCGGCTCGAGGATCTTCTCTAGCACCATGCCAAACCCCTTCTCCTATGGCAGTGCTGCAGCATCCTGCGAGCCATGGACTGGAACTGGCACCTTCAGCATAGTTGCTCCTGGGAAACATCATTCAGCCATTCCCTTACTGCAATGAGCTGGACTCCTACTCCTTTGCAAGGCTCTTCCTGGATAGGTGCATCCTCAGCAATGAGACGGTTCTGCTGAGAGCCATGGCTCTGAGGGAGCAGCCAGTCCTGTCCAAAGGCCTTCCTCTGACTCCACTCCTGCAGCTCCCACGGAGGCACTGGGAGCCTTGGACACTCTTGCCACAAGTAGCCCAAGCGTCGAGATCTTCCTCATCCTGCTCCTCCACTGCTGACATCAGGGAATTCCCTGGAGCTCCTAAAATCTGCCTTTCCTGCTCGAGGATCGTGTCTGGCAGCTCTCTGAGCCTCTTCGCCTTTGGCAGCGCCACAGCATCCTGAGAGTCATATACTGGAAACTGGCAGCTACAGGACACTTGCTGCTCCTAGGATGCTTTTCTCTGGGAAAATCTTCTTGGACACGACATTGCTCCAGTTTTTACTTCTAGGCCTTTCGTGGCCATCTGCATCCGCAGCCACAAGCAGCTTCTGATGATCGACATGGCTCTGGGAGAGCAGGGACTCCTGTCAGTGGACAAAGAAAACAAAGACAACTTGTAAGATTAAAACCTGGAGCTTCTAGTTAGAAGAGAAAGGACTATTCAATCAAGGCAGGGCCAAGGGAGGAAACTTTCTAAAATGGAACAAGCAGCAGAAGCACAGTACTTTTGCAGAAGAAATTCCCCTCCCCGCACTTGGCTTAAGGAAAAAGCCTGATGTTTCTATGAGAGACTTGAGTTCATGTCTACTATTGGATAGCAGACATCTGAACATTTAGACTACTGGCTTTCCAGGCTCACGCAATTCAAACCGGAATGTCAAACTATTTCAAAAGCTAGAGATGCTTCGAAGAAATGTTTCTGTATTCACCACAACTGGGGACCATGCATCATTCTTACCTTGCACCTGTCCAAAGGCCTTCCTCCGTCTCCAGTCCTGCCGCTCTCACGGAGGCACTGGGAGCCTTGGACACTCTTGCCACAAGTAGCCCAAGCATGGACATCTTCCTCATCCTGCTCCTCCACTGCTGACGTCAGGGAATTCCCTGGAGCTCCAAACATCTGCCTTTCCAGCTGGAGGATCATGTCTGGCAGCTCTCTGAGCCTCTTCACCTTTGGCAGCGCCACAGCATCCTAGGAGTCATATACTGGCAACTGGCACCTCCAGGACACTTGCTGCTCCTAGGATGCTTTTCTCTGGGAAAATCTTCTTGCACACGACCTTGCTGCCGATTTTACTTCTAGGCCTTTCGTGGCCATCTGCATCCTCAGCCACAAGCAGGTTCTGATGATCAACAGGGCTCTGGGAGAGCAGGGACTCCTGTCTGTGGACAAAGAAAACAAAGACAACTTGTAAGAAGAAAACCTGGAGCTTCTAGATAGAAGACAAAGGACTATTCAATCAAGGCAGGGCCAAAGCAGGAAACTTTCTAAAATGGAACAAGCAGCAGAAGCAGAGCAGTTTTGCAGAAGAAATTCCCCTCCCAGCACTTGGCTTAAGGAAAAAGCCTGATGTTTCTATGAGAGACTTGAGTTCATGTCTACTATTGGGTACCAGACATCTGAACATTTAGACTATTGGCTTTCCAGGCTCACGCTATTCAAACCGGAAAGTGAAACTACTCTAACAGTAGGGATGATTGCAAGAAATGTTTCTGTTTACACCACAACTGCCGACCATGCAGGATTCTTACCTTGCACCTGTCCAAAGGCCTTCCTCTGTCTGCGCTCTGGCAACTCTCACCCAAGCTCGGGCAGGGATGGAGGCTCTTGCCACAAGTAGCCCAAGCCTGGAGATATTCCTCATCCTGATCTTCCACTGCTGACATCTAGGAATTCCCTGGAGCTGCAAACACCTGCCTTTGCGGCTCGAGGACCTTCTCTAGCACCATGCCAAACCCCTTCTCCTATGGCAGTGCTGCAGCATCCTGCGAGCCATGGACTGGAACTGGCACCTTCAGCATAGTTGCTCCTGGGAAACATCCTTCAGCCATTCCCTTACTGCAATGAGCTGGACTCCTACTCCTTTGCAAGGCTCTTCCTGGACAGGTGCATCCTCAGCAATGAGACGGTTCTGCTGAGAGCCATGGCTCTGAGGGAGCAGCGAGTCCTGTCCAAAGGCCTTCCTCTGACTCCACTCCTGCAGCTCTCACGGAGGCACTGGGAGCCTTGGACACTCTTGCCACAAGTAGCCCAAGCGTCGAGATCTTCCTCATCCTGCTCCTCCACTGCTGACATCAGGGAATTCCCTGGAGCTCCTAAAATCTGCCTTTCCTGCTCGAGGATCGTGTCTGGCAGCTCTCTGAGCCTCTTCGCCTTTGGCAGCGCCACAGCATCCTGAGAGTCATATACTGGAAACTGGCAGCTACAGGACACTTGCCGCTCCTAGGATGCTTTTCTCTGGGAAAATCTTCTTGGACACGACATTGCTCCAGTTTTTACTTCTAGGCCTTTCGTGGCCATCTGCATTCTCAGCCACAAGCAGGTTCTGATGATCGACATGGCTCTGGGAGAGCAGGGACTCCTGTCTGTGGACAAAGAAAACAAAGACAACTTGTAAGAAGAAAACCTGGAGCTTCTAGTTAGAAGAGAAAGGACTATTCAAACAAGGCAGGGCCAAGGGAGGAAACTTTCTAAAATGGAACAAGCAGCAGAAGCACAGTACTTTTGCAGAAGAAATTCCCTTCCCAGCACTTGGCTTAAGGAAAAAACCTCATGTTTCTATGAGAGACTTGAGTTCATGTCTACTACTGGGTACCAGACATCTGAACATTTAGACTATTGGCTTTCCAGGCTCACGCTATTCAAACCGGAAAGTGAAACTACTCTAACAGTAAGGATGATTGCAAGAAATGTTTCTGTTTACACCACGACTGCCGACCATGCATCATTCTTACCTTGCACCTGTCCAAAGGCCTTCCTCCATCTGCGCTCCAGCAACTCTCACTCAGGCAAGGGCAGGGATGGAGGCTCTTGCCACAAGTAGCCCAAGCGTGGACATCTTCCTCATCCTGCTACTCCACTGCTGACGTCAGGGTATTCCCTGGAGCTGCAAACACCTGCCTTTGCTGCTCGAGGATCTTCTCTAGCACCATGCAAAACCCCTTCTCCTATGGCAGTGCTGCAGCATCCTGCGAGCCACGGACTGGAACTGGCACCTCCAGCAAAGTTGCTCCTGGGAAACATCCCTCAGCCATTCCCTTACTGCAATGAGCTGGACTCCTACTCCTCTGCAATGCTCTTCCTGGACAGGTGCATCCTCAGCAATGAGACGGTTCTGCTGAGAGCCACGGCTCTGAGGGAGCAGCCAGTCCTGCCCAATGGTTGTCCTCCGTCACCAGTCCTGCAGCTCCCACGGAGGCACTGGGAGCCTTGGACACTCTTGCCACAAGTAGCCCAAGCGTGGACATCTTCCTCATCCTGCTCCTCCACTGCTGACGGCAGGGAATTCCCTGGTGCTCCCAACATCTGCCTTTCCTGCTCGAGGATCGTGTCTGGCAGCTCTCTGAGCCTCTTTGCCTTTGGCAGCGCCACAGCATCCTAGGAGTCATATACTGGCAACTGGCACCTCCAGGACACTTGCTGCTCCTAGGATGCTTTCCTCTGGGAAAATCTTCTTGGACACGTCCTTGCTCCAGTTTTTACTCCTAGGCCTTTCGTGGCCATCTGCATTCTCAGCCACAAGCAGCTTCTGATGATCGACATGGCTCTGGGAGAGCAGGGACTCCTGTCTGTGGACAAAGAAAACAAAGACAACTTGTAAGAAGAAAACCTGGAGCTTCTAGTTAGAAAAAAAAGGACTATTCAATCAAGGCAGGGCCAAAGCAGGAAACTTTCTAAAATGGAACAAGCAGCAGAAGCACAGTAGTTTTGCAGAAGAAATTCCCCTCCCAGCACTTGGCTTAAGGAAAAAGCCTGATGTTTCTATGAGAGACTTGAGTTCATGTCTACTATTGGGTACCAGACATCTGAACATTTAGACTATTGGCTTTCCAGGCTCACGCTATTCAAACCGGAAAGTGAAACTACTCTAACAGTAGGGATGATTGCAAGAAATGTTTCTGTTTACACCACGACTGCCGACCATGCATCATTCTTACCTTGCACCTGTCCAAAGGCCTTCCTCCGTCTGCGCTCTGGCAACTCTCACCCAGGCAAGGGCAAGGATGGAGGCTCTTGCCACAAGTAGCCCAAGCGTAGACATCTTCCTCATCCTGCTACTCCACTGCTGACGTCACGGTATTCCCTGGAGCTGCAAACACCTGCCTTTGCGGCTCGAGGATCTTCTCTAGCACCATGCCAAACCCCTTCTCCTATGGCAGTGCTGCAGCATCCTGCGAGCCATGGACTGCAACTGGCACCTTCAGCATAGTTGCTCCTGGGAAACATCATTCAGCCATTCCCTTACTGCAATGAGCTGGACTCCTACTCCTTTGCAAGGCTCTTCCTGGATAGGTGCATCCTCAGCAATGAGACGGTTCTGCTGAGAGCCATGGCTCTGAGGGAGCAGCCAGTCCTGTCCAAAGGCCTTCCTCTGACTCCACTCCTGCAGCTCCCACGGAGGCACTGGGAGCCTTGGACACTCTTGCCACAAGTAGCCCAAGCGTCGAGATCTTCCTCATCCTGCTCCTCCACTGCTGACATCAGGGAATTCCCTGGAGCTCCTAAAATCTGCCTTTCCTGCTGGAGGATCGTGTCTGGCAGCTCTCTGAGCCTCTTCGCCTTTGGCAGCGCCACAGCATCCTGAGAGTCATATACTGGAAACTGGCAGCTACAGGACACTTGCTGCTCCTAGGATGCTTTTCTCTGGGAAAATCTTCTTGGACACGACATTGCTCCAGTTTTTACTTCTAGGCCTTTCGTGGCCATCTGCATCCGCAGCCACAAGCAGCTTCTGATGATCGACATGGCTCTGGGAGAGCAGGGACTCCTGTCAGTGGACAAAGAAAACAAAGACAACTTGTAAGATTAAAACCTGGAGCTTCTAGTTAGAAGAGAAAGGACTATTCAATCAAGGCAGGGCCAAGGGAGGAAACTTTCTAAAATGGAACAAGCAGCAGAAGCACAGTACTTTTGCAGAAGAAATTCCCCTCCCCGCACTTGGCTTAAGGAAAAAGCCTGATGTTTCTATGAGAGACTTGAGTTCATGTCTACTATTGGATAGCAGACATCTGAACATTTAGACTACTGGCTTTCCAGGCTCACGCAATTCAAACCGGAATGTCAAACTATTTCAAAAGCTAGAGATGCTTCGAAGAAATGTTTCTGTACTCACCACAACTGGGGACCATGCATCATTCTTACCTTGCACCTGTCCAAAGGCCTTCCTCCGTCTCCAGTCCTGCCGCTCTCACGGAGGCACTGGGAGCCTTGGACACTCTTGCCACAAGTAGCCCAAGCATGGACATCTTCCTCATCCTGCTCCTCCACTGCTGACGTCAGGGAATTCCCTGGAGCTCCAAACATCTGCCTTTCCAGCTGGAGGATCATGTCTGGCAGCTCTCTGAGCCTCTTCACCTTTGGCAGCGCCACAGCATCCTAGGAGTCATATACTGGCAACTGGCACCTCCAGGACACTTGCTGCTCCTAGGATGCTTTTCTCTGGGAAAATCTTCTTGCACACGACCTTGCTGCCGATTTTACTTCTAGGCCTTTCGTGGCCATCTGCATCCTCAGCCACAAGCAGGTTCTGATGATCAACAGGGCTCTGGGAGAGCAGGGACTCCTGTCTGTGGACAAAGAAAACAAAGACAACTTGTAAGAAGAAAACCTGGAGCTTCTAGATAGAAGACAAAGGACTATTCAATCAAGGCAGGGCCAAAGCAGGAAACTTTCTAAAATGGAACAAGCAGCAGAAGCAGAGCAGTTTTGCAGAAGAAATTCCCCTCCCAGCACTTGGCTTAAGGAAAAAGCCTGATGTTTCTATGAGAGACTTGAGTTCATGTCTACTATTGGGTACCAGACATCTGAACATTTAGACTATTGGCTTTCCAGGCTCACGCTATTCAAACCGGAAAGTGAAACTACTCTAACAGTAGGGATGATTGCAAGAAATGTTTCTGTTTACACCACAACTGCCGACCATGCATCATTCTTACCTTGCACCTGTCCAAAGGCCTTCCTCTGTCTGCGCTCTGGCAACTCTCACCCAAGCTCGGGCAGGGATGGAGGCTCTTGCCACAAGTAGCCCAAGCCTGGAGATATTCCTCATCCTGATCTTCCACTGCTGACATCTAGGAATTCCCTGGAGCTGCAAACACCTGCCTTTGCGGCTCGAGGACCTTCTCTAGCACCATGCCAAACCCCTTCTCCTATGGCAGTGCTGCAGCATCCTGCGAGCCATGGACTGGAACTGGCACCTTCAGCATAGTTGCTCCTGGGAAACATCCTTCAGCCATTCCCTTACTGCAATGAGCTGGACTCCTACTCCTTTGCAAGGCTCTTCCTGGACAGGTGCATCCTCAGCAATGAGACGGTTCTGCTGAGAGCCATGGCTCTGAGGGAGCAGCGAGTCCTGTCCAAAGGCCTTCCTCTGACTCCACTCCTGCAGCTCTCACGGAGGCACTGGGAGCCTTGGACACTCTTGCCACAAGTAGCCCAAGCGTCGAGATCTTCCTCATCCTGCTCCTCCACTGCTGACATCAGGGAATTCCCTGGAGCTCCTAAAATCTGCCTTTCCTGCTCGAGGATCGTGTCTGGCAGCTCTCTGAGCCTCTTCGCCTTTGGCAGCGCCACAGCATCCTGAGAGTCATATACTGGAAACTGGCAGCTACAGGACACTTGCCGCTCCTAGGATGCTTTTCTCTGGGAAAATCTTCTTGGACACGACATTGCTCCAGTTTTTACTTCTAGGCCTTTCGTGGCCATCTGCATTCTCAGCCACAAGCAGGTTCTGATGATCGACATGGCTCTGGGAGAGCAGGGACTCCTGTCTGTGGACAAAGAAAACAAAGACAACTTGTAAGAAGAAAACCTGGAGCTTCTAGTTAGAAGAGAAAGGACTATTCAAACAAGGCAGGGCCAAGGGAGGAAACTTTCTAAAATGGAACAAGCAGCAGAAGCACAGTACTTTTGCAGAAGAAATTCCCTTCCCAGCACTTGGCTTAAGGAAAAAACCTCATGTTTCTATGAGAGACTTGAGTTCATGTCTACTACTGGGTACCAGACATCTGAACATTTAGACTATTGGCTTTCCAGGCTCACGCTATTCAAACCGGAAAGTGAAACTACTCTAACAGTAAGGATGATTGCAAGAAATGTTTCTGTTTACACCACGACTGCCGACCATGCATCATTCTTACCTTGCACCTGTCCAAAGGCCTTCCTCCATCTGCGCTCCAGCAACTCTCACTCAGGCAAGGGCAGGGATGGAGGCTCTTGCCACAAGTAGCCCAAGCGTGGACATCTTCCTCATCCTGCTACTCCACTGCTGACGTCAGGGTATTCCCTGGAGCTGCAAACACCTGCCTTTGCTGCTCGAGGATCTTCTCTAGCACCATGCAAAACCCCTTCTCCTATGGCAGTGCTGCAGCATCCTGCGAGCCACGGACTGGAACTGGCACCTCCAGCAAAGTTGCTCCTGGGAAACATCCCTCAGCCATTCCCTTACTGCAATGAGCTGGACTCCTACTCCTCTGCAATGCTCTTCCTGGACAGGTGCATCCTCAGCAATGAGACGGTTCTGCTGAGAGCCACGGCTCTGAGGGAGCAGCCAGTCCTGCCCAATGGTTGTCCTCCGTCACCAGTCCTGCAGCTCCCACGGAGGCACTGGGAGCCTTGGACACTCTTGCCACAAGTAGCCCAAGCGTGGACATCTTCCTCATCCTGCTCCTCCACTGCTGACGGCAGGGAATTCCCTGGTGCTCCCAACATCTGCCTTTCCTGCTGGAGGATCGTGTCTGGCAGATCTCTGAGCCTCTTTGCCTTTGGCAGCGCCACAGCATCCTAGGAGTCATATACTGGCAACTGGCACCTCCAGGACACTTGCTGCTCCTAGGATGCTTTCCTCTGGGAAAATCTTCTTGGACACGTCCTTGCTCCAGTTTTTACTCCTAGGCCTTTCGTGGCCATCTGCATTCTCAGCCACAAGCAGCTTCTGATGATCGACATGGCTCTGGGAGAGCAGGGACTCCTGTCTGTGGACAAAGAAAACAAAGACAACTTGTAAGAAGAAAACCTGGAGCTTCTAGTTAGAAAAAAAAGGACTATTCAATCAAGGCAGGGCCAAAGCAGGAAACTTTCTAAAATGGAACAAGCAGCAGAAGCACAGTAGTTTTGCAGAAGAAATTCCCCTCCCAGCACTTGGCTTAAGGAAAAAGCCTGATGTTTCTATGAGAGACTTGAGTTCATGTCTACTATTGGGTACCAGACATCTGAACATTTAGACTATTGGCTTTCCAGGCTCACGCTATTCAAACCGGAAAGTGAAACTACTCTAACAGTAGGGATGATTGCAAGAAATGTTTCTGTTTACACCACGACTGCCGACCATGCATCATTCTTACCTTGCACCTGTCCAAAGGCCTTCCTCCGTCTGCGCTCTGGCAACTCTCACCCAGGCAAGGGCAAGGATGGAGGCTCTTGCCACAAGTAGCCCAAGCGTAGACATCTTCCTCATCCTGCTACTCCACTGCTGACGTCACGGTATTCCCTGGAGCTGCAAACACCTGCCTTTGCGGCTCGAGGATCTTCTCTAGCACCATGCCAAACCCCTTCTCCTATGGCAGTGCTGCAGCATCCTGCGAGCCATGGACTGGAACTGGCACCTTCAGCATAGTTGCTCCTGGGAAACATCATTCAGCCATTCCCTTACTGCAATGAGCTGGACTCCTACTCCTTTGCAAGGCTCTTCCTGGATAGGTGCATCCTCAGCAATGAGACGGTTCTGCTGAGAGCCATGGCTCTGAGGGAGCAGCCAGTCCTGTCCAAAGGCCTTCCTCTGACTCCACTCCTGCAGCTCCCACGGAGGCACTGGGAGCCTTGGACACTCTTGCCACAAGTAGCCCAAGCGTCGAGATCTTCCTCATCCTGCTCCTCCACTGCTGACATCAGGGAATTCCCTGGAGCTCCTAAAATCTGCCTTTCCTGCTGGAGGATCGTGTCTGGCAGCTCTCTGAGCCTCTTCGCCTTTGGCAGCGCCACAGCATCCTGAGAGTCATATACTGGAAACTGGCAGCTACAGGACACTTGCTGCTCCTAGGATGCTTTTCTCTGGGAAAATCTTCTTGGACACGACATTGCTCCAGTTTTTACTTCTAGGCCTTTCGTGGCCATCTGCATCCGCAGCCACAAGCAGCTTCTGATGATCGACATGGCTCTGGGAGAGCAGGGACTCCTGTCAGTGGACAAAGAAAACAAAGACAACTTGTAAGATTAAAACCTGGAGCTTCTAGTTAGAAGAGAAAGGACTATTCAATCAAGGCAGGGCCAAGGGAGGAAACTTTCTAAAATGGAACAAGCAGCAGAAGCACAGTACTTTTGCAGAAGAAATTCCCCTCCCCGCACTTGGCTTAAGGAAAAAGCCTGATGTTTCTATGAGAGACTTGAGTTCATGTCTACTATTGGATAGCAGACATCTGAACATTTAGACTACTGGCTTTCCAGGCTCACGCAATTCAAACCGGAATGTCAAACTATTTCAAAAGCTAGAGATGCTTCGAAGAAATGTTTCTGTACTCACCACAACTGGGGACCATGCATCATTCTTACCTTGCACCTGTCCAAAGGCCTTCCTCCGTCTCCAGTCCTGCCGCTCTCACGGAGGCACTGGGAGCCTTGGACACTCTTGCCACAAGTAGCCCAAGCATGGACATCTTCCTCATCCTGCTCCTCCACTGCTGACGTCAGGGAATTCCCTGGAGCTCCAAACATCTGCCTTTCCAGCTGGAGGATCATGTCTGGCAGCTCTCTGAGCCTCTTCACCTTTGGCAGCGCCACAGCATCCTAGGAGTCATATACTGGCAACTGGCACCTCCAGGACACTTGCTGCTCCTAGGATGCTTTTCTCTGGGAAAATCTTCTTGCACACGACATTGCTGCCGATTTTACTTCTAGGCCTTTCGTGGCCATCTGCATCCTCAGCCACAAGCAGGTTCTGATGATCAACAGGGCTCTGGGAGAGCAGGGACTCCTGTCTGTGGACAAAGAAAACAAAGACAACTTGTAAGAAGAAAACCTGGAGCTTCTAGATAGAAGACAAAGGACTATTCAATCAAGGCAGGGCCAAAGCAGGAAACTTTCTAAAATGGAACAAGCAGCAGAAGCAGAGCAGTTTTGCAGAAGAAATTCCCCTCCCAGCACTTGGCTTAAGGAAAAAGCCTGATGTTTCTATGAGAGACTTGAGTTCATGTCTACTATTGGGTACCAGACATCTGAACATTTAGACTATTGGCTTTCCAGGCTCACGCTATTCAAACCGGAAAGTGAAACTACTCTAACAGTAGGGATGATTGCAAGAAATGTTTCTGTTTACACCACAACTGCCGACCATGCATCATTCTTACCTTGCACCTGTCCAAAGGCCTTCCTCTGTCTGCGCTCTGGCAACTCTCACCCAAGCTCGGGCAGGGATGGAGGCTCTTGCCACAAGTAGCCCAAGCCTGGAGATATTCCTCATCCTGATCTTCCACTGCTGACATCTAGGAATTCCCTGGAGCTGCAAACACCTGCCTTTGCGGCTCGAGGACCTTCTCTAGCACCATGCCAAACCCCTTCTCCTATGGCAGTGCTGCAGCATCCTGCGAGCCATGGACTGGAACTGGCACCTTCAGCATAGTTGCTCCTGGGAAACATCCTTCAGCCATTCCCTTACTGCAATGAGCTGGACTCCTACTCCTTTGCAAGGCTCTTCCTGGACAGGTGCATCCTCAGCAATGAGACGGTTCTGCTGAGAGCCATGGCTCTGAGGGAGCAGCGAGTCCTGTCCAAAGGCCTTCCTCTGACTCCACTCCTGCAGCTCTCACGGAGGCACTGGGAGCCTTGGACACTCTTGCCACAAGTAGCCCAAGCGTCGAGATCTTCCTCATCCTGCTCCTCCACTGCTGACATCAGGGAATTCCCTGGAGCTCCTAAAATCTGCCTTTCCTGCTCGAGGATCGTGTCTGGCAGCTCTCTGAGCCTCTTCGCCTTTGGCAGCGCCACAGCATCCTGAGAGTCATATACTGGAAACTGGCAGCTACAGGACACTTGCCGCTCCTAGGATGCTTTTCTCTGGGAAAATCTTCTTGGACACGACATTGCTCCAGTTTTTACTTCTAGGCCTTTCGTGGCCATCTGCATTCTCAGCCACAAGCAGGTTCTGATGATCGACATGGCTCTGGGAGAGCAGGGACTCCTGTCTGTGGACAAAGAAAACAAAGACAACTTGTAAGAAGAAAACCTGGAGCTTCTAGTTAGAAGAGAAAGGACTATTCAAACAAGGCAGGGCCAAGGGAGGAAACTTTCTAAAATGGAACAAGCAGCAGAAGCACAGTACTTTTGCAGAAGAAATTCCCTTCCCAGCACTTGGCTTAAGGAAAAAACCTCATGTTTCTATGAGAGACTTGAGTTCATGTCTACTACTGGGTACCAGACATCTGAACATTTAGACTATTGGCTTTCCAGGCTCACGCTATTCAAACCGGAAAGTGAAACTACTCTAACAGTAAGGATGATTGCAAGAAATGTTTCTGTTTACACCACGACTGCCGACCATGCATCATTCTTACCTTGCACCTGTCCAAAGGCCTTCCTCCATCTGCGCTCCAGCAACTCTCACTCAGGCAAGGGCAGGGATGGAGGCTCTTGCCACAAGTAGCCCAAGCGTGGACATCTTCCTCATCCTGCTACTCCACTGCTGACGTCAGGGTATTCCCTGGAGCTGCAAACACCTGCCTTTGCTGCTCGAGGATCTTCTCTAGCACCATGCAAAACCCCTTCTCCTATGGCAGTGCTGCAGCATCCTGCGAGCCACGGACTGGAACTGGCACCTCCAGCAAAGTTGCTCCTGGGAAACATCCCTCAGCCATTCCCTTACTGCAATGAGCTGGACTCCTACTCCTCTGCAATGCTCTTCCTGGACAGGTGCATCCTCAGCAATGAGACGGTTCTGCTGAGAGCCATGGCTCTGAGGGAGGAGCCAGTCCTGCCCAATGGTTGTCCTCCGTCACCAGTCATGCAGCTCCCACGGAGGAACTGGGAGCCTTGGACACTCTTGCCACAAGTAGCCCAAGCGTGGACATCTTCCTCATCCTGCTCCTCCACTGCTGACATCAGGGAATTCCCTGGAGCTCCCAACATCTTCCTTTCCTGCTCGAGGATCGTGTCTGGCAGATCTCTGAGCCTCTTACACTTTGGAAGCGCAACAACATCCTAGGAGTCATATACTGGCAACTGGCAGCTCCAGGACACTTGCTGCTCCTAGGATGCTTTTCTCTGGGAAAATCTTCTTGCACACAACCTTGCTGCAGATTTTACTTCTAGGCCTTTTGTGGCCATCTGCATCCGCAGCCATAAGCAGCTTCTGATGATCGACATGGCTCTGGGAGAGCAGGGACTCCTGTCTGTGGACAAAGAAAACAAAGACAACTTGTAAGATTAAAACCTGGAGCTTCTAGTTAGAAGAGAAAGGACTATTCAATCAAGGCAGAGCCAAGGGAGGAAACTTTCTAAAATGGAACAAGCAGCAGAAGCACAGTAGTTTTGCAGAAGAAATTCCCCTCCCAGCACTTGGCTTAAGGAAAAAACCTCATGTTTCTATGAGAGACTTGAGTTCATGTCTACTACTGGGTACCAGACATCTGAACATTTAGACTATTGGCTTTCCAGGCTCACACTATTCAAACCGGAAAGTGAAACTACTCTAACAGTAGGGATGATTGCAAGAAATGTTTCTGTTTACACCACGACTGCCGACCATGCATCATTCTTACCTTGCACCTGTCCAAAGGCCTTCCTCCGTCTGCGCTCTGGCAACTCTCACCCAGGCAAGGGCAGGGATAGAGGCTCTTGCCACAAGTAGCCCAAGCGTGCACATCTTCCTCATCCTGCTACTCCACTGCTGACGTCAGGGTATTCCCTGGAGCTGCAAACACCTGCCTTTGCTGCTCGAGGACCTTCTCTAGCACCATGCCAAACCCCTTCTCCTATGGCAGTGCTGCAGCATCCTGCGAGCCATGGACTGCAACTGGCACCTTCAGCATAGTTGCTCCTGGGAAACATCATTCAGCCATTCCCTTACTGCAATGAGCTGGACTCCTACTCCTCTGCAAGGCTCTTCCTGGACAGGTGCATCCTCAGCAATGAGACGGTTCTGCTGAGAGCCATGGCTCTGAGGGAGCAGCCAGTCCTGTCCAAAGGCCTTCCTCTGACTCCACTCCTGCAGCTCCCACGGAGGCACTGGGAGCCTTGGACACTCTTGCCACAAGTAGCCCAAGCGTGGACATCTTCCTCATCCTGCTCCTCCACTGCTGACGTCAGGGAATTCCCTGGAGCTCCTAAAATCTGCCTTTCCTGCTCGAGGATCGTGTCTGGCAGCTCTCTGAGCCTCTTCGCCTTTGGCAGCGCCACAGCATCCTGAGAGTCATATACTGGGAACTGGCAGCTACAGGACACTCTCTGCTCCTAGGATGCTTTTCTCTGGGAAAATCTTCTTGGACACGACATTGCTGCAGATTTTACTTCTAGGCCTTTTGTGGCCATCTGCATCCGCAGCCACAAGCAGCTTCTGATGATCGACATGGCTCTGGGAAAACAGGGACTCCTGTCTGTGGACAAAGAAAACAAAGACAACTTGTAAGAAGAAAACCTGGAGCTTCTAGTTAGAAAAAAAAGGACTATTCAATCAAGGCAGGGCCAAGGGAGGAAACTTTCTAAAATGGAACAAGCAGCAGAAGCACAGTAGTTTTGCAGAAGAAATTCCCTTCCCAGCACTTGGCTTAAGGAAAAAACCTCATGTTTCTATGAGAGACTTGAGTTCATGTCTACTACTGGGTACCAGACATCTGAACATTTAGACTATTGGCTTTCCATGCTCACGCTATTCAAACCGGAAAGTGAAACGATTCTAACAGTAGGGATGATTGCAAGAAATGTTTCTGTTTACACCACGACTGCCGACCATGCATCATTCTTACCTTGCACCTGTCCAAAGGCCTTCCTCCGTCTCCAGTCCTGCCGCTCTCACGGAGGCACTGGGAGCCTTGGACACTCTTGCCACAAGTAGCCCAAGCGTGGACATCTTCCTCATCCTGCTCCTCCACTGCTGACATCAGGGAATTCCCTGGAGCTCCCAACATCTGCCTTTCCTGCTGGAGGATCATGTCTGGCAGCTCTCTGAGCCTCTTCACCTTTGGCAGCGCCACAGCATCCTAGGAGTCATATACTGGCAACTGGCACCTCCAGGACACTTGCTGCTCCTAGGATGCTTTTCTCTGGGAAAATCTTCTTGCACACGACATTGCTGCCGATTTTACTTCTAGGCCTTTCGTGGCCATCTGCATCCTCAGCCACAAGCAGGTTCTGATGATCAACAGGGCTCTGGGAGAGCAGGGACTCCTGTCTGTGGACAAAGAAAACAAAGACAACTTGTAAGAAGAAAACCTGGAGCTTCTAGTTAGAAGACAAAGGACTATTCAATCAAGGCAGGGCCAAAGCAGGAAACTTTCTAAAATGGAACAAGCAGCAGAAGCAGAGCAGTTTTGCAGAAGAAATTCCCCTCCCAGCACTTGGCTTAAGGAAAAAGCCTGATGTTTCTATGAGAGACTTGAGTTCATGTCTACTATTGGGTACCAGACATCTGAACATTTAGACTATTGGCTTTCCAGGCTCACACTATTCAAACCGGAAAGTGAAACTACTCTAAAAGCTAGAGGCGATTGCAAGAAATGTTTCTGCTCACACCACGACTGCCGACCATGCATCATTCTTCCCTTGCACCTGTCCAAAGGCCTTCCTCCGTCTGCGCTCTGGCAACTCTCACCCAAGCTCGGGCAGGGATGGAGGCTCTTGCCACAAGTAGCCCAAGCCTGGAGATATTCCTCATCCTGATCTTCCACTGCTGACATCTAGGAATTCCCTGGAGCTGCAAACACTTGCCTTTGCTGCTCGAGGATCTTCTCTAGCACCATGCCAAACCCCTTCTCCTATGGCAGTGCTGCAGCATCCTGCGAGCCATGGACTGGAACTGGCACCTTCAGCATAGTTGCTCCTGGGAAACATCCTTCAGCCATTCCCTTACTGCAATGAGCTGGACTCCTACACCTTTGCAAGGCTCTTCCTGGATAGGTGCATCCTCAGCAATGAGACGGTTCTGCTGAGAGCCACGGCTCTGAGGGAGCAGCCAGTCCTGCCCAATGGTTGTCCTCCGTCACCAGTCCTGCAGCTCCCACGGAGGCACTGGGAGCCTTGGACACTCTTGCCACAAGTAGCCCAAGCGTGGACATCTTCCTCATCCTGCTCCTCCACTGCTGACATTAGGGAATTCCCTGGAGCTCCCAACATCTGCCTTTCCTGCTCGAGGATCGTGTCTGGCAGCTCTCTGAGCCTCTTACACTTTGGAAGCACAACAGCATCCTAGGAGTCATATACTGGCAACTGGCACCTCCAGGACACTTGCTGCTCCTAGGATGCTTTTCTCTGGGAAAATCTTCTTGCACACAACCTTGCTGCAGATTTTACTTCTAGGCCTTTTGTGGCCATCTGCATCCGCAGCCACAAGCAGCTTCTGATGATCGACATGGCTCTGGGAGAGCAGGGACTCCTGTCTGTGGACAAAGAAAACAAAGACAACTTGTAAGAAGAAAACCTGGAGCTTCTAGTTAGAAGAGAAAGGACTATTCAATCAAGGCAGAGCCAAGGGAGGAAACTTTCTAAAATGGAACAAGCAGCAGAAGCACAGCAGTATTGCAGAAGAAATTCCCCTCCCAGCACTTGGCTTAAGGAAAACGCCTGATGTTTCTATGAGAGACTTGAGTTCATGTCTACTATTGGGTACCAGACATCTGAACATTTGGACTATTGGCTTTCCAGGCTCACGCTATTCAAACCGGAAAGTGAAACTACTCTAACAGTAGGGATGATTGCAAGAAATGTTTCTGTTTACACCACGACTGCCGACCATGCATCATTCTTACCTTGCACCTGTCCAAAGGCCTTCCTCCGTCTGCGCTCCGGCAACTCTCACCCAGGCAAGGGCAAGGATGGAGGCCCTTGCCACAAGTAGCCCAAGCGTGGACATCTTCCTCATCCTGCTACTCTACTGCTGACATCAGGGTATTCCCTGGAGCTGCAAACACCTGCCTTTGCGGCTCGAGGACCTTCTCTAGCACCATGCCGAACCCCTTCTCCTATGGCAGTGCTGCAGCATCCTGCGAGCCATGGACTGCAACTGGCACCTTCAGCATAGTTGCTCCTGGGAAACATCATTCAGCCATTCCCTTACTGCAATGAGCTGGACTCCTACTCCTTTGCAAGGCTCTTCCTGGACAGGTGCATCCTCAGCAATGAGACGGTTCTGCTGAGAGCCATGGCTCTGAGGGAGGAGCCAGTCCTGCCCAAAGGCCTTCCTCTGACTCCACTCCTGCAGCTCTCACGGAGGCACTGGGAGCCTTGGACACTCTTGCCACAAGTAGCCCAAGCGTGGACATCTTCCTCATCCTGCTCCTCCACTGCTGACGTCAGGGAATTCCCTGGAGCTCCTAAAATCTGCCTTTCCTGCTGGAGGATCGTGTCTGGCAGCTCTCTGATCCTCTTCGCCTTTGGCAGCGCCACAGCATCCTGAGAGTCATATACTGGAAACTGGCAGCTACATGACACTTGCCGCTCCTAGGATGCTTTTCTCTGGGAAAATCTTCTTGGACACGACATTGCTCCAGTTTTTACTTCTAGGCCTTTCGTGGCCATCTGCATTCTCAGCCACAAGCAGGTTCTGATGATCAACAGGGCTCTGGGAGAGCAGGGACTCCTGTCTGTGGACAAAGAAAACAAAGACAACTTGTAAGAAGAAAACCTGGAGCTTCTAGTTAGAAGAGAAAGGACTATTCAAACAAGGCAGGGCCAAGGGAGGAAACTTTCTAAAATGGAACAAGCAGCAGAAGCACAGTAGTTTTGCAGAAGAAATTCCCTTCCCAGCACTTGGCTTAAGGAAAAAACCTCATGTTTCTATGAGAGACTTGAGTTCATGTCTACTACTGGGTACCAGACATCTGAACATTTAGACTATTGGCTTTCCAGGCTCACGCTATTCAAACCGGAAAGTGAAACTATTCTAACAGAAAGGATGATTGCAAGAAATGTTTCTGTTTACACCACGACTGCCGACCATCCATCATTCTTACCTTGCACCTGTCCAAAGGCCTTCCTCCATCTGCACTCCGGCAACTCTCACCCAGGCAAGGGCAGGGATGGAGGCTCTTGCCACAAGTAGCCCAAGCGTGGACATCTTCCTCATCCTGCTACTCCACTGCTGACGTCAGGGTATTCCCTGGAGCTGCAAACACCTGCCTTTGCTGCTCGAGGACCTTCTCTAGCACCATGCCAAACCCCTTCTCCTATGGCAGTGCTGCAGCATCCTGCGAGCCACGGACTGGAACTGGCACCTCCAGCAAAGTTGCTCCTGGGAAACATCCCTCAGCCATTCCCTTACTGCAATGAGCTGGACTCCTACTCCTCTGCAATGCTCTTCCTGGACAGGTGCATCCTCAGCAATGAGACGGTTCTGCTGAGAGCCACGGCTCTGAGGGAGCAGCCAGTCCTGCCCAATGGTTGTCCTCCGTCACCAGTCCTGCAGCTCCCACGGAGGCACTGGGAGCCTTGGACACTCTTGCCACAAGTAGCCCAAGCGTGGACATCTTCCTCATCCTGCTCCTCCACTGCTGACGTCAGGGAATTCCCTGGTGCTCCCAACATCTGCCTTTCCTGCTCGAGGATCGTGTCTGGCAGCTCTCTGAGCCTCTTTGCCTTTGGCAGCGCCACAGCATCCTAGGAGTCATATACTGGCAACTGGCACCTCCAGGACACTTGCTGCTCCTAGGATGCTTTCCTCTGGGAAAATCTTCTTGCACACGTCCTTGCTCCAGTTTTTACTCCTAGGCCTTTGGTGGCCATCTGCATCCTCAGCCACAAGCAGGTTCTGATGATCGACAGGGCTCTGGGAGAGCAGGGACTCCTGTCTGTGGACAAAGAAAACAAAGACAACTTGTAAGAAGAAAACCTGGAGCTTCTAGTTAGAAAAAAAAGGACTATTCAATCAAGGCAGGGCCAAGGGAGGAAACTTTCTAAAATGGAACAAGCAGCAGAAGCACAGTAGTTTTGCAGAAGAAATTCCCCTCCCAGCACTTGGCTTAAGGAAAAAGCCTGATGTTTCTATGAGAGACTTGAGTTCATGTCTACTATTGGGTACCAGACATCTGAACATTTAGACTATTGGCTTTCCATGCTCACGCTATTCAAACCGGAAAGTGAAACTACTCTAACAGTAGGGATGATTGCAAGAAATGTTTCTGTTTACACCACGACTGCCGACCATGCATCATTCTTACCTTGCACCTGTCCAAAGGCCTTCCTCCGTCTGCGCTCTGGCAACTCTCACCCAGGCAAGGGCAAGGATGGAGGCTCTTGCCACAAGTAGCCCAAGCGTGGACATCTTCCTCATCCTGCTCCGCCACTGCTGACATCAGGGAATTCCCTGGAGCTCCCAACATCTGCCTTTCCTGCTCGAGGATCGTGTCTGGCAGCTCTCTGAGCCTCTTCAACTTTGGCAGCGCCACAGCATCCTAGGAGTCATATACTGGCAACTGGCACCTCCAGGACACTTGCTGCTCCTAGGATGCTTTTCTCTGGGAAAATCTTCTTGCATACGACCTTGCTCCAGATTTTACTTCTAGGTCTTTCGTGGCCATGTGCATCCGCGGCCACGAGCAGCTTCTGATGATCGACATGGCTCTGGGAGAGCAGGGACTCCTGTCTGTGGACAAATAAAACAAAGACAACTTGTAAGAAGAAAACCTGGAGCTTCTAGATAGAAGAGAAAGGACTATTCAATCAAGGCAGGGCCAAAGCAGGAAACTTTCTAAAATGGAACAAGCAGCAGAAGCACAGTAGTTTTGCAGAAGAAATTCCCTTCCCAGCACTTGGCTTAAGGAAAAAGTCTGATGTTTCTATGAGAGACTTGAGTTCATGTCTACTATTGGATAGCAGACATCTGAACATTTAGACTACTGGCTTTCCAGGCTCACGCAATTCAAACCGGAATGTCAAACTATTTCAAAAGCTAGAGATGCTTGGAAGAAATGTTTCTGTACTCACCACAACTGGGGACCATGCATCATTCTTACCTTGCACCTGTCCAAAGGCCTTCCTCCGTCTCCAGTCCTGCCGCTCTCACGGAGGCACTGGGAGCCTCGGACACTCTTGCCACAAGTAGCCCAAGCGTGGACATCTTCCTCATCCTGCTACTCCACTGCTGACGTCAGGGTATTCCCTGGAGCTGCAAACACCTGCCTTTGCTGCTCGAGGATCTTCTCTAGCACCATGCAAAACCCCTTCTCCTATGGCAGTGCTGCAGCATCCTGCGAGCCACGGACTGGAACTGGCACCTCCAGCAAAGTTGCTCCTGGGAAACATCCCTCAGCCATTCCCTTACTGCAATGAGCTGGACTCCTACTCCTCTGCAATGCTCTTCCTGGACAGGTGCATCCTCAGCAATGAGACGGTTCTGCTGAGAGCCATGGCTCTGAGGGAGGAGCCAGTCCTGCCCAAAGGCCTTCCTCCGTCACCAGTCATGCAGCTCCCACGGAGGCACTGGGAGCCTTGGACACTCTTGCCACAAGTAGCCCAAGCGTGGACATCTTCCTCATCCTGCTCCTCCACTGCTGACATCAGGGAATTCCCTGGAGCTCCCAACATCTTCCTTTCCTGCTCGAGGATCGTGTCTGGCAGCTCTCTGAGCCTCTTACACTTTGGAAGCGCAACAACATCCTAGGAGTCATATACTGGCAACTGGCAGCTCCAGGACACTTGCTGCTCCTAGGATGCTTTTCTCTGGGAAAATCTTCTTGCACACAACCTTGCTGCAGATTTTACTTCTAGGCCTTTTGTGGCCATCTGCATCCGCAGCCACAAGCAGCTTCTGATGATCGACATGGCTCTGGGAGAGCAGGGACTCCTGTCTGTGGACAAAGAAAACAAAGACAACTTGTAAGATTAAAACCTGGAGCTTCTAGTTAGAAGAGAAAGGACTATTCAATCAAGGCAGAGCCAAGGGAGGAAACTTTCTAAAATGGAACAAGCAGCAGAAGCACAGTACTTTTGCAGAAGAAATTCCCCTCCCAGCACTTGGCTTAAGGAAAACGCCTGATGTTTCTATGAGAGACTTGAGTTCATGTCTACTACTGGGTACCAGACATCTGAACATTTAGACTATTGGCTTTCCAGGCTCACACTATTCAAACCGGAAAGTGAAACTACTCTAACAGTAGGGATGATTGCAAGAAATGTTTCTGTTTACACCACGACTGCCGACCATGCATCATTCTTACCTTGCACCTGTCCAAAGGCCTTCCTCCGTCTGCGCTCTGGCAACTCTCACCCAGGCAAGGGCAGGGATAGAGGCTCTTGCCACAAGTAGCCCAAGCGTGCACATCTTCCTCATCCTGCTACTCCACTGCTGACGTCAGGGTATTCCCTGGAGCTGCAAACACCTGCCTTTGCTGCTCGAGGACCTTCTCTAGCACCATGCCAAACCCCTTCTCCTATGGCAGTGCTGCAGCATCCTGCGACCCATGGACTGCAACTGGCACCTTCAGCATAGTTGCTCCTGGGAAACATCATTCAGCCATTCCCTTACTGCAATGAGCTGGACTCCTACTCCTCTGCAAGGCTCTTCCTGGACAGGTGCATCCTCAGCAATGAGACGGTTCTGCTGAGAGCCATGGCTCTGAGGGAGCAGCCAGTCCTGTCAAAAGGCCTTCCTCTGACTCCACTCCTGCAGCTCCCACGGAGGCACTGGGAGCCTTGGACACTCTTGCCACAAGTAGCCCAAGCGTGGACATCTTCCTCATCCTGCTCCTCCACTGCTGACGTCAGGGAATTCCCTGGAGCTCCTAAAATCTGCCTTTCCTGCTCGAGGATCGTGTCTGGCAGCTCTCTGAGCCTCTTCGCCTTTGGCAGCGCCACAGCATCCTGAGAGTCATATACTGGGAACTGGCAGCTACAGGACACTCTCTGCTCCTAGGATGCTTTTCTCTGGGAAAATCTTCTTGGACACGACATTGCTCCAGTTTTTACTTCTAGGCCTTTCGTGGCCATCTGCATCCGCAGCCACAAGCAGCTTCTGATGATCGACATGGCTCTGGGAAAACAGGGACTCCTGTCTGTGGACAAAGAAAACAAAGACAACTTGTAAGAAGAAAACCTGGAGCTTCTAGTTAGAAGAGAAAGGACTATTCAATCAAGGCAGGGCCAAGGGAGGAAACTTTCTAAAATGGAACAAGCAGCAGAAGCACAGTACTTTTGCAGAAGAAATTCCCTTCCCAGCACTTGGCTTAAGGAAAAAACCTCATGTTTCTATGAGAGACTTGAGTTCATGTCTACTACTGGGTACCAGACATCTGAACATTTAGACTATTGGCTTTCCATGCTCACGCTATTCAAACCGGAAAGTGAAACGATTCTAACAGAAGGGATGATTGCAAGAAATGTTTCTGTTTACACCACGACTGCCGACCATGCATCATTCTTACCTTGCACCTGTCCAAAGGCCTTCCTCCGTCTCCAGTCCTGCCGCTCTCACGGAGGCACTGGGAGCCTTGGACACTCTTGCCACAAGTAGCCCAAGCGTGGACATCTTCCTCATCCTGCTCCTCCACTGCTGACATCAGGGAATTCCCTGGAGCTCCCAACATCTGCCTTTCCTGCTGGAGGATCATGTCTGGCAGCTCTCTGAGCCTCTTCACCTTTGGCAGCGCCACAGCATCCTAGGAGTCATATACTGGCAACTGGCACCTCCAGGACACTTGCTGCTCCTAGGATGCTTTTCTCTGGGAAAATCTTCTTGCACACGACATTGCTGCCGATTTTACTTCTAGGCCTTTCGTGGCCATCTGCATCCTCAGCCACAAGCAGGTTCTGATGATCAACAGGGCTCTGGGAGAGCAGGGACTCCTGTCTGTGGACAAAGAAAACAAAGACAACTTGTAAGAAGAAAACCTGGAGCTTCTAGTTAGAAGACAAAGGACTATTCAATCAAGGCAGGGCCAAAGCAGGAAACTTTCTAAAATGGAACAAGCAGCAGAAGCAGAGCAGTTTTGCAGAAGAAATTCCCCTCCCAGCACTTGGCTTAAGGAAAAAGCCTGATGTTTCTATGAGAGACTTGAGTTCATGTCTACTATTGGGTACCAGACATCTGAACATTTAGACTATTGGCTTTCCAGGCTCACACTATTCAAACCGGAAAGTGAAACTACTCTAAAAGCTAGAGGCGATTGCAAGAAATGTTTCTGCTCACACCACGACTGCCGACCATGCATCATTCTTACCTTGCACCTGTCCAAAGGCCTTCCTCCGTCTGCGCTCTGGCAACTCTCACCCAAGCTCGGGCAGGGATGGAGGCTCTTGCCACAAGTAGCCCAAGCCTGGAGATATTCCTCATCCTGATCTTCCACTGCTGACATCTAGGAATTCCCTGGAGCTGCAAACACTTGCCTTTGCTGCTCGAGGATCTTCTCTAGCACCATGCCAAATGCCTTCTCCTATGGCAGTGCTGCAGCATCCTGCGAGCCATGGACTGGAACTGGCACCTTCAGCATAGTTGCTCCTGGGAAACATCCTTCAGCCATTCCCTTACTGCAATGAGCTGGACTCCTACACCTTTGCAAGGCTCTTCCTGGATAGGTGCATCCTCAGCAATGAGACGGTTCTGCTGAGAGCCACGGCTCTGAGGGAGCAGCCAGTCCTGCCCAAAGGCCTTCCTCCGTCACCAGTCCTGCCGCTCTCACGGAGGCACTGGGAGCCTTGGACACTCTTGCCACAAGTAGCCCAAGCGTGGACATCTTCCTCATCCTGCTCCTCCACTGCTGACATTAGGGAATTCCCTGGAGCTCCCAACATCTGCCTTTCCTGCTCGAGGATCGTGTCTGGCAGCTCTCTGAGCCTCTTACACTTTGGAAGCACAACAGCATCCTAGGAGTCATATACTGGCAACTGGCACCTCCAGGACACTTGCTGCTCCTAGGATGCTTTTCTCTGGGAAAATCTTCTTGCACACAACCTTGCTGCAGATTTTACTTCTAGGCCTTTTGTGGCCATCTGCATCCGCAGCCACAAGCAGCTTCTGATGATCGACATGGCTCTGGGAGAGCAGGGACTCCTGTCTGTGGACAAAGAAAACAAAGACAACTTGTAAGAAGAAAACCTGGAGCTTCTAGTTAGAAGAGAAAGGACTATTCAATCAAGGCAGAGCCAAGGGAGGAAACTTTCTAAAATGGAACAAGCAGCAGAAGCACAGCAGTATTGCAGAAGAAATTCCCCTCCCAGCACTTGGCTTAAGGAAAACGCCTGATGTTTCTATGAGAGACTTGAGTTCATGTCTACTATTGGGTACCAGACATCTGAACATTTGGACTATTGGCTTTCCAGGCTCACGCTATTCAAACCGGAAAGTGAAACTACTCTAACAGTAGGGATGATTGCAAGAAATGTTTCTGTTTACACCACGACTGCCGACCATGCATCATTCTTACCTTGCACCTGTCCAAAGGCCTTCCTCCGTCTGCGCTCCGGCAACTCTCACCCAGGCAAGGGCAAGGATGGAGGCCCTTGCCACAAGTAGCCCAAGCGTGGACATCTTCCTCATCCTGCTACTCCACTGCTGACATCAGGGTATTCCCTGGAGCTGCAAACACCTGCCTTTGCTGCTCGAGGACCTTCTCTAGCACCATGCCAAACCCCTTCTCCTATGGCAGTGCTGCAGCATCCTGCGAGCCATGGACTGCAACTGGCACCTTCAGCATAGTTGCTCCTGGGAAACATCCTTCAGCCATTCCCTTACTGCAATGAGCTGGACTCCTACTCCTCTGCAAGGCTCTTCCTGGACAGGTGCATCCTCAGCAATGAGACGGTTCTGCTGAGAGCCATGGCTCTGAGGGAGCAACGAGTCCTGTCCAAAGGCCTTCCTCTGACTCCACTCCTGCAGCTCTCACGGAGGCACTGGGAGCCTTGGACACTCTTGCCACAAGTAGCCCAAGCGTGGACATCTTCCTCATCCTGCTCCTCCACTGCTGACGTCAGGGAATTCCCTGGAGCTCCTAAAATCTGCCTTTCCTGCTCGAGGATCGTGTCTGGCAGCTCTCTGAGCCTCTTCGCCTTTGGCAGCGCCACAGCATCCTGAGAGTCATATACTGGAAACTGGCAGCTACATGACACTTGCCGCTCCTAGGATGCTTTTCTCTGGGAAAATCTTCTTGCATACAACCTTGCTCCAGTTTTTACTTCTAGGCCTTTCGTGGCCATCTGCATTCTCAGCCACAAGCAGGTTCTGATGATCAACAGGGCTCTGGGAGAGCAGGGACTCCTGTCTGTGGACAAAGAAAACAAAGACAACTTGTAAGAAGAAAACCTGGAGCTTCTAGTTAGAAGAGAAAGGACTATTCAAACAAGGCAGGGCCAAGGGAGGAAACTTTCTAAAATGGAACAAGCAGCAGAAGCACAGTACTTTTGCAGAAGAAATTCCCTTCCCAGCACTTGGCTTAAGGAAAAAACCTCATGTTTCTATGAGAGACTTGAGTTCATGTCTACTACTGGGTACCAGACATCTGAACATTTAGACTATTGGCTTTCCAGGCTCACGCTATTCAAACCGGAAAGTGAAACTACTCTAACAGTAAGGATGATTGCAAGAAATGTTTCTGTTTACACCACGACTGCCGACCATGCATCATTCTTACCTTGCACCTGTCCAAAGGCCTTCCTCCATCTGCGCTCCAGCAACTCTCACTCAGGCAAGGGCAGGGATGGAGGCTCTTGCCACAAGTAGCCCAAGCGTGGACATCTTCCTCATCCTGCTACTCCACTGCTGACGTCAGGGTATTCCCTGGAGCTGCAAACACCTGCCTTTGCTGCTCGAGGATCTTCTCTAGCACCATGCAAAACCCCTTCTCCTATGGCAGTGCTGCAGCATCCTGCGAGCCACGGACTGGAACTGGCACCTCCAGCAAAGTTGCTCCTGGGAAACATCCCTCAGCCATTCCCTTACTGCAATGAGCTGGACTCCTACTCCTCTGCAATGCTCTTCCTGGACAGGTGCATCCTCAGCAATGAGACGGTTCTGCTGAGAGCCACGGCTCTGAGGGAGCAGCCAGTCCTGCCCAATGGTTGTCCTCCGTCACCAGTCCTGCAGCTCCCACGGAGGCACTGGGAGCCTTGGACACTCTTGCCACAAGTAGCCCAAGCGTGGACATCTTCCTCATCCTGCTCCTCCACTGCTGACGGCAGGGAATTCCCTGGTGCTCCCAACATCTGCCTTTCCTGCTCGAGGATCGTGTCTGGCAGCTCTCTGAGCCTCTTTGCCTTTGGCAGCGCCACAGCATCCTAGGAGTCATATACTGGCAACTGGCACCTCCAGGACACTTGCTGCTCCTAGGATGCTTTCCTCTGGGAAAATCTTCTTGGACACGACATTGCTCCAGTTTTTACTTCTAGGCCTTTCGTGGCCATCTGCATTCTCAGCCACAAGCAGCTTCTGATGATCGACATGGCTCTGGGAGAGCAGGGACTCCTGTCTGTGGACAAAGAAAACAAAGACAACTTGTAAGAAGAAAACCTGGAGCTTCTAGTTAGAAAAAAAAGGACTATTCAATCAAGGCAGGGCCAAAGCAGGAAACTTTCTAAAATGGAACAAGCAGCAGAAGCACAGTAGTTTTGCAGAAGAAATTCCCCTCCCAGCACTTGGCTTAAGGAAAAAGCCTGATGTTTCTATGAGAGACTTGAGTTCATGTCTACTATTGGGTACCAGACATCTGAACATTTAGACTATTGGCTTTCCATGCTCACGCTATTCAAACCGGAAAGTGAAACTACTCTAACAGTAGGGATGATTGCAAGAAATGTTTCTGTTTACACCACGACTGCCGACCATGCATCATTCTTACCTTGCACCTGTCCAAAGGCCTTCCTCCGTCTGCGCTCTGGCAACTCTCACCCAGGCAAGGGCAAGGATGGAGGCTCTTGCCACAAGTAGCCCAAGCGTGGACATCTTCCTCATCCTGCTCCGCCACTGCTGACATCAGGGAATTCCCTGGAGCTCCCAACATCTGCCTTTCCTGCTCGAGGATCGTGTCTGGCAGCTCTCTGAGCCTCTTCAACTTTGGCAGCGCCACAGCATCCTAGGAGTCATATACTGGCAACTGGCACCTCCAGGACACTTGCTGCTCCTAGGATGCTTTTCTCTGGGAAAATCTTCTTGCATACGACCTTGCTCCAGATTTTACTTCTAGGTCTTTCGTGGCCATGTGCATCCGCGGCCACGAGCAGCTTCTGATGATCGACATGGCTCTGGGAGAGCAGGGACTCCTGTCTGTGGACAAATAAAACAAAGACAACTTGTAAGAAGAAAACCTGGAGCTTCTAGATAGAAGAGAAAGGACTATTCAATCAAGGCAGGGCCAAAGCAGGAAACTTTCTAAAATGGAACAAGCAGCAGAAGCACAGTAGTTTTGCAGAAGAAATTCCCTTCCCAGCACTTGGCTTAAGGAAAAAGTCTGATGTTTCTATGAGAGACTTGAGTTCATGTCTACTATTGGATAGCAGACATCTGAACATTTAGACTACTGGCTTTCCAGGCTCACGCAATTCAAACCGGAATGTCAAACTATTTCAAAAGCTAGAGATGCTTGGAAGAAATGTTTCTGTACTCACCACAACTGGGGACCATGCATCATTCTTACCTTGCACCTGTCCAAAGGCCTTCCTCCGTCTCCAGTCCTGCCGCTCTCACGGAGGCACTGGGAGCCTCGGACACTCTTGCCACAAGTAGCCCAAGCGTGGACATCTTCCTCATCCTGCTACTCCACTGCTGACGTCAGGGTATTCCCTGGAGCTGCAAACACCTGCCTTTGCTGCTCGAGGATCTTCTCTAGCACCATGCAAAACCCCTTCTCCTATGGCAGTGCTGCAGCATCCTGCGAGCCACGGACTGGAACTGGCACCTCCAGCAAAGTTGCTCCTGGGAAACATCCCTCAGCCATTCCCTTACTGCAATGAGCTGGACTCCTACTCCTCTGCAATGCTCTTCCTGGACAGGTGCATCCTCAGCAATGAGACGGTTCTGCTGAGAGCCATGGCTCTGAGGGAGGAGCCAGTCCTGCCCAAAGGCCTTCCTCCGTCACCAGTCATGCAGCTCCCACGGAGGCACTGGGAGCCTTGGACACTCTTGCCACAAGTAGCCCAAGCGTGGACATCTTCCTCATCCTGCTCCTCCACTGCTGACATCAGGGAATTCCCTGGAGCTCCCAACATCTTCCTTTCCTGCTCGAGGATCGTGTCTGGCAGCTCTCTGAGCCTCTTACACTTTGGAAGCGCAACAACATCCTAGGAGTCATATACTGGCAACTGGCAGCTCCAGGACACTTGCTGCTCCTAGGATGCTTTTCTCTGGGAAAATCTTCTTGCACACAACCTTGCTGCAGATTTTACTTCTAGGCCTTTTGTGGCCATCTGCATCCGCAGCCACAAGCAGCTTCTGATGATCGACATGGCTCTGGGAGAGCAGGGACTCCTGTCTGTGGACAAAGAAAACAAAGACAACTTGTAAGATTAAAACCTGGAGCTTCTAGTTAGAAGAGAAAGGACTATTCAATCAAGGCAGAGCCAAGGGAGGAAACTTTCTAAAATGGAACAAGCAGCAGAAGCACAGTACTTTTGCAGAAGAAATTCCCCTCCCAGCACTTAGCTTAAGGAAAAAACCTCATGTTTCTATGAGAGACTTGAGTTCATGTCTACTACTGGGTACCAGACATCTGAACATTTAGACTATTGGCTTTCCAGGCTCACACTATTCAAACCGGAAAGTGAAACTACTCTAACAGTAGGGATGATTGCAAGAAATGTTTCTGTTTACACCACGACTGCCGACCATGCATCATTCTTACCTTGCACCTGTCCAAAGGCCTTCCTCCGTCTGCGCTCTGGCAACTCTCACCCAGGCAAGGGCAGGGATAGAGGCTCTTGCCACAAGTAGCCCAAGCGTGCACATCTTCCTCATCCTGCTACTCCACTGCTGACGTCAGGGTATTCCCTGGAGCTGCAAACACCTGCCTTTGCTGCTCGAGGACCTTCTCTAGCACCATGCCAAACCCCTTCTCCTATGGCAGTGCTGCAGCATCCTGCGACCCATGGACTGCAACTGGCACCTTCAGCATAGTTGCTCCTGGGAAACATCATTCAGCCATTCCCTTACTGCAATGAGCTGGACTCCTACTCCTCTGCAAGGCTCTTCCTGGACAGGTGCATCCTCAGCAATGAGACGGTTCTGCTGAGAGCCATGGCTCTGAGGGAGCAGCCAGTCCTGTCAAAAGGCCTTCCTCTGACTCCACTCCTGCAGCTCCCACGGAGGCACTGGGAGCCTTGGACACTCTTGCCACAAGTAGCCCAAGCGTGGACATCTTCCTCATCCTGCTCCTCCACTGCTGACGTCAGGGAATTCCCTGGAGCTCCTAAAATCTGCCTTTCCTGCTCGAGGATCGTGTCTGGCAGCTCTCTGAGCCTCTTCGCCTTTGGCAGCGCCACAGCATCCTGAGAGTCATATACTGGGAACTGGCAGCTACAGGACACTCTCTGCTCCTAGGATGCTTTTCTCTGGGAAAATCTTCTTGGACACGACATTGCTCCAGTTTTTACTTCTAGGCCTTTCGTGGCCATCTGCATCCGCAGCCACAAGCAGCTTCTGATGATCGACATGGCTCTGGGAAAACAGGGACTCCTGTCTGTGGACAAAGAAAACAAAGACAACTTGTAAGAAGAAAACCTGGAGCTTCTAGTTAGAAGAGAAAGGACTATTCAATCAAGGCAGGGCCAAGGGAGGAAACTTTCTAAAATGGAACAAGCAGCAGAAGCACAGTACTTTTGCAGAAGAAATTCCCTTCCCAGCACTTGGCTTAAGGAAAAAACCTCATGTTTCTATGAGAGACTTGAGTTCATGTCTACTACTGGGTACCAGACATCTGAACATTTAGACTATTGGCTTTCCATGCTCACGCTATTCAAACCGGAAAGTGAAACGATTCTAACAGAAGGGATGATTGCAAGAAATGTTTCTGTTTACACCACGACTGCCGACCATGCATCATTCTTACCTTGCACCTGTCCAAAGGCCTTCCTCCGTCTCCAGTCCTGCCGCTCTCACGGAGGCACTGGGAGCCTTGGACACTCTTGCCACAAGTAGCCCAAGCGTGGACATCTTCCTCATCCTGCTCCTCCACTGCTGACATCAGGGAATTCCCTGGAGCTCCCAACATCTGCCTTTCCTGCTGGAGGATCATGTCTGGCAGCTCTCTGAGCCTCTTCACCTTTGGCAGCGCCACAGCATCCTAGGAGTCATATACTGGCAACTGGCACCTCCAGGACACTTGCTGCTCCTAGGATGCTTTTCTCTGGGAAAATCTTCTTGCACACGACATTGCTGCCGATTTTACTTCTAGGCCTTTCGTGGCCATCTGCATCCTCAGCCACAAGCAGGTTCTGATGATCAACAGGGCTCTGGGAGAGCAGGGACTCCTGTCTGTGGACAAAGAAAACAAAGACAACTTGTAAGAAGAAAACCTGGAGCTTCTAGTTAGAAGACAAAGGACTATTCAATCAAGGCAGGGCCAAAGCAGGAAACTTTCTAAAATGGAACAAGCAGCAGAAGCAGAGCAGTTTTGCAGAAGAAATTCCCCTCCCAGCACTTGGCTTAAGGAAAAAGCCTGATGTTTCTATGAGAGACTTGAGTTCATGTCTACTATTGGGTACCAGACATCTGAACATTTAGACTATTGGCTTTCCAGGCTCACACTATTCAAACCGGAAAGTGAAACTACTCTAAAAGCTAGAGGCGATTGCAAGAAATGTTTCTGCTCACACCACGACTGCCGACCATGCATCATTCTTACCTTGCACCTGTCCAAAGGCCTTCCTCCGTCTGCGCTCTGGCAACTCTCACCCAAGCTCGGGCAGGGATGGAGGCTCTTGCCACAAGTAGCCCAAGCCTGGAGATATTCCTCATCCTGATCTTCCACTGCTGACATCTAGGAATTCCCTGGAGCTGCAAACACTTGCCTTTGCTGCTCGAGGATCTTCTCTAGCACCATGCCAAATGCCTTCTCCTATGGCAGTGCTGCAGCATCCTGCGAGCCATGGACTGGAACTGGCACCTTCAGCATAGTTGCTCCTGGGAAACATCCTTCAGCCATTCCCTTACTGCAATGAGCTGGACTCCTACACCTTTGCAAGGCTCTTCCTGGATAGGTGCATCCTCAGCAATGAGACGGTTCTGCTGAGAGCCACGGCTCTGAGGGAGCAGCCAGTCCTGCCCAAAGGCCTTCCTCCGTCACCAGTCCTGCAGCTCCCACGGAGGCACTGGGAGCCTTGGACACTCTTGCCACAAGTAGCCCAAGCGTGGACATCTTCCTCATCCTGCTCCTCCACTGCTGACATCAGGGAATTCCCTGGAGCTCCCAACATCTGCCTTTCCTGCTCGAGGATCGTGTCTGGCAGCTCTCTGAGCCTCTTACACTTTGGAAGCACAACAGCATCCTAGGAGTCATATACTGGCAACTGGCACCTCCAGGACACTTGCTGCTCCTAGGATGCTTTTCTCTGGGAAAATCTTCTTGCACACAACCTTGCTGCAGATTTTACTTCTAGGCCTTTTGTGGCCATCTGCATCCGCAGCCACAAGCAGGTTCTGATGATCGACATGGCTCTGGGAGAGCAGGGACTCCTGTCTGTGGACAAAGAAAACAAAGACAACTTGTAAGAAGAAAACCTGGAGCTTCTAGTTAGAAGAGAAAGGACTATTCAATCAAGGCAGGGCCAAGGGAGGAAACTTTCTAAAATGGAACAAGCAGCAGAAGCACAGCAGTATTGCAGAAGAAATTCCCCTCCCAGCACTTGGCTTAAGGAAAACGCCTGATGTTTCTATGAGAGACTTGAGTTCATGTCTACTATTGGGTACCAGACATCTGAACATTTGGACTATTGGCTTTCCAGGCTCACGCTATTCAAACCGGAAAGTGAAACTACTCTAACAGTAGGGATGATTGCAAGAAATGTTTCTGTTTACACCACGACTGCCGACCATGCATCATTCTTACCTTGCACCTGTCCAAAGGCCTTCCTCCGTCTGCGCTCCGGCAACTCTCACCCAGGCAAGGGCAAGGATGGAGGCCCTTGCCACAAGTAGCCCAAGCGTGGACATCTTCCTCATCCTGCTACTCCACTGCTGACATCAGGGTATTCCCTGGAGCTGCAAACACCTGCCTTTGCTGCTCGAGGACCTTCTCTAGCACCATGCCAAACCCCTTCTCCTATGGCAGTGCTGCAGCATCCTGCGAGCCATGGACTGCAACTGGCACCTTCAGCATAGTTGCTCCTGGGAAACATCCTTCAGCCATTCCCTTACTGCAATGAGCTGGACTCCTACTCCTCTGCAAGGCTCTTCCTGGACAGGTGCATCCTCAGCAATGAGACGGTTCTGCTGAGAGCCATGGCTCTGAGGGAGCAGCGAGTCCTGTCCAAAGGCCTTCCTCTGACTCCACTCCTGCAGCTCTCACGGAGGCACTGGGAGCCTTGGACACTCTTGCCACAAGTAGCCCAAGCGTGGACATCTTCCTCATCCTGCTCCTCCACTGCTGACGTCAGGGAATTCCCTGGAGCTCCTAAAATCTGCCTTTCCTGCTCGAGGATCGTGTCTGGCAGCTCTCTGAGCCTCTTCGCCTTTGGCAGCGCCACAGCATCCTGAGAGTCATATACTGGAAACTGGCAGCTACATGACACTTGCCGCTCCTAGGATGCTTTTCTCTGGGAAAATCTTCTTGCATACAACCTTGCTCCAGTTTTTACTTCTAGGCCTTTCGTGGCCATCTGCATTCTCAGCCACAAGCAGGTTCTGATGATCAACAGGGCTCTGGGAGAGCAGGGACTCCTGTCTGTGGACAAAGAAAACAAAGACAACTTGTAAGAAGAAAACCTGGAGCTTCTAGTTAGAAGAGAAAGGACTATTCAAACAAGGCAGGGCCAAGGGAGGAAACTTTCTAAAATGGAACAAGCAGCAGAAGCACAGTACTTTTGCAGAAGAAATTCCCTTCCCAGCACTTGGCTTAAGGAAAAAACCTCATGTTTCTATGAGAGACTTGAGTTCATGTCTACTACTGGGTACCAGACATCTGAACATTTAGACTATTGGCTTTCCAGGCTCACGCTATTCAAACCGGAAAGTGAAACTACTCTAACAGTAAGGATGATTGCAAGAAATGTTTCTGTTTACACCACGACTGCCGACCATGCATCATTCTTACCTTGCACCTGTCCAAAGGCCTTCCTCCATCTGCGCTCCAGCAACTCTCACTCAGGCAAGGGCAGGGATGGAGGCTCTTGCCACAAGTAGCCCAAGCGTGGACATCTTCCTCATCCTGCTACTCCACTGCTGACGTCAGGGTATTCCCTGGAGCTGCAAACACCTGCCTTTGCTGCTCGAGGATCTTCTCTAGCACCATGCAAAACCCCTTCTCCTATGGCAGTGCTGCAGCATCCTGCGAGCCACGGACTGGAACTGGCACCTCCAGCAAAGTTGCTCCTGGGAAACATCCCTCAGCCATTCCCTTACTGCAATGAGCTGGACTCCTACTCCTCTGCAATGCTCTTCCTGGACAGGTGCATCCTCAGCAATGAGACGGTTCTGCTGAGAGCCACGGCTCTGAGGGAGCAGCCAGTCCTGCCCAATGGTTGTCCTCCGTCACCAGTCCTGCAGCTCCCACGGAGGCACTGGGAGCCTTGGACACTCTTGCCACAAGTAGCCCAAGCGTGGACATCTTCCTCATCCTGCTCCTCCACTGCTGACGGCAGGGAATTCCCTGGTGCTCCCAACATCTGCCTTTCCTGCTCGAGGATCGTGTCTGGCAGCTCTCTGAGCCTCTTTGCCTTTGGCAGCGCCACAGCATCCTAGGAGTCATATACTGGCAACTGGCACCTCCAGGACACTTGCTGCTCCTAGGATGCTTTCCTCTGGGAAAATCTTCTTGGACACGTCCTTGCTCCAGTTTTTACTCCTAGGCCTTTCGTGGCCATCTGCATTCTCAGCCACAAGCAGCTTCTGATGATCGACATGGCTCTGGGAGAGCAGGGACTCCTGTCTGTGGACAAAGAAAACAAAGACAACTTGTAAGAAGAAAACCTGGAGCTTCTAGTTAGAAAAAAAAGGACTATTCAATCAAGGCAGGGCCAAAGCAGGAAACTTTCTAAAATGGAACAAGCAGCAGAAGCACAGTAGTTTTGCAGAAGAAATTCCCCTCCCAGCACTTGGCTTAAGGAAAAAGCCTGATGTTTCTATGAGAGACTTGAGTTCATGTCTACTATTGGGTACCAGACATCTGAACATTTAGACTATTGGCTTTCCAGGCTCACGCTATTCAAACCGGAAAGTGAAACTACTCTAACAGTAGGGATGATTGCAAGAAATGTTTCTGTTTACACCACGACTGCCGACCATGCATCATTCTTACCTTGCACCTGTCCAAAGGCCTTCCTCCGTCTGCGCTCTGGCAACTCTCACCCAGGCAAGGGCAAGGATGGAGGCTCTTGCCACAAGTAGCCCAAGCGTAGACATCTTCCTCATCCTGCTACTCCACTGCTGACGTCACGGTATTCCCTGGAGCTGCAAACACCTGCCTTTGCGGCTCGAGGATCTTCTCTAGCACCATGCCAAACCCCTTCTCCTATGGCAGTGCTGCAGCATCCTGCGAGCCATGGACTGGAACTGGCACCTTCAGCATAGTTGCTCCTGGGAAACATCATTCAGCCATTCCCTTACTGCAATGAGCTGGACTCCTACTCCTTTGCAAGGCTCTTCCTGGATAGGTGCATCCTCAGCAATGAGACGGTTCTGCTGAGAGCCATGGCTCTGAGGGAGCAGCCAGTCCTGTCCAAAGGCCTTCCTCTGACTCCACTCCTGCAGCTCCCACGGAGGCACTGGGAGCCTTGGACACTCTTGCCACAAGTAGCCCAAGCGTCGAGATCTTCCTCATCCTGCTCCTCCACTGCTGACATCAGGGAATTCCCTGGAGCTCCTAAAATCTGCCTTTCCTGCTCGAGGATCGTGTCTGGCAGCTCTCTGAGCCTCTTCGCCTTTGGCAGCGCCACAGCATCCTGAGAGTCATATACTGGAAACTGGCAGCTACAGGACACTTGCTGCTCCTAGGATGCTTTTCTCTGGGAAAATCTTCTTGGACACGACATTGCTCCAGTTTTTACTTCTAGGCCTTTCGTGGCCATCTGCATCCGCAGCCACAAGCAGCTTCTGATGATCGACATGGCTCTGGGAGAGCAGGGACTCCTGTCAGTGGACAAAGAAAACAAAGACAACTTGTAAGATTAAAACCTGGAGCTTCTAGTTAGAAGAGAAAGGACTATTCAATCAAGGCAGGGCCAAGGGAGGAAACTTTCTAAAATGGAACAAGCAGCAGAAGCACAGTACTTTTGCAGAAGAAATTCCCCTCCCCGCACTTGGCTTAAGGAAAAAGCCTGATGTTTCTATGAGAGACTTGAGTTCATGTCTACTATTGGATAGCAGACATCTGAACATTTAGACTACTGGCTTTCCAGGCTCACGCAATTCAAACCGGAATGTCAAACTATTTCAAAAGCTAGAGATGCTTCGAAGAAATGTTTCTGTATTCACCACAACTGGGGACCATGCATCATTCTTACCTTGCACCTGTCCAAAGGCCTTCCTCCGTCTCCAGTCCTGCCGCTCTCACGGAGGCACTGGGAGCCTTGGACACTCTTGCCACAAGTAGCCCAAGCATGGACATCTTCCTCATCCTGCTCCTCCACTGCTGACGTCAGGGAATTCCCTGGAGCTCCAAACATCTGCCTTTCCAGCTGGAGGATCATGTCTGGCAGCTCTCTGAGCCTCTTCACCTTTGGCAGCGCCACAGCATCCTAGGAGTCATATACTGGCAACTGGCACCTCCAGGACACTTGCTGCTCCTAGGATGCTTTTCTCTGGGAAAATCTTCTTGCACACGACCTTGCTGCCGATTTTACTTCTAGGCCTTTCGTGGCCATCTGCATCCTCAGCCACAAGCAGGTTCTGATGATCAACAGGGCTCTGGGAGAGCAGGGACTCCTGTCTGTTGACAAAGAAAACAAAGACAACTTGTAAGAAGAAAACCTGGAGCTTCTAGATAGAAGACAAAGGACTATTCAATCAAGGCAGGGCCAAAGCAGGAAACTTTCTAAAATGGAACAAGCAGCAGAAGCAGAGCAGTTTTGCAGAAGAAATTCCCCTCCCAGCACTTGGCTTAAGGAAAAAGCCTGATGTTTCTATGAGAGACTTGAGTTCATGTCTACTATTGGGTACCAGACATCTGAACATTTAGACTATTGGCTTTCCAGGCTCACGCTATTCAAACCGGAAAGTGAAACTACTCTAACAGTAGGGATGATTGCAAGAAATGTTTCTGTTTACACCACAACTGCCGACCATGCAGGATTCTTACCTTGCACCTGTCCAAAGGCCTTCCTCTGTCTGCGCTCTGGCAACTCTCACCCAAGCTCGGGCAGGGATGGAGGCTCTTGCCACAAGTAGCCCAAGCCTGGAGATATTCCTCATCCTGATCTTCCACTGCTGACATCTAGGAATTCCCTGGAGCTGCAAACACCTGCCTTTGCGGCTCGAGGACCTTCTCTAGCACCATGCCAAACCCCTTCTCCTATGGCAGTGCTGCAGCATCCTGCGAGCCATGGACTGGAACTGGCACCTTCAGCATAGTTGCTCCTGGGAAACATCCTTCAGCCATTCCCTTACTGCAATGAGCTGGACTCCTACTCCTTTGCAAGGCTCTTCCTGGACAGGTGCATCCTCAGCAATGAGACGGTTCTGCTGAGAGCCATGGCTCTGAGGGAGCAGCGAGTCCTGTCCAAAGGCCTTCCTCTGACTCCACTCCTGCAGCTCTCACGGAGGCACTGGGAGCCTTGGACACTCTTGCCACAAGTAGCCCAAGCGTCGAGATCTTCCTCATCCTGCTCCTCCACTGCTGACATCAGGGAATTCCCTGGAGCTCCTAAAATCTGCCTTTCCTGCTCGAGGATCGTGTCTGGCAGCTCTCTGAGCCTCTTCGCCTTTGGCAGCGCCACAGCATCCTGAGAGTCATATACTGGAAACTGGCAGCTACAGGACACTTGCCGCTCCTAGGATGCTTTTCTCTGGGAAAATCTTCTTGGACACGACATTGCTCCAGTTTTTACTTCTAGGCCTTTCGTGGCCATCTGCATTCTCAGCCACAAGCAGGTTCTGATGATCGACATGGCTCTGGGAGAGCAGGGACTCCTGTCTGTGGACAAAGAAAACAAAGACAACTTGTAAGAAGAAAACCTGGAGCTTCTAGTTAGAAGAGAAAGGACTATTCAAACAAGGCAGGGCCAAGGGAGGAAACTTTCTAAAATGGAACAAGCAGCAGAAGCACAGTACTTTTGCAGAAGAAATTCCCTTCCCAGCACTTGGCTTAAGGAAAAAACCTCATGTTTCTATGAGAGACTTGAGTTCATGTCTACTACTGGGTACCAGACATCTGAACATTTAGACTATTGGCTTTCCAGGCTCACGCTATTCAAACCGGAAAGTGAAACTACTCTAACAGTAAGGATGATTGCAAGAAATGTTTCTGTTTACACCACGACTGCCGACCATGCATCATTCTTACCTTGCACCTGTCCAAAGGCCTTCCTCCATCTGCGCTCCAGCAACTCTCACTCAGGCAAGGGCAGGGATGGAGGCTCTTGCCACAAGTAGCCCAAGCGTGGACATCTTCCTCATCCTGCTACTCCACTGCTGACGTCAGGGTATTCCCTGGAGCTGCAAACACCTGCCTTTGCTGCTCGAGGATCTTCTCTAGCACCATGCAAAACCCCTTCTCCTATGGCAGTGCTGCAGCATCCTGCGAGCCACGGACTGGAACTGGCACCTCCAGCAAAGTTGCTCCTGGGAAACATCCCTCAGCCATTCCCTTACTGCAATGAGCTGGACTCCTACTCCTCTGCAATGCTCTTCCTGGACAGGTGCATCCTCAGCAATGAGACGGTTCTGCTGAGAGCCACGGCTCTGAGGGAGCAGCCAGTCCTGCCCAATGGTTGTCCTCCGTCACCAGTCCTGCAGCTCCCACGGAGGCACTGGGAGCCTTGGACACTCTTGCCACAAGTAGCCCAAGCGTGGACATCTTCCTCATCCTGCTCCTCCACTGCTGACGGCAGGGAATTCCCTGGTGCTCCCAACATCTGCCTTTCCTGCTCGAGGATCGTGTCTGGCAGCTCTCTGAGCCTCTTTGCCTTTGGCAGCGCCACAGCATCCTAGGAGTCATATACTGGCAACTGGCACCTCCAGGACACTTGCTGCTCCTAGGATGCTTTCCTCTGGGAAAATCTTCTTGGACACGTCCTTGCTCCAGTTTTTACTCCTAGGCCTTTCGTGGCCATCTGCATTCTCAGCCACAAGCAGCTTCTGATGATCGACATGGCTCTGGGAGAGCAGGGACTCCTGTCTGTGGACAAAGAAAACAAAGACAACTTGTAAGAAGAAAACCTGGAGCTTCTAGTTAGAAAAAAAAGGACTATTCAATCAAGGCAGGGCCAAAGCAGGAAACTTTCTAAAATGGAACAAGCAGCAGAAGCACAGTAGTTTTGCAGAAGAAATTCCCCTCCCAGCACTTGGCTTAAGGAAAAAGCCTGATGTTTCTATGAGAGACTTGAGTTCATGTCTACTATTGGGTACCAGACATCTGAACATTTAGACTATTGGCTTTCCAGGCTCACGCTATTCAAACCGGAAAGTGAAACTACTCTAACAGTAGGGATGATTGCAAGAAATGTTTCTGTTTACACCACGACTGCCGACCATGCATCATTCTTACCTTGCACCTGTCCAAAGGCCTTCCTCCGTCTGCGCTCTGGCAACTCTCACCCAGGCAAGGGCAAGGATGGAGGCTCTTGCCACAAGTAGCCCAAGCGTAGACATCTTCCTCATCCTGCTACTCCACTGCTGACGTCACGGTATTCCCTGGAGCTGCAAACACCTGCCTTTGCGGCTCGAGGATCTTCTCTAGCACCATGCCAAACCCCTTCTCCTATGGCAGTGCTGCAGCATCCTGCGAGCCATGGACTGCAACTGGCACCTTCAGCATAGTTGCTCCTGGGAAACATCATTCAGCCATTCCCTTACTGCAATGAGCTGGACTCCTACTCCTTTGCAAGGCTCTTCCTGGATAGGTGCATCCTCAGCAATGAGACGGTTCTGCTGAGAGCCATGGCTCTGAGGGAGCAGCCAGTCCTGTCCAAAGGCCTTCCTCTGACTCCACTCCTGCAGCTCCCACGGAGGCACTGGGAGCCTTGGACACTCTTGCCACAAGTAGCCCAAGCGTCGAGATCTTCCTCATCCTGCTCCTCCACTGCTGACATCAGGGAATTCCCTGGAGCTCCTAAAATCTGCCTTTCCTGCTGGAGGATCGTGTCTGGCAGCTCTCTGAGCCTCTTCGCCTTTGGCAGCGCCACAGCATCCTGAGAGTCATATACTGGAAACTGGCAGCTACAGGACACTTGCTGCTCCTAGGATGCTTTTCTCTGGGAAAATCTTCTTGGACACGACATTGCTCCAGTTTTTACTTCTAGGCCTTTCGTGGCCATCTGCATCCGCAGCCACAAGCAGCTTCTGATGATCGACATGGCTCTGGGAGAGCAGGGACTCCTGTCAGTGGACAAAGAAAACAAAGACAACTTGTAAGATTAAAACCTGGAGCTTCTAGTTAGAAGAGAAAGGACTATTCAATCAAGGCAGGGCCAAGGGAGGAAACTTTCTAAAATGGAACAAGCAGCAGAAGCAGAGCAGTTTTGCAGAAGAAATTCCCCTCCCCGCACTTGGCTTAAGGAAAAAGCCTGATGTTTCTATGAGAGACTTGAGTTCATGTCTACTATTGGATAGCAGACATCTGAACATTTAGACTACTGGCTTTCCAGGCTCACGCAATTCAAACCGGAATGTCAAACTATTTCAAAAGCTAGAGATGCTTCGAAGAAATGTTTCTGTACTCACCACAACTGTGGACCATGCATCATTCTTACCTTGCACCTGTCCAAAGGCCTTCCTCCGTCTCCAGTCCTGCCGCTCTCACGGAGGCACTGGGAGCCTTGGACACTCTTGCCACAAGTAGCCCAAGCATGGACATCTTCCTCATCCTGCTCCTCCACTGCTGACGTCAGGGAATTCCCTGGAGCTCCAAACATCTGCCTTTCCAGCTGGAGGATCATGTCTGGCAGCTCTCTGAGCCTCTTCACCTTTGGCAGCGCCACAGCATCCTAGGAGTCATATACTGGCAACTGGCACCTCCAGGACACTTGCTGCTCCTAGGATGCTTTTCTCTGGGAAAATCTTCTTGCACACGACCTTGCTGCCGATTTTACTTCTAGGCCTTTCGTGGCCATCTGCATCCTCAGCCACAAGCAGGTTCTGATGATCAACAGGGCTCTGGGAGAGCAGGGACTCCTGTCTGTGGACAAAGAAAACAAAGACAACTTGTAAGAAGAAAACCTGGAGCTTCTAGATAGAAGACAAAGGACTATTCAATCAAGGCAGGGCCAAAGCAGGAAACTTTCTAAAATGGAACAAGCAGCAGAAGCAGAGCAGTTTTGCAGAAGAAATTCCCCTCCCAGCACTTGGCTTAAGGAAAAAGCCTGATGTTTCTATGAGAGACTTGAGTTCATGTCTACTATTGGGTACCAGACATCTGAACATTTAGACTATTGGCTTTCCAGGCTCACGCTATTCAAACCGGAAAGTGAAACTACTCTAACAGTAGGGATGATTGCAAGAAATGTTTCTGTTTACACCACAACTGCCGACCATGCATCATTCTTACCTTGCACCTGTCCAAAGGCCTTCCTCTGTCTGCGCTCTGGCAACTCTCACCCAAGCTCGGGCAGGGATGGAGGCTCTTGCCACAAGTAGCCCAAGCCTGGAGATATTCCTCATCCTGATCTTCCACTGCTGACATCTAGGAATTCCCTGGAGCTGCAAACACCTGCCTTTGCGGCTCGAGGACCTTCTCTAGCACCATGCCAAACCCCTTCTCCTATGGCAGTGCTGCAGCATCCTGCGAGCCATGGACTGGAACTGGCACCTTCAGCATAGTTGCTCCTGGGAAACATCCTTCAGCCATTCCCTTACTGCAATGAGCTGGACTCCTACTCCTTTGCAAGGCTCTTCCTGGACAGGTGCATCCTCAGCAATGAGACGGTTCTGCTGAGAGCCATGGCTCTGAGGGAGCAGCGAGTCCTGTCCAAAGGCCTTCCTCTGACTCCACTCCTGCAGCTCTCACGGAGGCACTGGGAGCCTTGGACACTCTTGCCACAAGTAGCCCAAGCGTCGAGATCTTCCTCATCCTGCTCCTCCACTGCTGACATCAGGGAATTCCCTGGAGCTCCTAAAATCTGCCTTTCCTGCTCGAGGATCGTGTCTGGCAGCTCTCTGAGCCTCTTCGCCTTTGGCAGCGCCACAGCATCCTGAGAGTCATATACTGGAAACTGGCAGCTACAGGACACTTGCCGCTCCTAGGATGCTTTTCTCTGGGAAAATCTTCTTGGACACGACATTGCTCCAGTTTTTACTTCTAGGCCTTTCGTGGCCATCTGCATTCTCAGCCACAAGCAGGTTCTGATGATCGACATGGCTCTGGGAGAGCAGGGACTCCTGTCTGTGGACAAAGAAAACAAAGACAACTTGTAAGAAGAAAACCTGGAGCTTCTAGTTAGAAGAGAAAGGACTATTCAAACAAGGCAGGGCCAAGGGAGGAAACTTTCTAAAATGGAACAAGCAGCAGAAGCACAGTACTTTTGCAGAAGAAATTCCCTTCCCAGCACTTGGCTTAAGGAAAAAACCTCATGTTTCTATGAGAGACTTGAGTTCATGTCTACTACTGGGTACCAGACATCTGAACATTTAGACTATTGGCTTTCCAGGCTCACGCTATTCAAACCGGAAAGTGAAACTACTCTAACAGTAAGGATGATTGCAAGAAATGTTTCTGTTTACACCACGACTGCCGACCATGCATCATTCTTACCTTGCACCTGTCCAAAGGCCTTCCTCCATCTGCGCTCCAGCAACTCTCACTCAGGCAAGGGCAGGGATGGAGGCTCTTGCCACAAGTAGCCCAAGCGTGGACATCTTCCTCATCCTGCTACTCCACTGCTGACGTCAGGGTATTCCCTGGAGCTGCAAACACCTGCCTTTGCTGCTCGAGGATCTTCTCTAGCACCATGCAAAACCCCTTCTCCTATGGCAGTGCTGCAGCATCCTGCGAGCCACGGACTGGAACTGGCACCTCCAGCAAAGTTGCTCCTGGGAAACATCCCTCAGCCATTCCCTTACTGCAATGAGCTGGACTCCTACTCCTCTGCAATGCTCTTCCTGGACAGGTGCATCCTCAGCAATGAGACGGTTCTGCTGAGAGCCACGGCTCTGAGGGAGCAGCCAGTCCTGCCCAATGGTTGTCCTCCGTCACCAGTCCTGCAGCTCCCACGGAGGCACTGGGAGCCTTGGACACTCTTGCCACAAGTAGCCCAAGCGTGGACATCTTCCTCATCCTGCTCCTCCACTGCTGACGGCAGGGAATTCCCTGGTGCTCCCAACATCTGCCTTTCCTGCTGGAGGATCGTGTCTGGCAGCTCTCTGAGCCTCTTTGCCTTTGGCAGCGCCACAGCATCCTAGGAGTCATATACTGGCAACTGGCACCTCCAGGACACTTGCTGCTCCTAGGATGCTTTCCTCTGGGAAAATCTTCTTGGACACGTCCTTGCTCCAGTTTTTACTCCTAGGCCTTTCGTGGCCATCTGCATTCTCAGCCACAAGCAGCTTCTGATGATCGACATGGCTCTGGGAGAGCAGGGACTCCTGTCTGTGGACAAAGAAAACAAAGACAACTTGTAAGAAGAAAACCTGGAGCTTCTAGTTAGAAAAAAAAGGACTATTCAATCAAGGCAGGGCCAAAGCAGGAAACTTTCTAAAATGGAACAAGCAGCAGAAGCACAGTAGTTTTGCAGAAGAAATTCCCCTCCCAGCACTTGGCTTAAGGAAAAAGCCTGATGTTTCTATGAGAGACTTGAGTTCATGTCTACTATTGGGTACCAGACATCTGAACATTTAGACTATTGGCTTTCCAGGCTCACGCTATTCAAACCGGAAAGTGAAACTACTCTAACAGTAGGGATGATTGCAAGAAATGTTTCTGTTTACACCACGACTGCCGACCATGCATCATTCTTACCTTGCACCTGTCCAAAGGCCTTCCTCCGTCTGCGCTCTGGCAACTCTCACCCAGGCAAGGGCAAGGATGGAGGCTCTTGCCACAAGTAGCCCAAGCGTAGACATCTTCCTCATCCTGCTACTCCACTGCTGACGTCACGGTATTCCCTGGAGCTGCAAACACCTGCCTTTGCGGCTCGAGGATCTTCTCTAGCACCATGCCAAACCCCTTCTCCTATGGCAGTGCTGCAGCATCCTGCGAGCCATGGACTGGAACTGGCACCTTCAGCATAGTTGCTCCTGGGAAACATCATTCAGCCATTCCCTTACTGCAATGAGCTGGACTCCTACTCCTTTGCAAGGCTCTTCCTGGATAGGTGCATCCTCAGCAATGAGACGGTTCTGCTGAGAGCCATGGCTCTGAGGGAGCAGCCAGTCCTGTCCAAAGGCCTTCCTCTGACTCCACTCCTGCAGCTCCCACGGAGGCACTGGGAGCCTTGGACACTCTTGCCACAAGTAGCCCAAGCGTCGAGATCTTCCTCATCCTGCTCCTCCACTGCTGACATCAGGGAATTCCCTGGAGCTCCTAAAATCTGCCTTTCCTGCTGGAGGATCGTGTCTGGCAGCTCTCTGAGCCTCTTCGCCTTTGGCAGCGCCACAGCATCCTGAGAGTCATATACTGGAAACTGGCAGCTACAGGACACTTGCTGCTCCTAGGATGCTTTTCTCTGGGAAAATCTTCTTGGACACGACATTGCTCCAGTTTTTACTTCTAGGCCTTTCGTGGCCATCTGCATCCGCAGCCACAAGCAGCTTCTGATGATCGACATGGCTCTGGGAGAGCAGGGACTCCTGTCAGTGGACAAAGAAAACAAAGACAACTTGTAAGATTAAAACCTGGAGCTTCTAGTTAGAAGAGAAAGGACTATTCAATCAAGGCAGGGCCAAGGGAGGAAACTTTCTAAAATGGAACAAGCAGCAGAAGCACAGTACTTTTGCAGAAGAAATTCCCCTCCCCGCACTTGGCTTAAGGAAAAAGCCTGATGTTTCTATGAGAGACTTGAGTTCATGTCTACTATTGGATAGCAGACATCTGAACATTTAGACTACTGGCTTTCCAGGCTCACGCAATTCAAACCGGAATGTCAAACTATTTCAAAAGCTAGAGATGCTTCGAAGAAATGTTTCTGTACTCACCACAACTGGGGACCATGCATCATTCTTACCTTGCACCTGTCCAAAGGCCTTCCTCCGTCTCCAGTCCTGCCGCTCTCACGGAGGCACTGGGAGCCTTGGACACTCTTGCCACAAGTAGCCCAAGCATGGACATCTTCCTCATCCTGCTCCTCCACTGCTGACGTCAGGGAATTCCCTGGAGCTCCAAACATCTGCCTTTCCAGCTGGAGGATCATGTCTGGCAGCTCTCTGAGCCTCTTCACCTTTGGCAGCGCCACAGCATCCTAGGAGTCATATACTGGCAACTGGCACCTCCAGGACACTTGCTGCTCCTAGGATGCTTTTCTCTGGGAAAATCTTCTTGCACACGACATTGCTGCCGATTTTACTTCTAGGCCTTTCGTGGCCATCTGCATCCTCAGCCACAAGCAGGTTCTGATGATCAACAGGGCTCTGGGAGAGCAGGGACTCCTGTCTGTGGACAAAGAAAACAAAGACAACTTGTAAGAAGAAAACCTGGAGCTTCTAGATAGAAGACAAAGGACTATTCAATCAAGGCAGGGCCAAAGCAGGAAACTTTCTAAAATGGAACAAGCAGCAGAAGCAGAGCAGTTTTGCAGAAGAAATTCCCCTCCCAGCACTTGGCTTAAGGAAAAAGCCTGATGTTTCTATGAGAGACTTGAGTTCATGTCTACTATTGGGTACCAGACATCTGAACATTTAGACTATTGGCTTTCCAGGCTCACGCTATTCAAACCGGAAAGTGAAACTACTCTAACAGTAGGGATGATTGCAAGAAATGTTTCTGTTTACACCACAACTGCCGACCATGCATCATTCTTACCTTGCACCTGTCCAAAGGCCTTCCTCTGTCTGCGCTCTGGCAACTCTCACCCAAGCTCGGGCAGGGATGGAGGCTCTTGCCACAAGTAGCCCAAGCCTGGAGATATTCCTCATCCTGATCTTCCACTGCTGACATCTAGGAATTCCCTGGAGCTGCAAACACCTGCCTTTGCGGCTCGAGGACCTTCTCTAGCACCATGCCAAACCCCTTCTCCTATGGCAGTGCTGCAGCATCCTGCGAGCCATGGACTGGAACTGGCACCTTCAGCATAGTTGCTCCTGGGAAACATCCTTCAGCCATTCCCTTACTGCAATGAGCTGGACTCCTACTCCTTTGCAAGGCTCTTCCTGGACAGGTGCATCCTCAGCAATGAGACGGTTCTGCTGAGAGCCATGGCTCTGAGGGAGCAGCGAGTCCTGTCCAAAGGCCTTCCTCTGACTCCACTCCTGCAGCTCTCACGGAGGCACTGGGAGCCTTGGACACTCTTGCCACAAGTAGCCCAAGCGTCGAGATCTTCCTCATCCTGCTCCTCCACTGCTGACATCAGGGAATTCCCTGGAGCTCCTAAAATCTGCCTTTCCTGCTCGAGGATCGTGTCTGGCAGCTCTCTGAGCCTCTTCGCCTTTGGCAGCGCCACAGCATCCTGAGAGTCATATACTGGAAACTGGCAGCTACAGGACACTTGCCGCTCCTAGGATGCTTTTCTCTGGGAAAATCTTCTTGGACACGACATTGCTCCAGTTTTTACTTCTAGGCCTTTCGTGGCCATCTGCATTCTCAGCCACAAGCAGGTTCTGATGATCGACATGGCTCTGGGAGAGCAGGGACTCCTGTCTGTGGACAAAGAAAACAAAGACAACTTGTAAGAAGAAAACCTGGAGCTTCTAGTTAGAAGAGAAAGGACTATTCAAACAAGGCAGGGCCAAGGGAGGAAACTTTCTAAAATGGAACAAGCAGCAGAAGCACAGTACTTTTGCAGAAGAAATTCCCTTCCCAGCACTTGGCTTAAGGAAAAAACCTCATGTTTCTATGAGAGACTTGAGTTCATGTCTACTACTGGGTACCAGACATCTGAACATTTAGACTATTGGCTTTCCAGGCTCACGCTATTCAAACCGGAAAGTGAAACTACTCTAACAGTAAGGATGATTGCAAGAAATGTTTCTGTTTACACCACGACTGCCGACCATGCATCATTCTTACCTTGCACCTGTCCAAAGGCCTTCCTCCATCTGCGCTCCAGCAACTCTCACTCAGGCAAGGGCAGGGATGGAGGCTCTTGCCACAAGTAGCCCAAGCGTGGACATCTTCCTCATCCTGCTACTCCACTGCTGACGTCAGGGTATTCCCTGGAGCTGCAAACACCTGCCTTTGCTGCTCGAGGATCTTCTCTAGCACCATGCAAAACCCCTTCTCCTATGGCAGTGCTGCAGCATCCTGCGAGCCACGGACTGGAACTGGCACCTCCAGCAAAGTTGCTCCTGGGAAACATCCCTCAGCCATTCCCTTACTGCAATGAGCTGGACTCCTACTCCTCTGCAATGCTCTTCCTGGACAGGTGCATCCTCAGCAATGAGACGGTTCTGCTGAGAGCCATGGCTCTGAGGGAGGAGCCAGTCCTGCCCAATGGTTGTCCTCCGTCACCAGTCATGCAGCTCCCACGGAGGAACTGGGAGCCTTGGACACTCTTGCCACAAGTAGCCCAAGCGTGGACATCTTCCTCATCCTGCTCCTCCACTGCTGACATCAGGGAATTCCCTGGAGCTCCCAACATCTTCCTTTCCTGCTCGAGGATCGTGTCTGGCAGATCTCTGAGCCTCTTACACTTTGGAAGCGCAACAACATCCTAGGAGTCATATACTGGCAACTGGCAGCTCCAGGACACTTGCTGCTCCTAGGATGCTTTTCTCTGGGAAAATCTTCTTGCACACAACCTTGCTGCAGATTTTACTTCTAGGCCTTTTGTGGCCATCTGCATCCGCAGCCATAAGCAGCTTCTGATGATCGACATGGCTCTGGGAGAGCAGGGACTCCTGTCTGTGGACAAAGAAAACAAAGACAACTTGTAAGATTAAAACCTGGAGCTTCTAGTTAGAAGAGAAAGGACTATTCAATCAAGGCAGAGCCAAGGGAGGAAACTTTCTAAAATGGAACAAGCAGCAGAAGCACAGTAGTTTTGCAGAAGAAATTCCCCTCCCAGCACTTGGCTTAAGGAAAAAACCTCATGTTTCTATGAGAGACTTGAGTTCATGTCTACTACTGGGTACCAGACATCTGAACATTTAGACTATTGGCTTTCCAGGCTCACACTATTCAAACCGGAAAGTGAAACTACTCTAACAGTAGGGATGATTGCAAGAAATGTTTCTGTTTACACCACGACTGCCGACCATGCATCATTCTTACCTTGCACCTGTCCAAAGGCCTTCCTCCGTCTGCGCTCTGGCAACTCTCACCCAGGCAAGGGCAGGGATAGAGGCTCTTGCCACAAGTAGCCCAAGCGTGCACATCTTCCTCATCCTGCTACTCCACTGCTGACGTCAGGGTATTCCCTGGAGCTGCAAACACCTGCCTTTGCTGCTCGAGGACCTTCTCTAGCACCATGCCAAACCCCTTCTCCTATGGCAGTGCTGCAGCATCCTGCGAGCCATGGACTGCAACTGGCACCTTCAGCATAGTTGCTCCTGGGAAACATCATTCAGCCATTCCCTTACTGCAATGAGCTGGACTCCTACTCCTCTGCAAGGCTCTTCCTGGACAGGTGCATCCTCAGCAATGAGACGGTTCTGCTGAGAGCCATGGCTCTGAGGGAGCAGCCAGTCCTGTCCAAAGGCCTTCCTCTGACTCCACTCCTGCAGCTCCCACGGAGGCACTGGGAGCCTTGGACACTCTTGCCACAAGTAGCCCAAGCGTGGACATCTTCCTCATCCTGCTCCTCCACTGCTGACGTCAGGGAATTCCCTGGAGCTCCTAAAATCTGCCTTTCCTGCTCGAGGATCGTGTCTGGCAGCTCTCTGAGCCTCTTCGCCTTTGGCAGCGCCACAGCATCCTGAGAGTCATATACTGGGAACTGGCAGCTACAGGACACTCTCTGCTCCTAGGATGCTTTTCTCTGGGAAAATCTTCTTGGACACGACATTGCTGCAGATTTTACTTCTAGGCCTTTTGTGGCCATCTGCATCCGCAGCCACAAGCAGCTTCTGATGATCGACATGGCTCTGGGAAAACAGGGACTCCTGTCTGTGGACAAAGAAAACAAAGACAACTTGTAAGAAGAAAACCTGGAGCTTCTAGTTAGAAAAAAAAGGACTATTCAATCAAGGCAGGGCCAAGGGAGGAAACTTTCTAAAATGGAACAAGCAGCAGAAGCACAGTAGTTTTGCAGAAGAAATTCCCTTCCCAGCACTTGGCTTAAGGAAAAAACCTCATGTTTCTATGAGAGACTTGAGTTCATGTCTACTACTGGGTACCAGACATCTGAACATTTAGACTATTGGCTTTCCATGCTCACGCTATTCAAACCGGAAAGTGAAACGATTCTAACAGTAGGGATGATTGCAAGAAATGTTTCTGTTTACACCACGACTGCCGACCATGCATCATTCTTACCTTGCACCTGTCCAAAGGCCTTCCTCCGTCTCCAGTCCTGCCGCTCTCACGGAGGCACTGGGAGCCTTGGACACTCTTGCCACAAGTAGCCCAAGCGTGGACATCTTCCTCATCCTGCTCCTCCACTGCTGACATCAGGGAATTCCCTGGAGCTCCCAACATCTGCCTTTCCTGCTGGAGGATCATGTCTGGCAGCTCTCTGAGCCTCTTCACCTTTGGCAGCGCCACAGCATCCTAGGAGTCATATACTGGCAACTGGCACCTCCAGGACACTTGCTGCTCCTAGGATGCTTTTCTCTGGGAAAATCTTCTTGCACACGACATTGCTGCCGATTTTACTTCTAGGCCTTTCGTGGCCATCTGCATCCTCAGCCACAAGCAGGTTCTGATGATCAACAGGGCTCTGGGAGAGCAGGGACTCCTGTCTGTGGACAAAGAAAACAAAGACAACTTGTAAGAAGAAAACCTGGAGCTTCTAGTTAGAAGACAAAGGACTATTCAATCAAGGCAGGGCCAAAGCAGGAAACTTTCTAAAATGGAACAAGCAGCAGAAGCAGAGCAGTTTTGCAGAAGAAATTCCCCTCCCAGCACTTGGCTTAAGGAAAAAGCCTGATGTTTCTATGAGAGACTTGAGTTCATGTCTACTATTGGGTACCAGACATCTGAACATTTAGACTATTGGCTTTCCAGGCTCACACTATTCAAACCGGAAAGTGAAACTACTCTAAAAGCTAGAGGCGATTGCAAGAAATGTTTCTGCTCACACCACGACTGCCGACCATGCATCATTCTTCCCTTGCACCTGTCCAAAGGCCTTCCTCCGTCTGCGCTCTGGCAACTCTCACCCAAGCTCGGGCAGGGATGGAGGCTCTTGCCACAAGTAGCCCAAGCCTGGAGATATTCCTCATCCTGATCTTCCACTGCTGACATCTAGGAATTCCCTGGAGCTGCAAACACTTGCCTTTGCTGCTCGAGGATCTTCTCTAGCACCATGCCAAACCCCTTCTCCTATGGCAGTGCTGCAGCATCCTGCGAGCCATGGACTGGAACTGGCACCTTCAGCATAGTTGCTCCTGGGAAACATCCTTCAGCCATTCCCTTACTGCAATGAGCTGGACTCCTACACCTTTGCAAGGCTCTTCCTGGATAGGTGCATCCTCAGCAATGAGACGGTTCTGCTGAGAGCCACGGCTCTGAGGGAGCAGCCAGTCCTGCCCAATGGTTGTCCTCCGTCACCAGTCCTGCAGCTCCCACGGAGGCACTGGGAGCCTTGGACACTCTTGCCACAAGTAGCCCAAGCGTGGACATCTTCCTCATCCTGCTCCTCCACTGCTGACATTAGGGAATTCCCTGGAGCTCCCAACATCTGCCTTTCCTGCTCGAGGATCGTGTCTGGCAGCTCTCTGAGCCTCTTACACTTTGGAAGCACAACAGCATCCTAGGAGTCATATACTGGCAACTGGCACCTCCAGGACACTTGCTGCTCCTAGGATGCTTTTCTCTGGGAAAATCTTCTTGCACACAACCTTGCTGCAGATTTTACTTCTAGGCCTTTTGTGGCCATCTGCATCCGCAGCCACAAGCAGCTTCTGATGATCGACATGGCTCTGGGAGAGCAGGGACTCCTGTCTGTGGACAAAGAAAACAAAGACAACTTGTAAGAAGAAAACCTGGAGCTTCTAGTTAGAAGAGAAAGGACTATTCAATCAAGGCAGAGCCAAGGGAGGAAACTTTCTAAAATGGAACAAGCAGCAGAAGCACAGCAGTATTGCAGAAGAAATTCCCCTCCCAGCACTTGGCTTAAGGAAAACGCCTGATGTTTCTATGAGAGACTTGAGTTCATGTCTACTATTGGGTACCAGACATCTGAACATTTGGACTATTGGCTTTCCAGGCTCACGCTATTCAAACCGGAAAGTGAAACTACTCTAACAGTAGGGATGATTGCAAGAAATGTTTCTGTTTACACCACGACTGCCGACCATGCATCATTCTTACCTTGCACCTGTCCAAAGGCCTTCCTCCGTCTGCGCTCCGGCAACTCTCACCCAGGCAAGGGCAAGGATGGAGGCCCTTGCCACAAGTAGCCCAAGCGTGGACATCTTCCTCATCCTGCTACTCTACTGCTGACATCAGGGTATTCCCTGGAGCTGCAAACACCTGCCTTTGCGGCTCGAGGACCTTCTCTAGCACCATGCCGAACCCCTTCTCCTATGGCAGTGCTGCAGCATCCTGCGAGCCATGGACTGCAACTGGCACCTTCAGCATAGTTGCTCCTGGGAAACATCATTCAGCCATTCCCTTACTGCAATGAGCTGGACTCCTACTCCTTTGCAAGGCTCTTCCTGGACAGGTGCATCCTCAGCAATGAGACGGTTCTGCTGAGAGCCATGGCTCTGAGGGAGGAGCCAGTCCTGCCCAAAGGCCTTCCTCTGACTCCACTCCTGCAGCTCTCACGGAGGCACTGGGAGCCTTGGACACTCTTGCCACAAGTAGCCCAAGCGTGGACATCTTCCTCATCCTGCTCCTCCACTGCTGACGTCAGGGAATTCCCTGGAGCTCCTAAAATCTGCCTTTCCTGCTGGAGGATCGTGTCTGGCAGCTCTCTGATCCTCTTCGCCTTTGGCAGCGCCACAGCATCCTGAGAGTCATATACTGGAAACTGGCAGCTACATGACACTTGCCGCTCCTAGGATGCTTTTCTCTGGGAAAATCTTCTTGGACACGACATTGCTCCAGTTTTTACTTCTAGGCCTTTCGTGGCCATCTGCATTCTCAGCCACAAGCAGGTTCTGATGATCAACAGGGCTCTGGGAGAGCAGGGACTCCTGTCTGTGGACAAAGAAAACAAAGACAACTTGTAAGAAGAAAACCTGGAGCTTCTAGTTAGAAGAGAAAGGACTATTCAAACAAGGCAGGGCCAAGGGAGGAAACTTTCTAAAATGGAACAAGCAGCAGAAGCACAGTAGTTTTGCAGAAGAAATTCCCTTCCCAGCACTTGGCTTAAGGAAAAAACCTCATGTTTCTATGAGAGACTTGAGTTCATGTCTACTACTGGGTACCAGACATCTGAACATTTAGACTATTGGCTTTCCAGGCTCACGCTATTCAAACCGGAAAGTGAAACTATTCTAACAGAAAGGATGATTGCAAGAAATGTTTCTGTTTACACCACGACTGCCGACCATCCATCATTCTTACCTTGCACCTGTCCAAAGGCCTTCCTCCATCTGCACTCCGGCAACTCTCACCCAGGCAAGGGCAGGGATGGAGGCTCTTGCCACAAGTAGCCCAAGCGTGGACATCTTCCTCATCCTGCTACTCCACTGCTGACGTCAGGGTATTCCCTGGAGCTGCAAACACCTGCCTTTGCTGCTCGAGGACCTTCTCTAGCACCATGCCAAACCCCTTCTCCTATGGCAGTGCTGCAGCATCCTGCGAGCCACGGACTGGAACTGGCACCTCCAGCAAAGTTGCTCCTGGGAAACATCCCTCAGCCATTCCCTTACTGCAATGAGCTGGACTCCTACTCCTCTGCAATGCTCTTCCTGGACAGGTGCATCCTCAGCAATGAGACGGTTCTGCTGAGAGCCACGGCTCTGAGGGAGCAGCCAGTCCTGCCCAATGGTTGTCCTCCGTCACCAGTCCTGCAGCTCCCACGGAGGCACTGGGAGCCTTGGACACTCTTGCCACAAGTAGCCCAAGCGTGGACATCTTCCTCATCCTGCTCCTCCACTGCTGACGTCAGGGAATTCCCTGGTGCTCCCAACATCTGCCTTTCCTGCTCGAGGATCGTGTCTGGCAGCTCTCTGAGCCTCTTTGCCTTTGGCAGCGCCACAGCATCCTAGGAGTCATATACTGGCAACTGGCACCTCCAGGACACTTGCTGCTCCTAGGATGCTTTCCTCTGGGAAAATCTTCTTGCACACGTCCTTGCTCCAGTTTTTACTCCTAGGCCTTTGGTGGCCATCTGCATCCTCAGCCACAAGCAGGTTCTGATGATCGACAGGGCTCTGGGAGAGCAGGGACTCCTGTCTGTGGACAAAGAAAACAAAGACAACTTGTAAGAAGAAAACCTGGAGCTTCTAGTTAGAAAAAAAAGGACTATTCAATCAAGGCAGGGCCAAGGGAGGAAACTTTCTAAAATGGAACAAGCAGCAGAAGCACAGTAGTTTTGCAGAAGAAATTCCCCTCCCAGCACTTGGCTTAAGGAAAAAGCCTGATGTTTCTATGAGAGACTTGAGTTCATGTCTACTATTGGGTACCAGACATCTGAACATTTAGACTATTGGCTTTCCATGCTCACGCTATTCAAACCGGAAAGTGAAACTACTCTAACAGTAGGGATGATTGCAAGAAATGTTTCTGTTTACACCACGACTGCCGACCATGCATCATTCTTACCTTGCACCTGTCCAAAGGCCTTCCTCCGTCTGCGCTCTGGCAACTCTCACCCAGGCAAGGGCAAGGATGGAGGCTCTTGCCACAAGTAGCCCAAGCGTGGACATCTTCCTCATCCTGCTCCGCCACTGCTGACATCAGGGAATTCCCTGGAGCTCCCAACATCTGCCTTTCCTGCTCGAGGATCGTGTCTGGCAGCTCTCTGAGCCTCTTCAACTTTGGCAGCGCCACAGCATCCTAGGAGTCATATACTGGCAACTGGCACCTCCAGGACACTTGCTGCTCCTAGGATGCTTTTCTCTGGGAAAATCTTCTTGCATACGACCTTGCTCCAGATTTTACTTCTAGGTCTTTCGTGGCCATGTGCATCCGCGGCCACGAGCAGCTTCTGATGATCGACATGGCTCTGGGAGAGCAGGGACTCCTGTCTGTGGACAAATAAAACAAAGACAACTTGTAAGAAGAAAACCTGGAGCTTCTAGATAGAAGAGAAAGGACTATTCAATCAAGGCAGGGCCAAAGCAGGAAACTTTCTAAAATGGAACAAGCAGCAGAAGCACAGTAGTTTTGCAGAAGAAATTCCCTTCCCAGCACTTGGCTTAAGGAAAAAGTCTGATGTTTCTATGAGAGACTTGAGTTCATGTCTACTATTGGATAGCAGACATCTGAACATTTAGACTACTGGCTTTCCAGGCTCACGCAATTCAAACCGGAATGTCAAACTATTTCAAAAGCTAGAGATGCTTGGAAGAAATGTTTCTGTACTCACCACAACTGGGGACCATGCATCATTCTTACCTTGCACCTGTCCAAAGGCCTTCCTCCGTCTCCAGTCCTGCCGCTCTCACGGAGGCACTGGGAGCCTCGGACACTCTTGCCACAAGTAGCCCAAGCGTGGACATCTTCCTCATCCTGCTACTCCACTGCTGACGTCAGGGTATTCCCTGGAGCTGCAAACACCTGCCTTTGCTGCTCGAGGATCTTCTCTAGCACCATGCAAAACCCCTTCTCCTATGGCAGTGCTGCAGCATCCTGCGAGCCACGGACTGGAACTGGCACCTCCAGCAAAGTTGCTCCTGGGAAACATCCCTCAGCCATTCCCTTACTGCAATGAGCTGGACTCCTACTCCTCTGCAATGCTCTTCCTGGACAGGTGCATCCTCAGCAATGAGACGGTTCTGCTGAGAGCCATGGCTCTGAGGGAGGAGCCAGTCCTGCCCAAAGGCCTTCCTCCGTCACCAGTCATGCAGCTCCCACGGAGGCACTGGGAGCCTTGGACACTCTTGCCACAAGTAGCCCAAGCGTGGACATCTTCCTCATCCTGCTCCTCCACTGCTGACATCAGGGAATTCCCTGGAGCTCCCAACATCTTCCTTTCCTGCTCGAGGATCGTGTCTGGCAGCTCTCTGAGCCTCTTACACTTTGGAAGCGCAACAACATCCTAGGAGTCATATACTGGCAACTGGCAGCTCCAGGACACTTGCTGCTCCTAGGATGCTTTTCTCTGGGAAAATCTTCTTGCACACAACCTTGCTGCAGATTTTACTTCTAGGCCTTTTGTGGCCATCTGCATCCGCAGCCACAAGCAGCTTCTGATGATCGACATGGCTCTGGGAGAGCAGGGACTCCTGTCTGTGGACAAAGAAAACAAAGACAACTTGTAAGATTAAAACCTGGAGCTTCTAGTTAGAAGAGAAAGGACTATTCAATCAAGGCAGAGCCAAGGGAGGAAACTTTCTAAAATGGAACAAGCAGCAGAAGCACAGTACTTTTGCAGAAGAAATTCCCCTCCCAGCACTTGGCTTAAGGAAAACGCCTGATGTTTCTATGAGAGACTTGAGTTCATGTCTACTACTGGGTACCAGACATCTGAACATTTAGACTATTGGCTTTCCAGGCTCACACTATTCAAACCGGAAAGTGAAACTACTCTAACAGTAGGGATGATTGCAAGAAATGTTTCTGTTTACACCACGACTGCCGACCATGCATCATTCTTACCTTGCACCTGTCCAAAGGCCTTCCTCCGTCTGCGCTCTGGCAACTCTCACCCAGGCAAGGGCAGGGATAGAGGCTCTTGCCACAAGTAGCCCAAGCGTGCACATCTTCCTCATCCTGCTACTCCACTGCTGACGTCAGGGTATTCCCTGGAGCTGCAAACACCTGCCTTTGCTGCTCGAGGACCTTCTCTAGCACCATGCCAAACCCCTTCTCCTATGGCAGTGCTGCAGCATCCTGCGACCCATGGACTGCAACTGGCACCTTCAGCATAGTTGCTCCTGGGAAACATCATTCAGCCATTCCCTTACTGCAATGAGCTGGACTCCTACTCCTCTGCAAGGCTCTTCCTGGACAGGTGCATCCTCAGCAATGAGACGGTTCTGCTGAGAGCCATGGCTCTGAGGGAGCAGCCAGTCCTGTCAAAAGGCCTTCCTCTGACTCCACTCCTGCAGCTCCCACGGAGGCACTGGGAGCCTTGGACACTCTTGCCACAAGTAGCCCAAGCGTGGACATCTTCCTCATCCTGCTCCTCCACTGCTGACGTCAGGGAATTCCCTGGAGCTCCTAAAATCTGCCTTTCCTGCTCGAGGATCGTGTCTGGCAGCTCTCTGAGCCTCTTCGCCTTTGGCAGCGCCACAGCATCCTGAGAGTCATATACTGGGAACTGGCAGCTACAGGACACTCTCTGCTCCTAGGATGCTTTTCTCTGGGAAAATCTTCTTGGACACGACATTGCTCCAGTTTTTACTTCTAGGCCTTTCGTGGCCATCTGCATCCGCAGCCACAAGCAGCTTCTGATGATCGACATGGCTCTGGGAAAACAGGGACTCCTGTCTGTGGACAAAGAAAACAAAGACAACTTGTAAGAAGAAAACCTGGAGCTTCTAGTTAGAAGAGAAAGGACTATTCAATCAAGGCAGGGCCAAGGGAGGAAACTTTCTAAAATGGAACAAGCAGCAGAAGCACAGTACTTTTGCAGAAGAAATTCCCTTCCCAGCACTTGGCTTAAGGAAAAAACCTCATGTTTCTATGAGAGACTTGAGTTCATGTCTACTACTGGGTACCAGACATCTGAACATTTAGACTATTGGCTTTCCATGCTCACGCTATTCAAACCGGAAAGTGAAACGATTCTAACAGAAGGGATGATTGCAAGAAATGTTTCTGTTTACACCACGACTGCCGACCATGCATCATTCTTACCTTGCACCTGTCCAAAGGCCTTCCTCCGTCTCCAGTCCTGCCGCTCTCACGGAGGCACTGGGAGCCTTGGACACTCTTGCCACAAGTAGCCCAAGCGTGGACATCTTCCTCATCCTGCTCCTCCACTGCTGACATCAGGGAATTCCCTGGAGCTCCCAACATCTGCCTTTCCTGCTGGAGGATCATGTCTGGCAGCTCTCTGAGCCTCTTCACCTTTGGCAGCGCCACAGCATCCTAGGAGTCATATACTGGCAACTGGCACCTCCAGGACACTTGCTGCTCCTAGGATGCTTTTCTCTGGGAAAATCTTCTTGCACACGACATTGCTGCCGATTTTACTTCTAGGCCTTTCGTGGCCATCTGCATCCTCAGCCACAAGCAGGTTCTGATGATCAACAGGGCTCTGGGAGAGCAGGGACTCCTGTCTGTGGACAAAGAAAACAAAGACAACTTGTAAGAAGAAAACCTGGAGCTTCTAGTTAGAAGACAAAGGACTATTCAATCAAGGCAGGGCCAAAGCAGGAAACTTTCTAAAATGGAACAAGCAGCAGAAGCAGAGCAGTTTTGCAGAAGAAATTCCCCTCCCAGCACTTGGCTTAAGGAAAAAGCCTGATGTTTCTATGAGAGACTTGAGTTCATGTCTACTATTGGGTACCAGACATCTGAACATTTAGACTATTGGCTTTCCAGGCTCACACTATTCAAACCGGAAAGTGAAACTACTCTAAAAGCTAGAGGCGATTGCAAGAAATGTTTCTGCTCACACCACGACTGCCGACCATGCATCATTCTTACCTTGCACCTGTCCAAAGGCCTTCCTCCGTCTGCGCTCTGGCAACTCTCACCCAAGCTCGGGCAGGGATGGAGGCTCTTGCCACAAGTAGCCCAAGCCTGGAGATATTCCTCATCCTGATCTTCCACTGCTGACATCTAGGAATTCCCTGGAGCTGCAAACACTTGCCTTTGCTGCTCGAGGATCTTCTCTAGCACCATGCCAAATGCCTTCTCCTATGGCAGTGCTGCAGCATCCTGCGAGCCATGGACTGGAACTGGCACCTTCAGCATAGTTGCTCCTGGGAAACATCCTTCAGCCATTCCCTTACTGCAATGAGCTGGACTCCTACACCTTTGCAAGGCTCTTCCTGGATAGGTGCATCCTCAGCAATGAGACGGTTCTGCTGAGAGCCACGGCTCTGAGGGAGCAGCCAGTCCTGCCCAAAGGCCTTCCTCCGTCACCAGTCCTGCCGCTCTCACGGAGGCACTGGGAGCCTTGGACACTCTTGCCACAAGTAGCCCAAGCGTGGACATCTTCCTCATCCTGCTCCTCCACTGCTGACATTAGGGAATTCCCTGGAGCTCCCAACATCTGCCTTTCCTGCTCGAGGATCGTGTCTGGCAGCTCTCTGAGCCTCTTACACTTTGGAAGCACAACAGCATCCTAGGAGTCATATACTGGCAACTGGCACCTCCAGGACACTTGCTGCTCCTAGGATGCTTTTCTCTGGGAAAATCTTCTTGCACACAACCTTGCTGCAGATTTTACTTCTAGGCCTTTTGTGGCCATCTGCATCCGCAGCCACAAGCAGCTTCTGATGATCGACATGGCTCTGGGAGAGCAGGGACTCCTGTCTGTGGACAAAGAAAACAAAGACAACTTGTAAGAAGAAAACCTGGAGCTTCTAGTTAGAAGAGAAAGGACTATTCAATCAAGGCAGAGCCAAGGGAGGAAACTTTCTAAAATGGAACAAGCAGCAGAAGCACAGCAGTATTGCAGAAGAAATTCCCCTCCCAGCACTTGGCTTAAGGAAAACGCCTGATGTTTCTATGAGAGACTTGAGTTCATGTCTACTATTGGGTACCAGACATCTGAACATTTGGACTATTGGCTTTCCAGGCTCACGCTATTCAAACCGGAAAGTGAAACTACTCTAACAGTAGGGATGATTGCAAGAAATGTTTCTGTTTACACCACGACTGCCGACCATGCATCATTCTTACCTTGCACCTGTCCAAAGGCCTTCCTCCGTCTGCGCTCCGGCAACTCTCACCCAGGCAAGGGCAAGGATGGAGGCCCTTGCCACAAGTAGCCCAAGCGTGGACATCTTCCTCATCCTGCTACTCCACTGCTGACATCAGGGTATTCCCTGGAGCTGCAAACACCTGCCTTTGCTGCTCGAGGACCTTCTCTAGCACCATGCCAAACCCCTTCTCCTATGGCAGTGCTGCAGCATCCTGCGAGCCATGGACTGCAACTGGCACCTTCAGCATAGTTGCTCCTGGGAAACATCCTTCAGCCATTCCCTTACTGCAATGAGCTGGACTCCTACTCCTCTGCAAGGCTCTTCCTGGACAGGTGCATCCTCAGCAATGAGACGGTTCTGCTGAGAGCCATGGCTCTGAGGGAGCAACGAGTCCTGTCCAAAGGCCTTCCTCTGACTCCACTCCTGCAGCTCTCACGGAGGCACTGGGAGCCTTGGACACTCTTGCCACAAGTAGCCCAAGCGTGGACATCTTCCTCATCCTGCTCCTCCACTGCTGACGTCAGGGAATTCCCTGGAGCTCCTAAAATCTGCCTTTCCTGCTCGAGGATCGTGTCTGGCAGCTCTCTGAGCCTCTTCGCCTTTGGCAGCGCCACAGCATCCTGAGAGTCATATACTGGAAACTGGCAGCTACATGACACTTGCCGCTCCTAGGATGCTTTTCTCTGGGAAAATCTTCTTGCATACAACCTTGCTCCAGTTTTTACTTCTAGGCCTTTCGTGGCCATCTGCATTCTCAGCCACAAGCAGGTTCTGATGATCAACAGGGCTCTGGGAGAGCAGGGACTCCTGTCTGTGGACAAAGAAAACAAAGACAACTTGTAAGAAGAAAACCTGGAGCTTCTAGTTAGAAGAGAAAGGACTATTCAAACAAGGCAGGGCCAAGGGAGGAAACTTTCTAAAATGGAACAAGCAGCAGAAGCACAGTACTTTTGCAGAAGAAATTCCCTTCCCAGCACTTGGCTTAAGGAAAAAACCTCATGTTTCTATGAGAGACTTGAGTTCATGTCTACTACTGGGTACCAGACATCTGAACATTTAGACTATTGGCTTTCCAGGCTCACGCTATTCAAACCGGAAAGTGAAACTACTCTAACAGTAAGGATGATTGCAAGAAATGTTTCTGTTTACACCACGACTGCCGACCATGCATCATTCTTACCTTGCACCTGTCCAAAGGCCTTCCTCCATCTGCGCTCCAGCAACTCTCACTCAGGCAAGGGCAGGGATGGAGGCTCTTGCCACAAGTAGCCCAAGCGTGGACATCTTCCTCATCCTGCTACTCCACTGCTGACGTCAGGGTATTCCCTGGAGCTGCAAACACCTGCCTTTGCTGCTCGAGGATCTTCTCTAGCACCATGCAAAACCCCTTCTCCTATGGCAGTGCTGCAGCATCCTGCGAGCCACGGACTGGAACTGGCACCTCCAGCAAAGTTGCTCCTGGGAAACATCCCTCAGCCATTCCCTTACTGCAATGAGCTGGACTCCTACTCCTCTGCAATGCTCTTCCTGGACAGGTGCATCCTCAGCAATGAGACGGTTCTGCTGAGAGCCACGGCTCTGAGGGAGCAGCCAGTCCTGCCCAATGGTTGTCCTCCGTCACCAGTCCTGCAGCTCCCACGGAGGCACTGGGAGCCTTGGACACTCTTGCCACAAGTAGCCCAAGCGTGGACATCTTCCTCATCCTGCTCCTCCACTGCTGACGGCAGGGAATTCCCTGGTGCTCCCAACATCTGCCTTTCCTGCTCGAGGATCGTGTCTGGCAGCTCTCTGAGCCTCTTTGCCTTTGGCAGCGCCACAGCATCCTAGGAGTCATATACTGGCAACTGGCACCTCCAGGACACTTGCTGCTCCTAGGATGCTTTCCTCTGGGAAAATCTTCTTGGACACGACATTGCTCCAGTTTTTACTTCTAGGCCTTTCGTGGCCATCTGCATTCTCAGCCACAAGCAGCTTCTGATGATCGACATGGCTCTGGGAGAGCAGGGACTCCTGTCTGTGGACAAAGAAAACAAAGACAACTTGTAAGAAGAAAACCTGGAGCTTCTAGTTAGAAAAAAAAGGACTATTCAATCAAGGCAGGGCCAAAGCAGGAAACTTTCTAAAATGGAACAAGCAGCAGAAGCACAGTAGTTTTGCAGAAGAAATTCCCCTCCCAGCACTTGGCTTAAGGAAAAAGCCTGATGTTTCTATGAGAGACTTGAGTTCATGTCTACTATTGGGTACCAGACATCTGAACATTTAGACTATTGGCTTTCCATGCTCACGCTATTCAAACCGGAAAGTGAAACTACTCTAACAGTAGGGATGATTGCAAGAAATGTTTCTGTTTACACCACGACTGCCGACCATGCATCATTCTTACCTTGCACCTGTCCAAAGGCCTTCCTCCGTCTGCGCTCTGGCAACTCTCACCCAGGCAAGGGCAAGGATGGAGGCTCTTGCCACAAGTAGCCCAAGCGTGGACATCTTCCTCATCCTGCTCCGCCACTGCTGACATCAGGGAATTCCCTGGAGCTCCCAACATCTGCCTTTCCTGCTCGAGGATCGTGTCTGGCAGCTCTCTGAGCCTCTTCAACTTTGGCAGCGCCACAGCATCCTAGGAGTCATATACTGGCAACTGGCACCTCCAGGACACTTGCTGCTCCTAGGATGCTTTTCTCTGGGAAAATCTTCTTGCATACGACCTTGCTCCAGATTTTACTTCTAGGTCTTTCGTGGCCATGTGCATCCGCGGCCACGAGCAGCTTCTGATGATCGACATGGCTCTGGGAGAGCAGGGACTCCTGTCTGTGGACAAATAAAACAAAGACAACTTGTAAGAAGAAAACCTGGAGCTTCTAGATAGAAGAGAAAGGACTATTCAATCAAGGCAGGGCCAAAGCAGGAAACTTTCTAAAATGGAACAAGCAGCAGAAGCACAGTAGTTTTGCAGAAGAAATTCCCTTCCCAGCACTTGGCTTAAGGAAAAAGTCTGATGTTTCTATGAGAGACTTGAGTTCATGTCTACTATTGGATAGCAGACATCTGAACATTTAGACTACTGGCTTTCCAGGCTCACGCAATTCAAACCGGAATGTCAAACTATTTCAAAAGCTAGAGATGCTTGGAAGAAATGTTTCTGTACTCACCACAACTGGGGACCATGCATCATTCTTACCTTGCACCTGTCCAAAGGCCTTCCTCCGTCTCCAGTCCTGCCGCTCTCACGGAGGCACTGGGAGCCTCGGACACTCTTGCCACAAGTAGCCCAAGCGTGGACATCTTCCTCATCCTGCTACTCCACTGCTGACGTCAGGGTATTCCCTGGAGCTGCAAACACCTGCCTTTGCTGCTCGAGGATCTTCTCTAGCACCATGCAAAACCCCTTCTCCTATGGCAGTGCTGCAGCATCCTGCGAGCCACGGACTGGAACTGGCACCTCCAGCAAAGTTGCTCCTGGGAAACATCCCTCAGCCATTCCCTTACTGCAATGAGCTGGACTCCTACTCCTCTGCAATGCTCTTCCTGGACAGGTGCATCCTCAGCAATGAGACGGTTCTGCTGAGAGCCATGGCTCTGAGGGAGGAGCCAGTCCTGCCCAAAGGCCTTCCTCCGTCACCAGTCATGCAGCTCCCACGGAGGCACTGGGAGCCTTGGACACTCTTGCCACAAGTAGCCCAAGCGTGGACATCTTCCTCATCCTGCTCCTCCACTGCTGACATCAGGGAATTCCCTGGAGCTCCCAACATCTTCCTTTCCTGCTCGAGGATCGTGTCTGGCAGCTCTCTGAGCCTCTTACACTTTGGAAGCGCAACAACATCCTAGGAGTCATATACTGGCAACTGGCAGCTCCAGGACACTTGCTGCTCCTAGGATGCTTTTCTCTGGGAAAATCTTCTTGCACACAACCTTGCTGCAGATTTTACTTCTAGGCCTTTTGTGGCCATCTGCATCCGCAGCCACAAGCAGCTTCTGATGATCGACATGGCTCTGGGAGAGCAGGGACTCCTGTCTGTGGACAAAGAAAACAAAGACAACTTGTAAGATTAAAACCTGGAGCTTCTAGTTAGAAGAGAAAGGACTATTCAATCAAGGCAGAGCCAAGGGAGGAAACTTTCTAAAATGGAACAAGCAGCAGAAGCACAGTACTTTTGCAGAAGAAATTCCCCTCCCAGCACTTAGCTTAAGGAAAAAACCTCATGTTTCTATGAGAGACTTGAGTTCATGTCTACTACTGGGTACCAGACATCTGAACATTTAGACTATTGGCTTTCCAGGCTCACACTATTCAAACCGGAAAGTGAAACTACTCTAACAGTAGGGATGATTGCAAGAAATGTTTCTGTTTACACCACGACTGCCGACCATGCATCATTCTTACCTTGCACCTGTCCAAAGGCCTTCCTCCGTCTGCGCTCTGGCAACTCTCACCCAGGCAAGGGCAGGGATAGAGGCTCTTGCCACAAGTAGCCCAAGCGTGCACATCTTCCTCATCCTGCTACTCCACTGCTGACGTCAGGGTATTCCCTGGAGCTGCAAACACCTGCCTTTGCTGCTCGAGGACCTTCTCTAGCACCATGCCAAACCCCTTCTCCTATGGCAGTGCTGCAGCATCCTGCGACCCATGGACTGCAACTGGCACCTTCAGCATAGTTGCTCCTGGGAAACATCATTCAGCCATTCCCTTACTGCAATGAGCTGGACTCCTACTCCTCTGCAAGGCTCTTCCTGGACAGGTGCATCCTCAGCAATGAGACGGTTCTGCTGAGAGCCATGGCTCTGAGGGAGCAGCCAGTCCTGTCAAAAGGCCTTCCTCTGACTCCACTCCTGCAGCTCCCACGGAGGCACTGGGAGCCTTGGACACTCTTGCCACAAGTAGCCCAAGCGTGGACATCTTCCTCATCCTGCTCCTCCACTGCTGACGTCAGGGAATTCCCTGGAGCTCCTAAAATCTGCCTTTCCTGCTCGAGGATCGTGTCTGGCAGCTCTCTGAGCCTCTTCGCCTTTGGCAGCGCCACAGCATCCTGAGAGTCATATACTGGGAACTGGCAGCTACAGGACACTCTCTGCTCCTAGGATGCTTTTCTCTGGGAAAATCTTCTTGGACACGACATTGCTCCAGTTTTTACTTCTAGGCCTTTCGTGGCCATCTGCATCCGCAGCCACAAGCAGCTTCTGATGATCGACATGGCTCTGGGAAAACAGGGACTCCTGTCTGTGGACAAAGAAAACAAAGACAACTTGTAAGAAGAAAACCTGGAGCTTCTAGTTAGAAGAGAAAGGACTATTCAATCAAGGCAGGGCCAAGGGAGGAAACTTTCTAAAATGGAACAAGCAGCAGAAGCACAGTACTTTTGCAGAAGAAATTCCCTTCCCAGCACTTGGCTTAAGGAAAAAACCTCATGTTTCTATGAGAGACTTGAGTTCATGTCTACTACTGGGTACCAGACATCTGAACATTTAGACTATTGGCTTTCCATGCTCACGCTATTCAAACCGGAAAGTGAAACGATTCTAACAGAAGGGATGATTGCAAGAAATGTTTCTGTTTACACCACGACTGCCGACCATGCATCATTCTTACCTTGCACCTGTCCAAAGGCCTTCCTCCGTCTCCAGTCCTGCCGCTCTCACGGAGGCACTGGGAGCCTTGGACACTCTTGCCACAAGTAGCCCAAGCGTGGACATCTTCCTCATCCTGCTCCTCCACTGCTGACATCAGGGAATTCCCTGGAGCTCCCAACATCTGCCTTTCCTGCTGGAGGATCATGTCTGGCAGCTCTCTGAGCCTCTTCACCTTTGGCAGCGCCACAGCATCCTAGGAGTCATATACTGGCAACTGGCACCTCCAGGACACTTGCTGCTCCTAGGATGCTTTTCTCTGGGAAAATCTTCTTGCACACGACATTGCTGCCGATTTTACTTCTAGGCCTTTCGTGGCCATCTGCATCCTCAGCCACAAGCAGGTTCTGATGATCAACAGGGCTCTGGGAGAGCAGGGACTCCTGTCTGTGGACAAAGAAAACAAAGACAACTTGTAAGAAGAAAACCTGGAGCTTCTAGTTAGAAGACAAAGGACTATTCAATCAAGGCAGGGCCAAAGCAGGAAACTTTCTAAAATGGAACAAGCAGCAGAAGCAGAGCAGTTTTGCAGAAGAAATTCCCCTCCCAGCACTTGGCTTAAGGAAAAAGCCTGATGTTTCTATGAGAGACTTGAGTTCATGTCTACTATTGGGTACCAGACATCTGAACATTTAGACTATTGGCTTTCCAGGCTCACACTATTCAAACCGGAAAGTGAAACTACTCTAAAAGCTAGAGGCGATTGCAAGAAATGTTTCTGCTCACACCACGACTGCCGACCATGCATCATTCTTACCTTGCACCTGTCCAAAGGCCTTCCTCCGTCTGCGCTCTGGCAACTCTCACCCAAGCTCGGGCAGGGATGGAGGCTCTTGCCACAAGTAGCCCAAGCCTGGAGATATTCCTCATCCTGATCTTCCACTGCTGACATCTAGGAATTCCCTGGAGCTGCAAACACTTGCCTTTGCTGCTCGAGGATCTTCTCTAGCACCATGCCAAATGCCTTCTCCTATGGCAGTGCTGCAGCATCCTGCGAGCCATGGACTGGAACTGGCACCTTCAGCATAGTTGCTCCTGGGAAACATCCTTCAGCCATTCCCTTACTGCAATGAGCTGGACTCCTACACCTTTGCAAGGCTCTTCCTGGATAGGTGCATCCTCAGCAATGAGACGGTTCTGCTGAGAGCCACGGCTCTGAGGGAGCAGCCAGTCCTGCCCAAAGGCCTTCCTCCGTCACCAGTCCTGCAGCTCCCACGGAGGCACTGGGAGCCTTGGACACTCTTGCCACAAGTAGCCCAAGCGTGGACATCTTCCTCATCCTGCTCCTCCACTGCTGACATCAGGGAATTCCCTGGAGCTCCCAACATCTGCCTTTCCTGCTCGAGGATCGTGTCTGGCAGCTCTCTGAGCCTCTTACACTTTGGAAGCACAACAGCATCCTAGGAGTCATATACTGGCAACTGGCACCTCCAGGACACTTGCTGCTCCTAGGATGCTTTTCTCTGGGAAAATCTTCTTGCACACAACCTTGCTGCAGATTTTACTTCTAGGCCTTTTGTGGCCATCTGCATCCGCAGCCACAAGCAGGTTCTGATGATCGACATGGCTCTGGGAGAGCAGGGACTCCTGTCTGTGGACAAAGAAAACAAAGACAACTTGTAAGAAGAAAACCTGGAGCTTCTAGTTAGAAGAGAAAGGACTATTCAATCAAGGCAGGGCCAAGGGAGGAAACTTTCTAAAATGGAACAAGCAGCAGAAGCACAGCAGTATTGCAGAAGAAATTCCCCTCCCAGCACTTGGCTTAAGGAAAACGCCTGATGTTTCTATGAGAGACTTGAGTTCATGTCTACTATTGGGTACCAGACATCTGAACATTTGGACTATTGGCTTTCCAGGCTCACGCTATTCAAACCGGAAAGTGAAACTACTCTAACAGTAGGGATGATTGCAAGAAATGTTTCTGTTTACACCACGACTGCCGACCATGCATCATTCTTACCTTGCACCTGTCCAAAGGCCTTCCTCCGTCTGCGCTCCGGCAACTCTCACCCAGGCAAGGGCAAGGATGGAGGCCCTTGCCACAAGTAGCCCAAGCGTGGACATCTTCCTCATCCTGCTACTCCACTGCTGACATCAGGGTATTCCCTGGAGCTGCAAACACCTGCCTTTGCTGCTCGAGGACCTTCTCTAGCACCATGCCAAACCCCTTCTCCTATGGCAGTGCTGCAGCATCCTGCGAGCCATGGACTGCAACTGGCACCTTCAGCATAGTTGCTCCTGGGAAACATCCTTCAGCCATTCCCTTACTGCAATGAGCTGGACTCCTACTCCTCTGCAAGGCTCTTCCTGGACAGGTGCATCCTCAGCAATGAGACGGTTCTGCTGAGAGCCATGGCTCTGAGGGAGCAGCGAGTCCTGTCCAAAGGCCTTCCTCTGACTCCACTCCTGCAGCTCTCACGGAGGCACTGGGAGCCTTGGACACTCTTGCCACAAGTAGCCCAAGCGTGGACATCTTCCTCATCCTGCTCCTCCACTGCTGACGTCAGGGAATTCCCTGGAGCTCCTAAAATCTGCCTTTCCTGCTCGAGGATCGTGTCTGGCAGCTCTCTGAGCCTCTTCGCCTTTGGCAGCGCCACAGCATCCTGAGAGTCATATACTGGAAACTGGCAGCTACATGACACTTGCCGCTCCTAGGATGCTTTTCTCTGGGAAAATCTTCTTGCATACAACCTTGCTCCAGTTTTTACTTCTAGGCCTTTCGTGGCCATCTGCATTCTCAGCCACAAGCAGGTTCTGATGATCAACAGGGCTCTGGGAGAGCAGGGACTCCTGTCTGTGGACAAAGAAAACAAAGACAACTTGTAAGAAGAAAACCTGGAGCTTCTAGTTAGAAGAGAAAGGACTATTCAAACAAGGCAGGGCCAAGGGAGGAAACTTTCTAAAATGGAACAAGCAGCAGAAGCACAGTACTTTTGCAGAAGAAATTCCCTTCCCAGCACTTGGCTTAAGGAAAAAACCTCATGTTTCTATGAGAGACTTGAGTTCATGTCTACTACTGGGTACCAGACATCTGAACATTTAGACTATTGGCTTTCCAGGCTCACGCTATTCAAACCGGAAAGTGAAACTACTCTAACAGTAAGGATGATTGCAAGAAATGTTTCTGTTTACACCACGACTGCCGACCATGCATCATTCTTACCTTGCACCTGTCCAAAGGCCTTCCTCCATCTGCGCTCCAGCAACTCTCACTCAGGCAAGGGCAGGGATGGAGGCTCTTGCCACAAGTAGCCCAAGCGTGGACATCTTCCTCATCCTGCTACTCCACTGCTGACGTCAGGGTATTCCCTGGAGCTGCAAACACCTGCCTTTGCTGCTCGAGGATCTTCTCTAGCACCATGCAAAACCCCTTCTCCTATGGCAGTGCTGCAGCATCCTGCGAGCCACGGACTGGAACTGGCACCTCCAGCAAAGTTGCTCCTGGGAAACATCCCTCAGCCATTCCCTTACTGCAATGAGCTGGACTCCTACTCCTCTGCAATGCTCTTCCTGGACAGGTGCATCCTCAGCAATGAGACGGTTCTGCTGAGAGCCACGGCTCTGAGGGAGCAGCCAGTCCTGCCCAATGGTTGTCCTCCGTCACCAGTCCTGCAGCTCCCACGGAGGCACTGGGAGCCTTGGACACTCTTGCCACAAGTAGCCCAAGCGTGGACATCTTCCTCATCCTGCTCCTCCACTGCTGACGGCAGGGAATTCCCTGGTGCTCCCAACATCTGCCTTTCCTGCTCGAGGATCGTGTCTGGCAGCTCTCTGAGCCTCTTTGCCTTTGGCAGCGCCACAGCATCCTAGGAGTCATATACTGGCAACTGGCACCTCCAGGACACTTGCTGCTCCTAGGATGCTTTCCTCTGGGAAAATCTTCTTGGACACGTCCTTGCTCCAGTTTTTACTCCTAGGCCTTTCGTGGCCATCTGCATTCTCAGCCACAAGCAGCTTCTGATGATCGACATGGCTCTGGGAGAGCAGGGACTCCTGTCTGTGGACAAAGAAAACAAAGACAACTTGTAAGAAGAAAACCTGGAGCTTCTAGTTAGAAAAAAAAGGACTATTCAATCAAGGCAGGGCCAAAGCAGGAAACTTTCTAAAATGGAACAAGCAGCAGAAGCACAGTAGTTTTGCAGAAGAAATTCCCCTCCCAGCACTTGGCTTAAGGAAAAAGCCTGATGTTTCTATGAGAGACTTGAGTTCATGTCTACTATTGGGTACCAGACATCTGAACATTTAGACTATTGGCTTTCCAGGCTCACGCTATTCAAACCGGAAAGTGAAACTACTCTAACAGTAGGGATGATTGCAAGAAATGTTTCTGTTTACACCACGACTGCCGACCATGCATCATTCTTACCTTGCACCTGTCCAAAGGCCTTCCTCCGTCTGCGCTCTGGCAACTCTCACCCAGGCAAGGGCAAGGATGGAGGCTCTTGCCACAAGTAGCCCAAGCGTAGACATCTTCCTCATCCTGCTACTCCACTGCTGACGTCACGGTATTCCCTGGAGCTGCAAACACCTGCCTTTGCGGCTCGAGGATCTTCTCTAGCACCATGCCAAACCCCTTCTCCTATGGCAGTGCTGCAGCATCCTGCGAGCCATGGACTGGAACTGGCACCTTCAGCATAGTTGCTCCTGGGAAACATCATTCAGCCATTCCCTTACTGCAATGAGCTGGACTCCTACTCCTTTGCAAGGCTCTTCCTGGATAGGTGCATCCTCAGCAATGAGACGGTTCTGCTGAGAGCCATGGCTCTGAGGGAGCAGCCAGTCCTGTCCAAAGGCCTTCCTCTGACTCCACTCCTGCAGCTCCCACGGAGGCACTGGGAGCCTTGGACACTCTTGCCACAAGTAGCCCAAGCGTCGAGATCTTCCTCATCCTGCTCCTCCACTGCTGACATCAGGGAATTCCCTGGAGCTCCTAAAATCTGCCTTTCCTGCTCGAGGATCGTGTCTGGCAGCTCTCTGAGCCTCTTCGCCTTTGGCAGCGCCACAGCATCCTGAGAGTCATATACTGGAAACTGGCAGCTACAGGACACTTGCTGCTCCTAGGATGCTTTTCTCTGGGAAAATCTTCTTGGACACGACATTGCTCCAGTTTTTACTTCTAGGCCTTTCGTGGCCATCTGCATCCGCAGCCACAAGCAGCTTCTGATGATCGACATGGCTCTGGGAGAGCAGGGACTCCTGTCAGTGGACAAAGAAAACAAAGACAACTTGTAAGATTAAAACCTGGAGCTTCTAGTTAGAAGAGAAAGGACTATTCAATCAAGGCAGGGCCAAGGGAGGAAACTTTCTAAAATGGAACAAGCAGCAGAAGCACAGTACTTTTGCAGAAGAAATTCCCCTCCCCGCACTTGGCTTAAGGAAAAAGCCTGATGTTTCTATGAGAGACTTGAGTTCATGTCTACTATTGGATAGCAGACATCTGAACATTTAGACTACTGGCTTTCCAGGCTCACGCAATTCAAACCGGAATGTCAAACTATTTCAAAAGCTAGAGATGCTTCGAAGAAATGTTTCTGTATTCACCACAACTGGGGACCATGCATCATTCTTACCTTGCACCTGTCCAAAGGCCTTCCTCCGTCTCCAGTCCTGCCGCTCTCACGGAGGCACTGGGAGCCTTGGACACTCTTGCCACAAGTAGCCCAAGCATGGACATCTTCCTCATCCTGCTCCTCCACTGCTGACGTCAGGGAATTCCCTGGAGCTCCAAACATCTGCCTTTCCAGCTGGAGGATCATGTCTGGCAGCTCTCTGAGCCTCTTCACCTTTGGCAGCGCCACAGCATCCTAGGAGTCATATACTGGCAACTGGCACCTCCAGGACACTTGCTGCTCCTAGGATGCTTTTCTCTGGGAAAATCTTCTTGCACACGACCTTGCTGCCGATTTTACTTCTAGGCCTTTCGTGGCCATCTGCATCCTCAGCCACAAGCAGGTTCTGATGATCAACAGGGCTCTGGGAGAGCAGGGACTCCTGTCTGTTGACAAAGAAAACAAAGACAACTTGTAAGAAGAAAACCTGGAGCTTCTAGATAGAAGACAAAGGACTATTCAATCAAGGCAGGGCCAAAGCAGGAAACTTTCTAAAATGGAACAAGCAGCAGAAGCAGAGCAGTTTTGCAGAAGAAATTCCCCTCCCAGCACTTGGCTTAAGGAAAAAGCCTGATGTTTCTATGAGAGACTTGAGTTCATGTCTACTATTGGGTACCAGACATCTGAACATTTAGACTATTGGCTTTCCAGGCTCACGCTATTCAAACCGGAAAGTGAAACTACTCTAACAGTAGGGATGATTGCAAGAAATGTTTCTGTTTACACCACAACTGCCGACCATGCAGGATTCTTACCTTGCACCTGTCCAAAGGCCTTCCTCTGTCTGCGCTCTGGCAACTCTCACCCAAGCTCGGGCAGGGATGGAGGCTCTTGCCACAAGTAGCCCAAGCCTGGAGATATTCCTCATCCTGATCTTCCACTGCTGACATCTAGGAATTCCCTGGAGCTGCAAACACCTGCCTTTGCGGCTCGAGGACCTTCTCTAGCACCATGCCAAACCCCTTCTCCTATGGCAGTGCTGCAGCATCCTGCGAGCCATGGACTGGAACTGGCACCTTCAGCATAGTTGCTCCTGGGAAACATCCTTCAGCCATTCCCTTACTGCAATGAGCTGGACTCCTACTCCTTTGCAAGGCTCTTCCTGGACAGGTGCATCCTCAGCAATGAGACGGTTCTGCTGAGAGCCATGGCTCTGAGGGAGCAGCGAGTCCTGTCCAAAGGCCTTCCTCTGACTCCACTCCTGCAGCTCTCACGGAGGCACTGGGAGCCTTGGACACTCTTGCCACAAGTAGCCCAAGCGTCGAGATCTTCCTCATCCTGCTCCTCCACTGCTGACATCAGGGAATTCCCTGGAGCTCCTAAAATCTGCCTTTCCTGCTCGAGGATCGTGTCTGGCAGCTCTCTGAGCCTCTTCGCCTTTGGCAGCGCCACAGCATCCTGAGAGTCATATACTGGAAACTGGCAGCTACAGGACACTTGCCGCTCCTAGGATGCTTTTCTCTGGGAAAATCTTCTTGGACACGACATTGCTCCAGTTTTTACTTCTAGGCCTTTCGTGGCCATCTGCATTCTCAGCCACAAGCAGGTTCTGATGATCGACATGGCTCTGGGAGAGCAGGGACTCCTGTCTGTGGACAAAGAAAACAAAGACAACTTGTAAGAAGAAAACCTGGAGCTTCTAGTTAGAAGAGAAAGGACTATTCAAACAAGGCAGGGCCAAGGGAGGAAACTTTCTAAAATGGAACAAGCAGCAGAAGCACAGTACTTTTGCAGAAGAAATTCCCTTCCCAGCACTTGGCTTAAGGAAAAAACCTCATGTTTCTATGAGAGACTTGAGTTCATGTCTACTACTGGGTACCAGACATCTGAACATTTAGACTATTGGCTTTCCAGGCTCACGCTATTCAAACCGGAAAGTGAAACTACTCTAACAGTAAGGATGATTGCAAGAAATGTTTCTGTTTACACCACGACTGCCGACCATGCATCATTCTTACCTTGCACCTGTCCAAAGGCCTTCCTCCATCTGCGCTCCAGCAACTCTCACTCAGGCAAGGGCAGGGATGGAGGCTCTTGCCACAAGTAGCCCAAGCGTGGACATCTTCCTCATCCTGCTACTCCACTGCTGACGTCAGGGTATTCCCTGGAGCTGCAAACACCTGCCTTTGCTGCTCGAGGATCTTCTCTAGCACCATGCAAAACCCCTTCTCCTATGGCAGTGCTGCAGCATCCTGCGAGCCACGGACTGGAACTGGCACCTCCAGCAAAGTTGCTCCTGGGAAACATCCCTCAGCCATTCCCTTACTGCAATGAGCTGGACTCCTACTCCTCTGCAATGCTCTTCCTGGACAGGTGCATCCTCAGCAATGAGACGGTTCTGCTGAGAGCCACGGCTCTGAGGGAGCAGCCAGTCCTGCCCAATGGTTGTCCTCCGTCACCAGTCCTGCAGCTCCCACGGAGGCACTGGGAGCCTTGGACACTCTTGCCACAAGTAGCCCAAGCGTGGACATCTTCCTCATCCTGCTCCTCCACTGCTGACGGCAGGGAATTCCCTGGTGCTCCCAACATCTGCCTTTCCTGCTCGAGGATCGTGTCTGGCAGCTCTCTGAGCCTCTTTGCCTTTGGCAGCGCCACAGCATCCTAGGAGTCATATACTGGCAACTGGCACCTCCAGGACACTTGCTGCTCCTAGGATGCTTTCCTCTGGGAAAATCTTCTTGGACACGTCCTTGCTCCAGTTTTTACTCCTAGGCCTTTCGTGGCCATCTGCATTCTCAGCCACAAGCAGCTTCTGATGATCGACATGGCTCTGGGAGAGCAGGGACTCCTGTCTGTGGACAAAGAAAACAAAGACAACTTGTAAGAAGAAAACCTGGAGCTTCTAGTTAGAAAAAAAAGGACTATTCAATCAAGGCAGGGCCAAAGCAGGAAACTTTCTAAAATGGAACAAGCAGCAGAAGCACAGTAGTTTTGCAGAAGAAATTCCCCTCCCAGCACTTGGCTTAAGGAAAAAGCCTGATGTTTCTATGAGAGACTTGAGTTCATGTCTACTATTGGGTACCAGACATCTGAACATTTAGACTATTGGCTTTCCAGGCTCACGCTATTCAAACCGGAAAGTGAAACTACTCTAACAGTAGGGATGATTGCAAGAAATGTTTCTGTTTACACCACGACTGCCGACCATGCATCATTCTTACCTTGCACCTGTCCAAAGGCCTTCCTCCGTCTGCGCTCTGGCAACTCTCACCCAGGCAAGGGCAAGGATGGAGGCTCTTGCCACAAGTAGCCCAAGCGTAGACATCTTCCTCATCCTGCTACTCCACTGCTGACGTCACGGTATTCCCTGGAGCTGCAAACACCTGCCTTTGCGGCTCGAGGATCTTCTCTAGCACCATGCCAAACCCCTTCTCCTATGGCAGTGCTGCAGCATCCTGCGAGCCATGGACTGCAACTGGCACCTTCAGCATAGTTGCTCCTGGGAAACATCATTCAGCCATTCCCTTACTGCAATGAGCTGGACTCCTACTCCTTTGCAAGGCTCTTCCTGGATAGGTGCATCCTCAGCAATGAGACGGTTCTGCTGAGAGCCATGGCTCTGAGGGAGCAGCCAGTCCTGTCCAAAGGCCTTCCTCTGACTCCACTCCTGCAGCTCCCACGGAGGCACTGGGAGCCTTGGACACTCTTGCCACAAGTAGCCCAAGCGTCGAGATCTTCCTCATCCTGCTCCTCCACTGCTGACATCAGGGAATTCCCTGGAGCTCCTAAAATCTGCCTTTCCTGCTGGAGGATCGTGTCTGGCAGCTCTCTGAGCCTCTTCGCCTTTGGCAGCGCCACAGCATCCTGAGAGTCATATACTGGAAACTGGCAGCTACAGGACACTTGCTGCTCCTAGGATGCTTTTCTCTGGGAAAATCTTCTTGGACACGACATTGCTCCAGTTTTTACTTCTAGGCCTTTCGTGGCCATCTGCATCCGCAGCCACAAGCAGCTTCTGATGATCGACATGGCTCTGGGAGAGCAGGGACTCCTGTCAGTGGACAAAGAAAACAAAGACAACTTGTAAGATTAAAACCTGGAGCTTCTAGTTAGAAGAGAAAGGACTATTCAATCAAGGCAGGGCCAAGGGAGGAAACTTTCTAAAATGGAACAAGCAGCAGAAGCAGAGCAGTTTTGCAGAAGAAATTCCCCTCCCCGCACTTGGCTTAAGGAAAAAGCCTGATGTTTCTATGAGAGACTTGAGTTCATGTCTACTATTGGATAGCAGACATCTGAACATTTAGACTACTGGCTTTCCAGGCTCACGCAATTCAAACCGGAATGTCAAACTATTTCAAAAGCTAGAGATGCTTCGAAGAAATGTTTCTGTACTCACCACAACTGTGGACCATGCATCATTCTTACCTTGCACCTGTCCAAAGGCCTTCCTCCGTCTCCAGTCCTGCCGCTCTCACGGAGGCACTGGGAGCCTTGGACACTCTTGCCACAAGTAGCCCAAGCATGGACATCTTCCTCATCCTGCTCCTCCACTGCTGACGTCAGGGAATTCCCTGGAGCTCCAAACATCTGCCTTTCCAGCTGGAGGATCATGTCTGGCAGCTCTCTGAGCCTCTTCACCTTTGGCAGCGCCACAGCATCCTAGGAGTCATATACTGGCAACTGGCACCTCCAGGACACTTGCTGCTCCTAGGATGCTTTTCTCTGGGAAAATCTTCTTGCACACGACCTTGCTGCCGATTTTACTTCTAGGCCTTTCGTGGCCATCTGCATCCTCAGCCACAAGCAGGTTCTGATGATCAACAGGGCTCTGGGAGAGCAGGGACTCCTGTCTGTGGACAAAGAAAACAAAGACAACTTGTAAGAAGAAAACCTGGAGCTTCTAGATAGAAGACAAAGGACTATTCAATCAAGGCAGGGCCAAAGCAGGAAACTTTCTAAAATGGAACAAGCAGCAGAAGCAGAGCAGTTTTGCAGAAGAAATTCCCCTCCCAGCACTTGGCTTAAGGAAAAAGCCTGATGTTTCTATGAGAGACTTGAGTTCATGTCTACTATTGGGTACCAGACATCTGAACATTTAGACTATTGGCTTTCCAGGCTCACGCTATTCAAACCGGAAAGTGAAACTACTCTAACAGTAGGGATGATTGCAAGAAATGTTTCTGTTTACACCACAACTGCCGACCATGCATCATTCTTACCTTGCACCTGTCCAAAGGCCTTCCTCTGTCTGCGCTCTGGCAACTCTCACCCAAGCTCGGGCAGGGATGGAGGCTCTTGCCACAAGTAGCCCAAGCCTGGAGATATTCCTCATCCTGATCTTCCACTGCTGACATCTAGGAATTCCCTGGAGCTGCAAACACCTGCCTTTGCGGCTCGAGGACCTTCTCTAGCACCATGCCAAACCCCTTCTCCTATGGCAGTGCTGCAGCATCCTGCGAGCCATGGACTGGAACTGGCACCTTCAGCATAGTTGCTCCTGGGAAACATCCTTCAGCCATTCCCTTACTGCAATGAGCTGGACTCCTACTCCTTTGCAAGGCTCTTCCTGGACAGGTGCATCCTCAGCAATGAGACGGTTCTGCTGAGAGCCATGGCTCTGAGGGAGCAGCGAGTCCTGTCCAAAGGCCTTCCTCTGACTCCACTCCTGCAGCTCTCACGGAGGCACTGGGAGCCTTGGACACTCTTGCCACAAGTAGCCCAAGCGTCGAGATCTTCCTCATCCTGCTCCTCCACTGCTGACATCAGGGAATTCCCTGGAGCTCCTAAAATCTGCCTTTCCTGCTCGAGGATCGTGTCTGGCAGCTCTCTGAGCCTCTTCGCCTTTGGCAGCGCCACAGCATCCTGAGAGTCATATACTGGAAACTGGCAGCTACAGGACACTTGCCGCTCCTAGGATGCTTTTCTCTGGGAAAATCTTCTTGGACACGACATTGCTCCAGTTTTTACTTCTAGGCCTTTCGTGGCCATCTGCATTCTCAGCCACAAGCAGGTTCTGATGATCGACATGGCTCTGGGAGAGCAGGGACTCCTGTCTGTGGACAAAGAAAACAAAGACAACTTGTAAGAAGAAAACCTGGAGCTTCTAGTTAGAAGAGAAAGGACTATTCAAACAAGGCAGGGCCAAGGGAGGAAACTTTCTAAAATGGAACAAGCAGCAGAAGCACAGTACTTTTGCAGAAGAAATTCCCTTCCCAGCACTTGGCTTAAGGAAAAAACCTCATGTTTCTATGAGAGACTTGAGTTCATGTCTACTACTGGGTACCAGACATCTGAACATTTAGACTATTGGCTTTCCAGGCTCACGCTATTCAAACCGGAAAGTGAAACTACTCTAACAGTAAGGATGATTGCAAGAAATGTTTCTGTTTACACCACGACTGCCGACCATGCATCATTCTTACCTTGCACCTGTCCAAAGGCCTTCCTCCATCTGCGCTCCAGCAACTCTCACTCAGGCAAGGGCAGGGATGGAGGCTCTTGCCACAAGTAGCCCAAGCGTGGACATCTTCCTCATCCTGCTACTCCACTGCTGACGTCAGGGTATTCCCTGGAGCTGCAAACACCTGCCTTTGCTGCTCGAGGATCTTCTCTAGCACCATGCAAAACCCCTTCTCCTATGGCAGTGCTGCAGCATCCTGCGAGCCACGGACTGGAACTGGCACCTCCAGCAAAGTTGCTCCTGGGAAACATCCCTCAGCCATTCCCTTACTGCAATGAGCTGGACTCCTACTCCTCTGCAATGCTCTTCCTGGACAGGTGCATCCTCAGCAATGAGACGGTTCTGCTGAGAGCCACGGCTCTGAGGGAGCAGCCAGTCCTGCCCAATGGTTGTCCTCCGTCACCAGTCCTGCAGCTCCCACGGAGGCACTGGGAGCCTTGGACACTCTTGCCACAAGTAGCCCAAGCGTGGACATCTTCCTCATCCTGCTCCTCCACTGCTGACGGCAGGGAATTCCCTGGTGCTCCCAACATCTGCCTTTCCTGCTCGAGGATCGTGTCTGGCAGCTCTCTGAGCCTCTTTGCCTTTGGCAGCGCCACAGCATCCTAGGAGTCATATACTGGCAACTGGCACCTCCAGGACACTTGCTGCTCCTAGGATGCTTTCCTCTGGGAAAATCTTCTTGGACACGTCCTTGCTCCAGTTTTTACTCCTAGGCCTTTCGTGGCCATCTGCATTCTCAGCCACAAGCAGCTTCTGATGATCGACATGGCTCTGGGAGAGCAGGGACTCCTGTCTGTGGACAAAGAAAACAAAGACAACTTGTAAGAAGAAAACCTGGAGCTTCTAGTTAGAAAAAAAAGGACTATTCAATCAAGGCAGGGCCAAAGCAGGAAACTTTCTAAAATGGAACAAGCAGCAGAAGCACAGTAGTTTTGCAGAAGAAATTCCCCTCCCAGCACTTGGCTTAAGGAAAAAGCCTGATGTTTCTATGAGAGACTTGAGTTCATGTCTACTATTGGGTACCAGACATCTGAACATTTAGACTATTGGCTTTCCAGGCTCACGCTATTCAAACCGGAAAGTGAAACTACTCTAACAGTAGGGATGATTGCAAGAAATGTTTCTGTTTACACCACGACTGCCGACCATGCATCATTCTTACCTTGCACCTGTCCAAAGGCCTTCCTCCGTCTGCGCTCTGGCAACTCTCACCCAGGCAAGGGCAAGGATGGAGGCTCTTGCCACAAGTAGCCCAAGCGTAGACATCTTCCTCATCCTGCTACTCCACTGCTGACGTCACGGTATTCCCTGGAGCTGCAAACACCTGCCTTTGCGGCTCGAGGATCTTCTCTAGCACCATGCCAAACCCCTTCTCCTATGGCAGTGCTGCAGCATCCTGCGAGCCATGGACTGGAACTGGCACCTTCAGCATAGTTGCTCCTGGGAAACATCATTCAGCCATTCCCTTACTGCAATGAGCTGGACTCCTACTCCTTTGCAAGGCTCTTCCTGGATAGGTGCATCCTCAGCAATGAGACGGTTCTGCTGAGAGCCATGGCTCTGAGGGAGCAGCCAGTCCTGTCCAAAGGCCTTCCTCTGACTCCACTCCTGCAGCTCCCACGGAGGCACTGGGAGCCTTGGACACTCTTGCCACAAGTAGCCCAAGCGTCGAGATCTTCCTCATCCTGCTCCTCCACTGCTGACATCAGGGAATTCCCTGGAGCTCCTAAAATCTGCCTTTCCTGCTGGAGGATCGTGTCTGGCAGCTCTCTGAGCCTCTTCGCCTTTGGCAGCGCCACAGCATCCTGAGAGTCATATACTGGAAACTGGCAGCTACAGGACACTTGCTGCTCCTAGGATGCTTTTCTCTGGGAAAATCTTCTTGGACACGACATTGCTCCAGTTTTTACTTCTAGGCCTTTCGTGGCCATCTGCATCCGCAGCCACAAGCAGCTTCTGATGATCGACATGGCTCTGGGAGAGCAGGGACTCCTGTCAGTGGACAAAGAAAACAAAGACAACTTGTAAGATTAAAACCTGGAGCTTCTAGTTAGAAGAGAAAGGACTATTCAATCAAGGCAGGGCCAAGGGAGGAAACTTTCTAAAATGGAACAAGCAGCAGAAGCACAGTACTTTTGCAGAAGAAATTCCCCTCCCCGCACTTGGCTTAAGGAAAAAGCCTGATGTTTCTATGAGAGACTTGAGTTCATGTCTACTATTGGATAGCAGACATCTGAACATTTAGACTACTGGCTTTCCAGGCTCACGCAATTCAAACCGGAATGTCAAACTATTTCAAAAGCTAGAGATGCTTCGAAGAAATGTTTCTGTACTCACCACAACTGGGGACCATGCATCATTCTTACCTTGCACCTGTCCAAAGGCCTTCCTCCGTCTCCAGTCCTGCCGCTCTCACGGAGGCACTGGGAGCCTTGGACACTCTTGCCACAAGTAGCCCAAGCATGGACATCTTCCTCATCCTGCTCCTCCACTGCTGACGTCAGGGAATTCCCTGGAGCTCCAAACATCTGCCTTTCCAGCTGGAGGATCATGTCTGGCAGCTCTCTGAGCCTCTTCACCTTTGGCAGCGCCACAGCATCCTAGGAGTCATATACTGGCAACTGGCACCTCCAGGACACTTGCTGCTCCTAGGATGCTTTTCTCTGGGAAAATCTTCTTGCACACGACCTTGCTGCCGATTTTACTTCTAGGCCTTTCGTGGCCATCTGCATCCTCAGCCACAAGCAGGTTCTGATGATCAACAGGGCTCTGGGAGAGCAGGGACTCCTGTCTGTGGACAAAGAAAACAAAGACAACTTGTAAGAAGAAAACCTGGAGCTTCTAGATAGAAGACAAAGGACTATTCAATCAAGGCAGGGCCAAAGCAGGAAACTTTCTAAAATGGAACAAGCAGCAGAAGCAGAGCAGTTTTGCAGAAGAAATTCCCCTCCCAGCACTTGGCTTAAGGAAAAAGCCTGATGTTTCTATGAGAGACTTGAGTTCATGTCTACTATTGGGTACCAGACATCTGAACATTTAGACTATTGGCTTTCCAGGCTCACGCTATTCAAACCGGAAAGTGAAACTACTCTAACAGTAGGGATGATTGCAAGAAATGTTTCTGTTTACACCACAACTGCCGACCATGCATCATTCTTACCTTGCACCTGTCCAAAGGCCTTCCTCTGTCTGCGCTCTGGCAACTCTCACCCAAGCTCGGGCAGGGATGGAGGCTCTTGCCACAAGTAGCCCAAGCCTGGAGATATTCCTCATCCTGATCTTCCACTGCTGACATCTAGGAATTCCCTGGAGCTGCAAACACCTGCCTTTGCGGCTCGAGGACCTTCTCTAGCACCATGCCAAACCCCTTCTCCTATGGCAGTGCTGCAGCATCCTGCGAGCCATGGACTGGAACTGGCACCTTCAGCATAGTTGCTCCTGGGAAACATCCTTCAGCCATTCCCTTACTGCAATGAGCTGGACTCCTACTCCTTTGCAAGGCTCTTCCTGGGCAGGTGCATCCTCAGCAATGAGACGGTTCTGCTGAGAGCCATGGCTCTGAGGGAGCAGCCAGTCCTGTCCAAAGGCCTTCCTCTGACTCCACTCCTGCAGCTCTCACGGAGGCACTGGGAGCCTTGGACACTCTTGCCACAAGTAGCCCAAGCGTCGAGATCTTCCTCATCCTGCTCCTCCACTGCTGACATCAGGGAATTCCCTGGAGCTCCTAAAATCTGCCTTTCCTGCTCGAGGATCGTGTCTGGCAGCTCTCTGAGCCTCTTCGCCTTTGGCAGCGCCACAGCATCCTGAGAGTCATATACTGGAAACTGGCAGCTACAGGACACTTGCCGCTCCTAGGATGCTTTTCTCTGGGAAAATCTTCTTGGACACGACATTGCTCCAGTTTTTACTTCTAGGCCTTTCGTGGCCATCTGCATTCTCAGCCACAAGCAGGTTCTGATGATCGACATGGCTCTGGGAGAGCAGGGACTCCTGTCTGTGGACAAAGAAAACAAAGACAACTTGTAAGAAGAAAACCTGGAGCTTCTAGTTAGAAGAGAAAGGACTATTCAAACAAGGCAGGGCCAAGGGAGGAAACTTTCTAAAATGGAACAAGCAGCAGAAGCACAGTACTTTTGCAGAAGAAATTCCCTTCCCAGCACTTGGCTTAAGGAAAAAACCTCATGTTTCTATGAGAGACTTGAGTTCATGTCTACTACTGGGTACCAGACATCTGAACATTTAGACTATTGGCTTTCCAGGCTCACGCTATTCAAACCGGAAAGTGAAACTACTCTAACAGTAAGGATGATTGCAAGAAATGTTTCTGTTTACACCACGACTGCCGACCATGCATCATTCTTACCTTGCACCTGTCCAAAGGCCTTCCTCCATCTGCGCTCCAGCAACTCTCACTCAGGCAAGGGCAGGGATGGAGGCTCTTGCCACAAGTAGCCCAAGCGTGGACATCTTCCTCATCCTGCTACTCCACTGCTGACGTCAGGGTATTCCCTGGAGCTGCAAACACCTGCCTTTGCTGCTCGAGGATCTTCTCTAGCACCATGCAAAACCCCTTCTCCTATGGCAGTGCTGCAGCATCCTGCGAGCCACGGACTGGAACTGGCACCTCCAGCAAAGTTGCTCCTGGGAAACATCCCTCAGCCATTCCCTTACTGCAATGAGCTGGACTCCTACTCCTCTGCAATGCTCTTCCTGGACAGGTGCATCCTCAGCAATGAGACGGTTCTGCTGAGAGCCACGGCTCTGAGGGAGCAGCCAGTCCTGCCCAATGGTTGTCCTCCGTCACCAGTCCTGCAGCTCCCACGGAGGCACTGGGAGCCTTGGACACTCTTGCCACAAGTAGCCCAAGCGTGGACATCTTCCTCATCCTGCTCCTCCACTGCTGACGGCAGGGAATTCCCTGGTGCTCCCAACATCTGCCTTTCCTGCTCGAGGATCGTGTCTGGCAGCTCTCTGAGCCTCTTTGCCTTTGGCAGCGCCACAGCATCCTAGGAGTCATATACTGGCAACTGGCACCTCCAGGACACTTGCTGCTCCTAGGATGCTTTCCTCTGGGAAAATCTTCTTGGACACGTCCTTGCTCCAGTTTTTACTTCTAGGCCTTTCGTGGCCATCTGCATTCTCAGCCACAAGCAGCTTCTGATGATCGACATGGCTCTGGGAGAGCAGGGACTCCTGTCTGTGGACAAAGAAAACAAAGACAACTTGTAAGAAGAAAACCTGGAGCTTCTAGTTAGAAAAAAAAGGACTATTCAATCAAGGCAGGGCCAAAGCAGGAAACTTTCTAAAATGGAACAAGCAGCAGAAGCACAGTAGTTTTACAGAAGAAATTCCCCTCCCAGCACTTGGCTTAAGGAAAAAGCCTGATGTTTCTATGAGAGACTTGAGTTCATGTCTACTATTGGGTACCAGACATCTGAACATTTAGACTATTGGCTTTCCAGGCTCACGCTATTCAAACCGGAAAGTGAAACTACTCTAACAGTAGGGATGATTGCAAGAAATGTTTCTGTTTACACCACGACTGCCAACCATGCATCATTCTTACCTTGCACCTGTCCAAAGGCCTTCCTCCGTCTGCGCTCTGGCAACTCTCACCCAGGCAAGGGCAAGGATGGAGGCTCTTGCCACAAGTAGCCCAAGCGTAGACATCTTCCTCATCCTGCTACTCCACTGCTGACGTCAGGGTATTCCCTGGAGCTGCAAACACCTGCCTTTGCGGCTCGAGGATCTTCTCTAGCACCATGCCAAACCCCTTCTCCTATGGCAGTGCTGCAGCATCCTGCGAGCCATGGACTGGAACTGGCACCTTCAGCATAGTTGCTCCTGGGAAACATCATTCAGCCATTCCCTTACTGCAATGAGCTGGACTCCTACTCCTTTGCAAGGCTCTTCCTGGATAGGTGCATCCTCAGCAATGAGACGGTTCTGCTGAGAGCCATGGCTCTGAGGGAGCAGCGAGTCCTGTCCAAAGGCCTTCCTCTGACTCCACTCCTGCAGCTCCCACGGAGGCACTGGGAGCCTTGGACACTCTTGCCACAAGTAGCCCAAGCGTCGAGATCTTCCTCATCCTGCTCCTCCACTGCTGACATCAGGGAATTCCCTGGAGCTCCTAAAATCTGCCTTTCCTGCTCGAGGATCGTGTCTGGCAGCTCTCTGAGCCTCTTCGCCTTTGGCAGCGCCACAGCATCCTGAGAGTCATATACTGGAAACTGGCAGCTACAGGACACTTGCTGCTCCTAGGATGCTTTTCTCTGGGAAAATCTTCTTGGACACGACATTGCTCCAGTTTTTACTTCTAGGCCTTTCGTGGCCATCTGCATCCGCAGCCACAAGCAGCTTCTGATGATCGACATGGCTCTGGGAGAGCAGGGACTCCTGTCAGTGGACAAAGAAAACAAAGACAACTTGTAAGATTAAAACCTGGAGCTTCTAGTTAGAAGAGAAAGGACTATTCAATCAAGGCAGGGCCAAGGGAGGAAACTTTCTAAAATGGAACAAGCAGCAGAAGCACAGTACTTTTGCAGAAGAAATTCCCCTCCCAGCACTTGGCTTAAGGAAAAAGCCTGATGTTTCTATGAGAGACTTGAGTTCATGTCTACTATTGGATAGCAGACATCTGAACATTTAGACTACTGGCTTTCCAGGCTCACGCAATTCAAACCGGAATGTCAAACTATTTCAAAAGCTAGAGATGCTTCGAAGAAATGTTTCTGTACTCACCACAACTGGGGACCATGCATCATTCTTACCTTGCACCTGTCCAAAGGCCTTCCTCCGTCTCCAGTCCTGCCGCTCTCACGGAGGCACTGGGAGCCTTGGACACTCTTGCCACAAGTAGCCCAAGCGTGGACATCTTCCTCATCCTGCTCCTCCACTGCTGACGTCAGGGAATTCCCTGGAGCTCCAAACATCTGCCTTTCCAGCTGGAGGATCATGTCTGGCAGCTCTCTGAGCCTCTTCACCTTTGGCAGCGCCACAGCATCCTAGGAGTCATATACTGGCAACTGGCACCTCCAGGACACTTGCTGCTCCTAGGATGCTTTTCTCTGGGAAAATCTTCTTGCACACGACCTTGCTGCCGATTTTACTTCTAGGCCTTTCGTGGCCATCTGCATCCTCAGCCACAAGCAGGTTCTGATGATCAACAGGGCTCTGGGAGAGCAGGGACTCCTGTCTGTGGACAAAGAAAACAAAGACAACTTGTAAGAAGAAAACCTGGAGCTTCTAGATAGAAGACAAAGGACTATTCAATCAAGGCAGGGCCAAAGCAGGAAACTTTCTAAAATGGAACAAGCAGCAGAAGCAGAGCAGTTTTGCAGAAGAAATTCCCCTCCCAGCACTTGGCTTAAGGAAAAAGCCTGATGTTTCTATGAGAGACTTGAGTTCATGTCTACTATTGGGTACCAGACATCTGAACATTTAGACTATTGGCTTTCCAGGCTCACGCTATTCAAACCGGAAAGTGAAACTACTCTAACAGTAGGGATGATTGCAAGAAATGTTTCTGTTTACACCACAACTGCCGACCATGCATCATTCTTACCTTGCACCTGTCCAAAGGCCTTCCTCTGTCTGCGCTCTGGCAACTCTCACCCAAGCTCGGGCAGGGATGGAGGCTCTTGCCACAAGTAGCCCAAGCCTGGAGATATTCCTCATCCTGATCTTCCACTGCTGACATCTAGGAATTCCCTGGAGCTGCAAACACCTGCCTTTGCGGCTCGAGGACCTTCTCTAGCACCATGCCAAACCCCTTCTCCTATGGCAGTGCTGCAGCATCCTGCGAGCCATGGACTGGAACTGGCACCTTCAGCATAGTTGCTCCTGGGAAACATCCTTCAGCCATTCCCTTACTGCAATGAGCTGGACTCCTACTCCTTTGCAAGGCTCTTCCTGGACAGGTGCATCCTCAGCAATGAGACGGTTCTGCTGAGAGCCATGGCTCTGAGGGAGCAGCGAGTCCTGTCCAAAGGCCTTCCTCTGACTCCACTCCTGCAGCTCTCACGGAGGCACTGGGAGCCTTGGACACTCTTGCCACAAGTAGCCCAAGCGTCGAGATCTTCCTCATCCTGCTCCTCCACTGCTGACATCAGGGAATTCCCTGGAGCTCCTAAAATCTGCCTTTCCTGCTCGAGGATCGTGTCTGGCAGCTCTCTGAGCCTCTTCGCCTTTGGCAGCGCCACAGCATCCTGAGAGTCATATACTGGAAACTGGCAGCTACAGGACACTTGCTGCTCCTAGGATGCTTTTCTCTGGGAAAATCTTCTTGGACACGACATTGCTCCAGTTTTTACTTCTAGGCCTTTCGTGGCCATCTGCATCCGCAGCCACAAGCAGCTTCTGATGATCGACATGGCTCTGGGAAAACAGGGACTCCTGTCTGTGGACAAAGAAAACAAAGACAACTTGTAAGAAGAAAACCTGGAGCTTCTAGATAGAAGACAAAGGACTATTCAATCAAGGCAGGGCCAAGGGAGGAAACTTTCTAAAATGGAACAAGCAGCAGAAGCACAGTAGTTTTGCAGAAGAAATTCCCCTCCCAGCACTTGGCTTAAGGAAAAAGCCTGATGTTTCTATGAGAGACTTGAGTTCATGTCTACTATTGGGTACCAGACATCTGAACATTTAGACTATTGGCTTTCCAGGCTCACGCTATTCAAACCGGAAAGTGAAACTACTCTAACAGTAGGGATGATTGCAAGAAATGTTTCTGTTTACACCACGACTGCCGACCATGCATCATTCTTACCTTGCACCTGTCCAAAGGCCTTCCTCCGTCTGCGCTCTGGCAACTCTCACCCAGGCAAGGGCAAGGATGGAGGCTCTTGCCACAAGTAGCCCAAGCGTAGACATCTTCCTCATCCTGCTACTCCACTGCTGACGTCAGGGTATTCCCTGGAGCTGCAAACACCTGCCTTTGCGGCTCGAGGATCTTCTCTAGCACCATGCCAAACCCCTTCTCCTATGGCAGTGCTGCAGCATCCTGCGAGCCATGGACTGGAACTGGCACCTTCAGCATAGTTGCTCCTGGGAAACATCATTCAGCCATTCCCTTACTGCAATGAGCTGGACTCCTACTCCTTTGCAAGGCTCTTCCTGGATAGGTGCATCCTCAGCAATGAGACGGTTCTGCTGAGAGCCATGGCTCTGAGGGAGCAGCCAGTCCTGTCCAAAGGCCTTCCTCTGACTCCACTCCTGCAGCTCCCACGGAGGCACTGGGAGCCTTGGACACTCTTGCCACAAGTAGCCCAAGCGTCGAGATCTTCCTCATCCTGCTCCTCCACTGCTGACATCAGGGAATTCCCTGGAGCTCCTAAAATCTGCCTTTCCTGCTCGAGGATCGTGTCTGGCAGCTCTCTGAGCCTCTTCGCCTTTGGCAGCGCCACAGCATCCTGAGAGTCATATACTGGAAACTGGCAGCTACAGGACACTTGCTGCTCCTAGGATGCTTTTCTCTGGGAAAATCTTCTTGGACACGACATTGCTCCAGTTTTTACTTCTAGGCCTTTCGTGGCCATCTGCATCCGCAGCCACAAGCAGCTTCTGATGATCGACATGGCTCTGGGAGAGCAGGGACTCCTGTCAGTGGACAAAGAAAACAAAGACAACTTGTAAGATTAAAACCTGGAGCTTCTAGTTAGAAGAGAAAGGACTATTCAATCAAGGCAGGGCCAAGGGAGGAAACTTTCTAAAATGGAACAAGCAGCAGAAGCACAGTACTTTTGCAGAAGAAATTCCCCTCCCCGCACTTGGCTTAAGGAAAAAGCCTGATGTTTCTATGAGAGACTTGAGTTCATGTCTACTATTGGATAGCAGACATCTGAACATTTAGACTACTGGCTTTCCAGGCTCACGCAATTCAAACCGGAATGTCAAACTATTTCAAAAGCTAGAGATGCTTCGAAGAAATGTTTCTGTACTCACCACAACTGGGGACCATGCATCATTCTTACCTTGCACCTGTCCAAAGGCCTTCCTCCGTCTCCAGTCCTGCCGCTCTCACGGAGGCACTGGGAGCCTTGGACACTCTTGCCACAAGTAGCCCAAGCATGGACATCTTCCTCATCCTGCTCCTCCACTGCTGACGTCAGGGAATTCCCTGGAGCTCCAAACATCTGCCTTTCCAGCTGGAGGATCGTGTCTGGCAGCTCTCTGAGCCTCTTCACCTTTGGCAGCGCCACAGCATCCTAGGAGTCATATACTGGCAACTGGCACCTCCAGGACACTTGCTGCTCCTAGGATGCTTTTCTCTGGGAAAATCTTCTTGCACACGACCTTGCTGCCGATTTTACTTCTAGGCCTTTCGTGGCCATCTGCATCCTCAGCCACAAGCAGGTTCTGATGATCAACAGGGCTCTGGGAGAGCAGGGACTCCTGTCTGTGGACAAAGAAAACAAAGACAACTTGTAAGAAGAAAACCTGGAGCTTCTAGATAGAAGACAAAGGACTATTCAATCAAGGCAGGGCCAAAGCAGGAAACTTTCTAAAATGGAACAAGCAGCAGAAGCAGAGCAGTTTTGCAGAAGAAATTCCCCTCCCAGCACTTGGCTTAAGGAAAAAGCCTGATGTTTCTATGAGAGACTTGAGTTCATGTCTACTATTGGGTACCAGACATCTGAACATTTAGACTATTGGCTTTCCAGGCTCACGCTATTCAAACCGGAAAGTGAAACTACTCTAACAGTAGGGATGATTGCAAGAAATGTTTCTGTTTACACCACAACTGCCGACCATGCATCATTCTTACCTTGCACCTGTCCAAAGGCCTTCCTCTGTCTGCGCTCTGGCAACTCTCACCCAAGCTCGGGCAGGGATGGAGGCTCTTGCCACAAGTAGCCCAAGCCTGGAGATATTCCTCATCCTGATCTTCCACTGCTGACATCTAGGAATTCCCTGGAGCTGCAAACACCTGCCTTTGCGGCTCGAGGACCTTCTCTAGCACCATGCCAAACCCCTTCTCCTATGGCAGTGCTGCAGCATCCTGCGAGCCATGGACTGGAACTGGCACCTTCAGCATAGTTGCTCCTGGGAAACATCCTTCAGCCATTCCCTTACTGCAATGAGCTGGACTCCTACTCCTTTGCAAGGCTCTTCCTGGACAGGTGCATCCTCAGCAATGAGACGGTTCTGCTGAGAGCCATGGCTCTGAGGGAGCAGCGAGTCCTGTCCAAAGGCCTTCCTCTGACTCCACTCCTGCAGCTCTCACGGAGGCACTGGGAGCCTTGGACACTCTTGCCACAAGTAGCCCAAGCGTCGAGATCTTCCTCATCCTGCTCCTCCACTGCTGACATCAGGGAATTCCCTGGAGCTCCTAAAATCTGCCTTTCCTGCTCGAGGATCGTGTCTGGCAGCTCTCTGAGCCTCTTCGCCTTTGGCAGCGCCACAGCATCCTGAGAGTCATATACTGGAAACTGGCAGCTACAGGACACTTGCCGCTCCTAGGATGCTTTTCTCTGGGAAAATCTTCTTGGACACGACATTGCTCCAGTTTTTACTTCTAGGCCTTTCGTGGCCATCTGCATTCTCAGCCACAAGCAGGTTCTGATGATCGACATGGCTCTGGGAGAGCAGGGACTCCTGTCTGTGGACAAAGAAAACAAAGACAACTTGTAAGAAGAAAACCTGGAGCTTCTAGTTAGAAGAGAAAGGACTATTCAAACAAGGCAGGGCCAAGGGAGGAAACTTTCTAAAATGGAACAAGCAGCAGAAGCACAGTACTTTTGCAGAAGAAATTCCCTTCCCAGCACTTGGCTTAAGGAAAAAACCTCATGTTTCTATGAGAGACTTGAGTTCATGTCTACTACTGGGTACCAGACATCTGAACATTTAGACTATTGGCTTTCCAGGCTCACGCTATTCAAACCGGAAAGTGAAACTACTCTAACAGTAAGGATGATTGCAAGAAATGTTTCTGTTTACACCACGACTGCCGACCATGCATCATTCTTACCTTGCACCTGTCCAAAGGCCTTCCTCCATCTGCGCTCCAGCAACTCTCACTCAGGCAAGGGCAGGGATGGAGGCTCTTGCCACAAGTAGCCCAAGCGTGGACATCTTCCTCATCCTGCTACTCCACTGCTGACGTCAGGGTATTCCCTGGAGCTGCAAACACCTGCCTTTGCTGCTCGAGGATCTTCTCTAGCACCATGCAAAACCCCTTCTCCTATGGCAGTGCTGCAGCATCCTGCGAGCCACGGACTGGAACTGGCACCTCCAGCAAAGTTGCTCCTGGGAAACATCCCTCAGCCATTCCCTTACTGCAATGAGCTGGACTCCTACTCCTCTGCAATGCTCTTCCTGGACAGGTGCATCCTCAGCAATGAGACGGTTCTGCTGAGAGCCACGGCTCTGAGGGAGCAGCCAGTCCTGCCCAATGGTTGTCCTCCGTCACCACTCCTGCAGCTCCCACGGAGGCACTGGGAGCCTTGGACACTCTTGCCACAAGTAGCCCAAGCGTGGACATCTTCCTCATCCTGCTCCTCCACTGCTGACGGCAGGGAATTCCCTGGTGCTCCCAACATCTGCCTTTCCTGCTCGAGGATCGTGTCTGGCAGCTCTCTCAGCCTCTTTGCCTTTGGCAGCGCCACAGCATCCTAGGAGTCATATACTGGCAACTGGCACCTCCAGGACACTTGCTGCTCCTAGGATGCTTTCCTCTGGGAAAATCTTCTTGGACACGTCCTTGCTCCAGTTTTTACTCCTAGGCCTTTCGTGGCCATCTGCATTCTCAGCCACAAGCAGCTTCTGATGATCGACATGGCTCTGGGAGAGCAGGGACTCCTGTCTGTGGACAAAGAAAACAAAGACAACTTGTAAGAAGAAAACCTGGAGCTTCTAGTTAGAAAAAAAAGGACTATTCAATCAAGGCAGGGCCAAGGGAGGAAACTTTCTAAAATGGAACAAGCAGCAGAAGCACAGTAGTTTTGCAGAAGAAATTCCCCTCCCAGCACTTGGCTTAAGGAAAAAGCCTGATGTTTCTATGAGAGACTTGAGTTCATGTCTACTATTGGGTACCAGACATCTGAACATTTAGACTATTGGCTTTCCAGGCTCACGCTATTCAAACCGGAAAGTGAAACTACTCTAACAGTAGGGATGATTGCAAGAAATGTTTCTGTTTACACCACGACTGCCGACCATGCATCATTCTTACCTTGCACCTGTCCAAAGGCCTTCCTCCGTCTGCGCTCTGGCAACTCTCACCCAGGCAAGGGCAAGGATGGAGGCTCTTGCCACAAGTAGCCCAAGCGTAGACATCTTCCTCATCCTGCTACTCCACTGCTGACGTCAGGGTATTCCCTGGAGCTGCAAACACCTGCCTTTGCGGCTCGAGGATCTTCTCTAGCACCATGCCAAACCCCTTCTCCTATGGCAGTGCTGCAGCATCCTGCGAGCCATGGACTGGAACTGGCACCTTCAGCATAGTTGCTCCTGGGAAACATCATTCAGCCATTCCCTTACTGCAATGAGCTGGACTCCTACTCCTTTGCAAGGCTCTTCCTGGATAGGTGCATCCTCAGCAATGAGACGGTTCTGCTGAGAGCCATGGCTCTGAGGGAGCAGCGAGTCCTGTCCAAAGGCCTTCCTCTGACTCCACTCCTGCAGCTCCCACGGAGGCACTGGGAGCCTTGGACACTCTTGCCACAAGTAGCCCAAGCGTCGAGATCTTCCTCATCCTGCTCCTCCACTGCTGACATCAGGGAATTCCCTGGAGCTCCTAAAATCTGCCTTTCCTGCTCGAGGATCGTGTCTGGCAGCTCTCTGAGCCTCTTCGCCTTTGGCAGCGCCACAGCATCCTGAGAGTCATATACTGGAAACTGGCAGCTACAGGACACTTGCTGCTCCTAGGATGCTTTTCTCTGGGAAAATCTTCTTGGACACGACATTGCTCCAGTTTTTACTTCTAGGCCTTTCGTGGCCATCTGCATCCGCAGCCACAAGCAGCTTCTGATGATCGACATGGCTCTGGGAGAGCAGGGACTCCTGTCAGTGGACAAAGAAAACAAAGACAACTTGTAAGATTAAAACCTGGAGCTTCTAGTTAGAAGAGAAAGGACTATTCAATCAAGGCAGGGCCAAGGGAGGAAACTTTCTAAAATGGAACAAGCAGCAGAAGCACAGTACTTTTGCAGAAGAAATTCCCCTCCCAGCACTTGGCTTAAGGAAAAAGCCTGATGTTTCTATGAGAGACTTGAGTTCATGTCTACTATTGGATAGCAGACATCTGAACATTTAGACTACTGGCTTTCCAGGCTCACGCAATTCAAACCGGAATGTCAAACTATTTCAAAAGCTAGAGATGCTTCGAAGAAATGTTTCTGTACTCACCACAACTGGGGACCATGCATCATTCTTACCTTGCACCTGTCCAAAGGCCTTCCTCCGTCTCCAGTCCTGCCGCTCTCACGGAGGCACTGGGAGCCTTGGACACTCTTGCCACAAGTAGCCCAAGCATGGACATCTTCCTCATCCTGCTCCTCCACTGCTGACGTCAGGGAATTCCCTGGAGCTCCAAACATCTGCCTTTCCAGCTGGAGGATCGTGTCTGGCAGCTCTCTGAGCCTCTTCACCTTTGGAAGCGCCACAGCATCCTAGGAGTCATATACTGGCAACTGGCACCTCCAGGACACTTGCTGCTCCTAGGATGCTTTTCTCTGGGAAAATCTTCTTGCACACGACCTTGCTGCCGATTTTACTTCTAGGCCTTTCGTGGCCATCTGCATCCTCAGCCACAAGCAGGTTCTGATGATCAACAGGGCTCTGGGAGAGCAGGGACTCCTGTCTGTGGACAAAGAAAACAAAGACAACTTGTAAGAAGAAAACCTGGAGCTTCTAGATAGAAGACAAAGGACTATTCAATCAAGGCAGGGCCAAAGCAGGAAACTTTCTAAAATGGAACAAGCAGCAGAAGCAGAGCAGTTTTGCAGAAGAAATTCCCCTCCCAGCACTTGGCTTAAGGAAAAAGCCTGATGTTTCTATGAGAGACTTGAGTTCATGTCTACTATTGGGTACCAGACATCTGAACATTTAGACTATTGGCTTTCCAGGCTCACGCTATTCAAACCGGAAAGTGAAACTACTCTAACAGTAGGGATGATTGCAAGAAATGTTTCTGTTTACACCACAACTGCCGACCATGCATCATTCTTACCTTGCACCTGTCCAAAGGCCTTCCTCTGTCTGCGCTCTGGCAACTCTCACCCAAGCTCGGGCAGGGATGGAGGCTCTTGCCACAAGTAGCCCAAGCCTGGAGATATTCCTCATCCTGATCTTCCACTGCTGACATCTAGGAATTCCCTGGAGCTGCAAACACCTGCCTTTGCGGCTCGAGGACCTTCTCTAGCACCATGCCAAACCCCTTCTCCTATGGCAGTGCTGCAGCATCCTGCGAGCCATGGACTGGAACTGGCACCTTCAGCATAGTTGCTCCTGGGAAACATCCTTCAGCCATTCCCTTACTGCAATGAGCTGGACTCCTACTCCTTTGCAAGGCTCTTCCTGGACAGGTGCATCCTCAGCAATGAGACGGTTCTGCTGAGAGCCATGGCTCTGAGGGAGCAGCGAGTCCTGTCCAAAGGCCTTCCTCTGACTCCACTCCTGCAGCTCTCACGGAGGCACTGGGAGCCTTGGACACTCTTGCCACAAGTAGCCCAAGCGTCGAGATCTTCCTCATCCTGCTCCTCCACTGCTGACATCAGGGAATTCCCTGGAGCTCCTAAAATCTGCCTTTCCTGCTCGAGGATCGTGTCTGGCAGCTCTCTGAGCCTCTTCGCCTTTGGCAGCGCCACAGCATCCTGAGAGTCATATACTGGAAACTGGCAGCTACAGGACACTTGCCGCTCCTAGGATGCTTTTCTCTGGGAAAATCTTCTTGGACACGACATTGCTCCAGTTTTTACTTCTAGGCCTTTCGTGGCCATCTGCATTCTCAGCCACAAGCAGGTTCTGATGATCGACATGGCTCTGGGAGAGCAGGGACTCCTGTCTGTGGACAAAGAAAACAAAGACAACTTGTAAGAAGAAAACCTGGAGCTTCTAGTTAGAAGAGAAAGGACTATTCAAACAAGGCAGGGCCAAGGGAGGAAACTTTCTAAAATGGAACAAGCAGCAGAAGCACAGTACTTTTGCAGAAGAAATTCCCTTCCCAGCACTTGGCTTAAGGAAAAAACCTCATGTTTCTATGAGAGACTTGAGTTCATGTCTACTACTGGGTACCAGACATCTGAACATTTAGACTATTGGCTTTCCAGGCTCACGCTATTCAAACCTGAAAGTGAAACTACTCTAACAGTAAGGATGATTGCAAGAAATGTTTCTGTTTACACCACGACTGCCGACCATGCATCATTCTTACCTTGCACCTGTCCAAAGGCCTTCCTCCATCTGCGCTCCAGCAACTCTCACTCAGGCAAGGGCAGGGATGGAGGCTCTTGCCACAAGTAGCCCAAGCGTGGACATCTTCCTCATCCTGCTACTCCACTGCTGACGTCAGGGTATTCCCTGGAGCTGCAAACACCTGCCTTTGCTGCTCGAGGATCTTCTCTAGCACCATGCAAAACCCCTTCTCCTATGGCAGTGCTGCAGCATCCTGCGAGCCACGGACTGGAACTGGCACCTCCAGCAAAGTTGCTCCTGGGAAACATCCCTCAGCCATTCCCTTACTGCAATGAGCTGGACTCCTACTCCTCTGCAATGCTCTTCCTGGACAGGTGCATCCTCAGCAATGAGACGGTTCTGCTGAGAGCCACGGCTCTGAGGGAGCAGCCAGTCCTGCCCAATGGTTGTCCTCCGTCACCACTCCTGCAGCTCCCACGGAGGCACTGGGAGCCTTGGACACTCTTGCCACAAGTAGCCCAAGCGTGGACATCTTCCTCATCCTGCTCCTCCACTGCTGACGGCAGGGAATTCCCTGGTGCTCCCAACATCTGCCTTTCCTGCTCGAGGATCGTGTCTGGCAGCTCTCTGAGCCTCTTTGCCTTTGGCAGCGCCACAGCATCCTAGGAGTCATATACTGGCAACTGGCACCTCCAGGACACTTGCTGCTCCTAGGATGCTTTCCTCTGGGAAAATCTTCTTGGACACGTCCTTGCTCCAGTTTTTACTCCTAGGCCTTTCGTGGCCATCTGCATTCTCAGCCACAAGCAGCTTCTGATGATCGACATGGCTCTGGGAGAGCAGGGACTCCTGTCTGTGGACAAAGAAAACAAAGACAACTTGTAAGAAGAAAACCTGGAGCTTCTAGTTAGAAAAAAAAGGACTATTCAATCAAGGCAGGGCCAAAGCAGGAAACTTTCTAAAATGGAACAAGCAGCAGAAGCACAGTAGTTTTGCAGAAGAAATTCCCCTCCCAGCACTTGGCTTAAGGAAAAAGCCTGATGTTTCTATGAGAGACTTGAGTTCATGTCTACTATTGGGTACCAGACATCTGAACATTTAGACTATTGGCTTTCCAGGCTCACGCTATTCAAACCGGAAAGTGAAACTACTCTAACAGTAGGGATGATTGCAAGAAATGTTTCTGTTTACACCACGACTGCCGACCATGCATCATTCTTACCTTGCACCTGTCCAAAGGCCTTCCTCCGTCTGCGCTCCGGCAACTCTCACCCAGGCAAGGGCAGGGATGGAGGCTCTTGCCACAAGTAGCCCAAGCGTGGACATCTTCCTCATCCTGCTACTCCACTGCTGACGTCAGGGTATTCCCTGGAGCTGCAAACACCTGCCTTTGCTGCTCGAGGATCTTCTCTAGCACCATGCAAAACCCCTTCTCCTATGGCAGTGCTGCAGCATCCTGCGAGCCACGGACTGGAACTGGCACCTCCAGCAAAGTTGCTCCTGGGAAACATCCCTCAGCCATTCCCTTACTGCAATGAGCTGGACTCCTACTCCTCTGCAATGCTCTTCCTGGACAGGTGCATCCTCAGCAATGAGACAGTTCTGCTGAGAGCCACAGCTCTGAGGAAGCAGCCAGTCCTGCCCAATGGTTGTCCTCTGTCACCAGTCCTGCAGCTCCCACGGAGGCACTGGGAGCCTTGGACACTCTTGCCACAAGTAGCCCAAGCGTGGACATCTTCCTCATCCTGCTCCTCCACTGCTGACGTCAGGGAATTCCCTGGTGCTCCCAACATCTGCCTTTCCTGCTGGAGGATCGTGTCTGGCAGATCTCTGAGCCTCTTTGCCTTTGGCAGCGCCAGAGCATCCTAGGAGTCATATACTGGCAACTGGCACCTCCAGGACACTTGCTGCTCCTAGGATGCTTTCCTCTAGGAAAAACTTCTTGCACACGTCCTTGCTCCAGTTTTTACTCCTAGGCCTTTCGTGGCCATCTGCATTCTCAGCCACAAGCAGCTTCTGATGATCGACATGGCTCTGGGAGAGCAGGGACTCCTGTCTGTGGACAAAGAAAACAAAGACAACTTGTAAGAAGAAAACCTGGAGCTTCTAGTTAGAAAAAAAAGGACTATTCAATCAAGGCAGGGCCAAGGGAGGAAACTTTCTAAAATGGAACAAGCAGCAGAAGCACAGTAGTTTTGCAGAAGAAATTCCCCTCCCAGCACTTGGCTTAAGGAAAAAGCCTGATGTTTCTATGAGAGACTTGAGTTCATGTCTACTATTGGGTACCAGACATCTGAACATTTAGACTATTGGCTTTCCAGGCTCACGCTATTCAAACCGGAAAGTGAAACTACTCTAACAGTAGGGATGATTGCAAGAAATGTTTCTGTTTACACCACGACTGCCGACCATGCATCATTCTTACCTTGCACCTGTCCAAAGGCCTTCCTCCGTCTGCGCTCTGGCAACTCTCACCCAGGCAAGGGCAAGGATGGAGGCTCTTGCCACAAGTAGCCCAAGCGTAGACATCTTCCTCATCCTGCTACTCCACTGCTGACGTCAGGGTATTCCCTGGAGCTGCAAACACCTGCCTTTGCGGCTCGAGGATCTTCTCTAGCACCATGCCAAACCCCTTCTCCTATGGCAGTGCTGCAGCATCCTGCGAGCCATGGACTGGAACTGGCACCTTCAGCATAGTTGCTCCTGGGAAACATCATTCAGCCATTCCCTTACTGCAATGAGCTGGACTCCTACTCCTTTGCAAGGCTCTTCCTGGATAGGTGCATCCTCAGCAATGAGACGGTTCTGCTGAGAGCCATGGCTCTGAGGGAGCAGCGAGTCCTGTCCAAAGGCCTTCCTCTGACTCCACTCCTGCAGCTCCCACGGAGGCACTGGGAGCCTTGGACACTCTTGCCACAAGTAGCCCAAGCGTCGAGATCTTCCTCATCCTGCTCCTCCACTGCTGACATCAGGGAATTCCCTGGAGCTCCTAAAATCTGCCTTTCCTGCTCGAGGATCGTGTCTGGCAGCTCTCTGAGCCTCTTCGCCTTTGGCAGCGCCACAGCATCCTGAGAGTCATATACTGGAAACTGGCAGCTACAGGACACTTGCTGCTCCTAGGATGCTTTTCTCTGGGAAAATCTTCTTGGACACGACATTGCTCCAGTTTTTACTTCTAGGCCTTTCGTGGCCATCTGCATCCGCAGCCACAAGCAGCTTCTGATGATCGACATGGCTCTGGGAGAGCAGGGACTCCTGTCAGTGGACAAAGAAAACAAAGACAACTTGTAAGATTAAAACCTGGAGCTTCTAGTTAGAAGAGAAAGGACTATTCAATCAAGGCAGGGCCAAGGGAGGAAACTTTCTAAAATGGAACAAGCAGCAGAAGCACAGTACTTTTGCAGAAGAAATTCCCCTCCCAGCACTTGGCTTAAGGAAAAAGCCTGATGTTTCTATGAGAGACTTGAGTTCATGTCTACTATTGGATAGCAGACATCTGAACATTTAGACTACTGGCTTTCCAGGCTCACGCAATTCAAACCGGAATGTCAAACTATTTCAAAAGCTAGAGATGCTTCGAAGAAATGTTTCTGTACTCACCACAACTGGGGACCATGCATCATTCTTACCTTGCACCTGTCCAAAGGCCTTCCTCCGTCTCCAGTCCTGCCGCTCTCACGGAGGCACTGGGAGCCTTGGACACTCTTGCCACAAGTAGCCCAAGCATGGACATCTTCCTCATCCTGCTCCTCCACTGCTGACGTCAGGGAATTCCCTGGAGCTCCAAACATCTGCCTTTCCAGCTGGAGGATCGTGTCTGGCAGCTCTCTGAGCCTCTTCACCTTTGGAAGCGCCACAGCATCCTAGGAGTCATATACTGGCAACTGGCACCTCCAGGACACTTGCTGCTCCTAGGATGCTTTTCTCTGGGAAAATCTTCTTGCACACGACCTTGCTGCCGATTTTACTTCTAGGCCTTTCGTGGCCATCTGCATCCTCAGCCACAAGCAGGTTCTGATGATCAACAGGGCTCTGGGAGAGCAGGGACTCCTGTCTGTGGACAAAGAAAACAAAGACAACTTGTAAGAAGAAAACCTGGAGCTTCTAGATAGAAGACAAAGGACTATTCAATCAAGGCAGGGCCAAAGCAGGAAACTTTCTAAAATGGAACAAGCAGCAGAAGCAGAGCAGTTTTGCAGAAGAAATTCCCCTCCCAGCACTTGGCTTAAGGAAAAAGCCTGATGTTTCTATGAGAGACTTGAGTTCATGTCTACTATTGGGTACCAGACATCTGAACATTTAGACTATTGGCTTTCCAGGCTCACGCTATTCAAACCGGAAAGTGAAACTACTCTAACAGTAGGGATGATTGCAAGAAATGTTTCTGTTTACACCACAACTGCCGACCATGCATCATTCTTACCTTGCACCTGTCCAAAGGCCTTCCTCTGTCTGCGCTCTGGCAACTCTCACCCAAGCTCGGGCAGGGATGGAGGCTCTTGCCACAAGTAGCCCAAGCCTGGAGATATTCCTCATCCTGATCTTCCACTGCTGACATCTAGGAATTCCCTGGAGCTGCAAACACCTGCCTTTGCGGCTCGAGGACCTTCTCTAGCACCATGCCAAACCCCTTCTCCTATGGCAGTGCTGCAGCATCCTGCGAGCCATGGACTGGAACTGGCACCTTCAGCATAGTTGCTCCTGGGAAACATCCTTCAGCCATTCCCTTACTGCAATGAGCTGGACTCCTACTCCTTTGCAAGGCTCTTCCTGGACAGGTGCATCCTCAGCAATGAGACGGTTCTGCTGAGAGCCATGGCTCTGAGGGAGCAGCGAGTCCTGTCCAAAGGCCTTCCTCTGACTCCACTCCTGCAGCTCTCACGGAGGCACTGGGAGCCTTGGACACTCTTGCCACAAGTAGCCCAAGCGTCGAGATCTTCCTCATCCTGCTCCTCCACTGCTGACATCAGGGAATTCCCTGGAGCTCCTAAAATCTGCCTTTCCTGCTCGAGGATCGTGTCTGGCAGCTCTCTGAGCCTCTTCGCCTTTGGCAGCGCCACAGCATCCTGAGAGTCATATACTGGAAACTGGCAGCTACAGGACACTTGCCGCTCCTAGGATGCTTTTCTCTGGGAAAATCTTCTTGGACACGACATTGCTCCAGTTTTTACTTCTAGGCCTTTCGTGGCCATCTGCATTCTCAGCCACAAGCAGGTTCTGATGATCGACATGGCTCTGGGAGAGCAGGGACTCCTGTCTGTGGACAAAGAAAACAAAGACAACTTGTAAGAAGAAAACCTGGAGCTTCTAGTTAGAAGAGAAAGGACTATTCAAACAAGGCAGGGCCAAGGGAGGAAACTTTCTAAAATGGAACAAGCAGCAGAAGCACAGTACTTTTGCAGAAGAAATTCCCTTCCCAGCACTTGGCTTAAGGAAAAAACCTCATGTTTCTATGAGAGACTTGAGTTCATGTCTACTACTGGGTACCAGACATCTGAACATTTAGACTATTGGCTTTCCAGGCTCACGCTATTCAAACCGGAAAGTGAAACTACTCTAACAGTAAGGATGATTGCAAGAAATGTTTCTGTTTACACCACGACTGCCGACCATCCATCATTCTTACCTTGCACCTGTCCAAAGGCCTTCCTCCATCTGCGCTCCAGCAACTCTCACTCAGGCAAGGGCAGGGATGGAGGCTCTTGCCACAAGTAGCCCAAGCGTGGACATCTTCCTCATCCTGCTACTCCACTGCTGACGTCAGGGTATTCCCTGGAGCTGCAAACACCTGCCTTTGCTGCTCGAGGATCTTCTCTAGCACCATGCAAAACCCCTTCTCCTATGGCAGTGCTGCAGCATCCTGCGAGCCACGGACTGGAACTGGCACCTCCAGCAAAGTTGCTCCTGGGAAACATCCCTCAGCCATTCCCTTACTGCAATGAGCTGGACTCCTACTCCTCTGCAATGCTCTTCCTGGACAGGTGCATCCTCAGCAATGAGACGGTTCTGCTGAGAGCCACGGCTCTGAGGGAGCAGCCAGTCCTGCCCAATGGTTGTCCTCCGTCACCACTCCTGCAGCTCCCACGGAGGCACTGGGAGCCTTGGACACTCTTGCCACAAGTAGCCCAAGCGTGGACATCTTCCTCATCCTGCTCCTCCACTGCTGACGGCAGGGAATTCCCTGGTGCTCCCAACATCTGCCTTTCCTGCTCGAGGATCGTGTCTGGCAGCTCTCTGAGCCTCTTTGCCTTTGGCAGCGCCACAGCATCCTAGGAGTCATATACTGGCAACTGGCACCTCCAGGACACTTGCTGCTCCTAGGATGCTTTCCTCTGGGAAAATCTTCTTGGACACGTCCTTGCTCCAGTTTTTACTCCTAGGCCTTTCGTGGCCATCTGCATTCTCAGCCACAAGCAGCTTCTGATGATCGACATGGCTCTGGGAGAGCAGGGACTCCTGTCTGTGGACAAAGAAAACAAAGACAACTTGTAAGAAGAAAACCTGGAGCTTCTAGTTAGAAAAAAAAGGACTATTCAATCAAGGCAGGGCCAAAGCAGGAAACTTTCTAAAATGGAACAAGCAGCAGAAGCACAGTAGTTTTGCAGAAGAAATTCCCCTCCCAGCACTTGGCTTAAGGAAAAAGCCTGATGTTTCTATGAGAGACTTGAGTTCATGTCTACTATTGGGTACCAGACATCTGAACATTTAGACTATTGGCTTTCCAGGCTCACGCTATTCAAACCGGAAAGTGAAACTACTCTAACAGTAGGGATGATTGCAAGAAATGTTTCTGTTTACACCACGACTGCCGACCATGCATCATTCTTACCTTGCACCTGTCCAAAGGCCTTCCTCCGTCTGCGCTCCGGCAACTCTCACCCAGGCAAGGGCAGGGATGGAGGCTCTTGCCACAAGTAGCCCAAGCGTGGACATCTTCCTCATCCTGCTACTCCACTGCTGACGTCAGGGTATTCCCTGGAGCTGCAAACACCTGCCTTTGCTGCTCGAGGATCTTCTCTAGCACCATGCAAAACCCCTTCTCCTATGGCAGTGCTGCAGCATCCTGCGAGCCACGGACTGGAACTGGCACCTCCAGCAAAGTTGCTCCTGGGAAACATCCCTCAGCCATTCCCTTACTGCAATGAGCTGGACTCCTACTCCTCTGCAATGCTCTTCCTGGACAGGTGCATCCTCAGCAATGAGACAGTTCTGCTGAGAGCCACAGCTCTGAGGAAGCAGCCAGTCCTGCCCAATGGTTGTCCTCTGTCACCAGTCCTGCAGCTCCCACGGAGGCACTGGGAGCCTTGGACACTCTTGCCACAAGTAGCCCAAGCGGGGACATCTTCCTCATCCTGCTCCTCCACTGCTGACATCAGGGAATTCCCTGGTGCTCCCAACATCTGCCTTTCCTGCTGGAGGATCGTGTCTGGCAGATCTCTGAGCCTCTTTGCCTTTGGCAGCGCCAGAGCATCCTAGGAGTCATATACTGGCAACTGGCACCTCCAGGACACTTGCTGCTCCTAGGATGCTTTCCTCTAGGAAAAACTTCTTGCACACGTCCTTGCTCCAGTTTTTACTCGTAGGCCATCTGCATTCTCAGCCACAAGAAGCTTCTGATGATCGACATGGCTCTGGGAGAGCAGGGACTCCTGTCTGTGGACAAAGAAAACAAAGACAACTTGTAAGATTAAAACCTGGAGCTTCTAGTTAGAAGAGAAAGGACAATTCAATCAAGGCAGGGCCAAAGCAGGAAACTTTCTAAAATGGAACAAGCAGCAGAAGCACAGTAGTTTTGCAGAAGAAATTCCCCTCCCCGCACTTGGCTTAAGGAAAAAGCCTGATGTTTCTATGAGAGACTTGAGTTCATGTCTACTATTGGATAGCAGACATCTGAACATTTAGACTACTGGCTTTCCAGGCTCACGCAATTCAAACCGGAATGTCAAACTATTTCAAAAGCTAGAGATGCTTCGAAGAAATGTTTCTGTATTCACCACAACTGGGGACCATGCATCATTCTTACCTTGCACCTGTCCAAAGGCCTTCCTCCGTCTCCAGTCCTGCCGCTCTCACGGAGGCACTGGGAGCCTTGGACACTCTTGCCACAAGTAGCCCAAGCGTGGACATCTTCCTCATCCTGCTCCTCCACTGCTGACGTCAGGGAATTCCCTGGAGCTCCAAACATCTGCCTTTCCAGCTGGAGGATCATGTCTGGCAGCTCTCTGAGCCTCTTCACCTTTGGCAGCGCCACAGCATCCTAGGAGTCATATACTGGCAACTGGCACCTCCAGGACACTTGCTGCTCCTAGGATGCTTTTCTCTGGGAAAATCTTCTTGTACACGACATTGCTGCCGATTTTACTTCTAGGCCTTTCGTGGCCATCTGCATCCTCAGCCACAAGCAGGTTCTGATGATCAACAGGGCTCTGGGAGAGCAGGGACTCCTGTCTGTGGACAAAGAAAACAAAGACAACTTGTAAGAAGAAAACCTGGAGCTTCTAGTTAGAAGACAAAGGACTATTCAATCAAGGCAGGGCCAAAGCAGGAAACTTTCTAAAATGGAACAAGCAGCAGAAGCAGAGCAGTTTTGCAGAAGAAATTCCCCTCCCAGCACTTGGCTTAAGGAAAAAGTCTGATGTTTCTATGAGAGACTTGAGTTCATGTCTACTATTGGGTACCAGACATCTGAAAATTTAGACTATTGGCTTTCCAGGCTCACACTATTCAAACCGGAAAGTGAAACTACTCTAAAAGCTAGAGGCGATTGCAAGAAATGTTTCTGCTCACACCACGACTGCCGACCATGCATCATTCTTACCTTGCACCTGTCCAAAGGCCTTCCTCCGTCTGCGCTCTGGCAACTCTCACCCAAGCTCGGGCAGGGATGGAGGCTCTTGCCACAAGTAGCCCAAGCCTGGAGATATTCCTCATCCTGATCTTCCACTGCTGACATCTAGGAATTCCCTGGAGCTGCAAACACCTGCCTTTGCGGCTCGAGGACCTTCTCTAGCACCATGCCAAACCCCTTCTCCTATGGCAGTGCTGCAGCATCCTGCGAGCCATGGACTGGAACTGGCACCTTCAGCATAGTTGCTCCTGGGAAACATCCTTCAGCCATTCCCTTACTGCAATGAGCTGGACTCCTACTCCTTTGCAAGGCTCTTCCTGGACAGGTGCATCCTCAGCAATGAGACGGTTCTGCTGAGAGCCATGGCTCTGAGGGAGCAGCGAGTCCTGTCCAAAGGCCTTCCTCTGACTCCACTCCTGCAGCTCTCACGGAGGCACTGGGAGCCTTGGACACTCTTGCCACAAGTAGCCCAAGCGTCGAGATCTTCCTCATCCTGCTCCTCCACTGCTGACATCAGGGAATTCCCTGGAGCTCCTAAAATCTGCCTTTCCTGCTCGAGGATCGTGTCTGGCAGCTCTCTGAGCCTCTTCGCCTTTGGCAGCGCCACAGCATCCTGAGAGTCATATACTGGAAACTGGCAGCTACAGGACACTTGCCGCTCCTAGGATGCTTTTCTCTGGGAAAATCTTCTTGGACACGACATTGCTCCAGTTTTTACTTCTAGGCCTTTCGTGGCCATCTGCATTCTCAGCCACAAGCAGGTTCTGATGATCGACATGGCTCTGGGAGAGCAGGGACTCCTGTCTGTGGACAAAGAAAACAAAGACAACTTGTAAGAAGAAAACCTGGAGCTTCTAGTTAGAAGAGAAAGGACTATTCAAACAAGGCAGGGCCAAGGGAGGAAACTTTCTAAAATGGAACAAGCAGCAGAAGCACAGTACTTTTGCAGAAGAAATTCCCTTCCCAGCACTTGGCTTAAGGAAAAAACCTCATGTTTCTATGAGAGACTTGAGTTCATGTCTACTACTGGGTACCAGACATCTGAACATTTAGACTATTGGCTTTCCAGGCTCACGCTATTCAAACCGGAAAGTGAAACTACTCTAACAGTAAGGATGATTGCAAGAAATGTTTCTGTTTACACCACGACTGCCGACCATCCATCATTCTTACCTTGCACCTGTCCAAAGGCCTTCCTCCATCTGCGCTCCAGCAACTCTCACTCAGGCAAGGGCAGGGATGGAGGCTCTTGCCACAAGTAGCCCAAGCGTGGACATCTTCCTCATCCTGCTACTCCACTGCTGACGTCAGGGTATTCCCTGGAGCTGCAAACACCTGCCTTTGCTGCTCGAGGATCTTCTCTAGCACCATGCAAAACCCCTTCTCCTATGGCAGTGCTGCAGCATCCTGCGAGCCACGGACTGGAACTGGCACCTCCAGCAAAGTTGCTCCTGGGAAACATCCCTCAGCCATTCCCTTACTGCAATGAGCTGGACTCCTACTCCTCTGCAATGCTCTTCCTGGACAGGTGCATCCTCAGCAATGAGACGGTTCTGCTGAGAGCCACGGCTCTGAGGGAGCAGCCAGTCCTGCCCAATGGTTGTCCTCCGTCACCACTCCTGCAGCTCCCACGGAGGCACTGGGAGCCTTGGACACTCTTGCCACAAGTAGCCCAAGCGTGGACATCTTCCTCATCCTGCTCCTCCACTGCTGACGGCAGGGAATTCCCTGGTGCTCCCAACATCTGCCTTTCCTGCTCGAGGATCGTGTCTGGCAGCTCTCTGAGCCTCTTTGCCTTTGGCAGCGCCACAGCATCCTAGGAGTCATATACTGGCAACTGGCACCTCCAGGACACTTGCTGCTCCTAGGATGCTTTCCTCTGGGAAAATCTTCTTGGACACGTCCTTGCTCCAGTTTTTACTCCTAGGCCTTTCGTGGCCATCTGCATTCTCAGCCACAAGCAGCTTCTGATGATCGACATGGCTCTGGGAGAGCAGGGACTCCTGTCTGTGGACAAAGAAAACAAAGACAACTTGTAAGAAGAAAACCTGGAGCTTCTAGTTAGAAAAAAAAGGACTATTCAATCAAGGCAGGGCCAAAGCAGGAAACTTTCTAAAATGGAACAAGCAGCAGAAGCACAGTAGTTTTGCAGAAGAAATTCCCCTCCCAGCACTTGGCTTAAGGAAAAAGCCTGATGTTTCTATGAGAGACTTGAGTTCATGTCTACTATTGGGTACCAGACATCTGAACATTTAGACTATTGGCTTTCCAGGCTCACGCTATTCAAACCGGAAAGTGAAACTACTCTAACAGTAGGGATGATTGCAAGAAATGTTTCTGTTTACACCACGACTGCCGACCATGCATCATTCTTACCTTGCACCTGTCCAAAGGCCTTCCTCCGTCTGCGCTCCGGCAACTCTCACCCAGGCAAGGGCAGGGATGGAGGCTCTTGCCACAAGTAGCCCAAGCGTGGACATCTTCCTCATCCTGCTACTCCACTGCTGACGTCAGGGTATTCCCTGGAGCTGCAAACACCTGCCTTTGCTGCTCGAGGATCTTCTCTAGCACCATGCAAAACCCCTTCTCCTATGGCAGTGCTGCAGCATCCTGCGAGCCACGGACTGGAACTGGCACCTCCAGCAAAGTTGCTCCTGGGAAACATCCCTCAGCCATTCCCTTACTGCAATGAGCTGGACTCCTACTCCTCTGCAATGCTCTTCCTGGACAGGTGCATCCTCAGCAATGAGACAGTTCTGCTGAGAGCCACAGCTCTGAGGAAGCAGCCAGTCCTGCCCAATGGTTGTCCTCTGTCACCAGTCCTGCAGCTCCCACGGAGGCACTGGGAGCCTTGGACACTCTTGCCACAAGTAGCCCAAGCGTGGACATCTTCCTCATCCTGCTCCTCCACTGCTGACGTCAGGGAATTCCCTGGTGCTCCCAACATCTGCCTTTCCTGCTGGAGGATCGTGTCTGGCAGATCTCTGAGCCTCTTTGCCTTTGGCAGCGCCAGAGCATCCTAGGAGTCATATACTGGCAACTGGCACCTCCAGGACACTTGCTGCTCCTAGGATGCTTTCCTCTAGGAAAAACTTCTTGCACACGTCCTTGCTCCAGTTTTTACTCGTAGGCCATCTGCATTCTCAGCCACAAGAAGCTTCTGATGATCGACATGGCTCTGGGAGAGCAGGGACTCCTGTCTGTGGACAAAGAAAACAAAGACAACTTGTAAGATTAAAACCTGGAGCTTCTAGTTAGAAGAGAAAGGACAATTCAATCAAGGCAGGGCCAAAGCAGGAAACTTTCTAAAATGGAACAAGCAGCAGAAGCACAGTAGTTTTGCAGAAGAAATTCCCCTCCCCGCACTTGGCTTAAGGAAAAAGCCTGATGTTTCTATGAGAGACTTGAGTTCATGTCTACTATTGGATAGCAGACATCTGAACATTTAGACTACTGGCTTTCCAGGCTCACGCAATTCAAACCGGAATGTCAAACTATTTCAAAAGCTAGAGATGCTTCGAAGAAATGTTTCTGTATTCACCACAACTGGGGACCATGCATCATTCTTACCTTGCACCTGTCCAAAGGCCTTCCTCCGTCTCCAGTCCTGCCGCTCTCACGGAGGCACTGGGAGCCTTGGACACTCTTGCCACAAGTAGCCCAAGCGTGGACATCTTCCTCATCCTGCTCCTCCACTGCTGACGTCAGGGAATTCCCTGGAGCTCCAAACATCTGCCTTTCCAGCTGGAGGATCATGTCTGGCAGCTCTCTGAGCCTCTTCACCTTTGGCAGCGCCACAGCATCCTAGGAGTCATATACTGGCAACTGGCACCTCCAGGACACTTGCTGCTCCTAGGATGCTTTTCTCTGGGAAAATCTTCTTGTACACGACATTGCTGCCGATTTTACTTCTAGGCCTTTCGTGGCCATCTGCATCCTCAGCCACAAGCAGGTTCTGATGATCAACAGGGCTCTGGGAGAGCAGGGACTCCTGTCTGTGGACAAAGAAAACAAAGACAACTTGTAAGAAGAAAACCTGGAGCTTCTAGTTAGAAGACAAAGGACTATTCAATCAAGGCAGGGCCAAAGCAGGAAACTTTCTAAAATGGAACAAGCAGCAGAAGCAGAGCAGTTTTGCAGAAGAAATTCCCCTCCCAGCACTTGGCTTAAGGAAAAAGTCTGATGTTTCTATGAGAGACTTGAGTTCATGTCTACTATTGGGTACCAGACATCTGAACATTTAGACTATTGGCTTTCCAGGCTCACACTATTCAAACCGGAAAGTGAAACTACTCTAAAAGCTAGAGGCGATTGCAAGAAATGTTTCTGCTCACACCACGACTGCCGACCATGCATCATTCTTACCTTGCACCTGTCCAAAGGCCTTCCTCCGTCTGCGCTCTGGCAACTCTCACCCAAGCTCGGGCAGGGATGGAGGCTCTTGCCACAAGTAGCCCAAGCCTGGAGATATTCCTCATCCTGATCTTCCACTGCTGACATCTAGGAATTCCCTGGAGCTGCAAACACTTGCCTTTGCTGCTCGAGGATCTTCTCTAGCACCATGCCAAATGCCTTCTCCTATGGCAGTGCTGCAGCATCCTGCGAGCCATGGACTGGAACTGGCACCTTCAGCATAGTTGCTCCTGGGAAACATCCTTCAGCCATTCCCTTACTGCAATGAGCTGGACTCCTACACCTTTGCAAGGCTCTTCCTGGATAGGTGCATCCTCAGCAATGAGACGGTTCTGCTGAGAGCCACGGCTCTGAGGGAGCAGCCAGTCCTGCCCAAAGGCCTTCCTCCGTCACCAGTCCTGCAGCTCCCACGGAGGCACTGGGAGCCCTGGACACTCTTGCCACAAGTAGCCCAAGCGTCGAGATCTTCCTCATCCTGCTCCTCCACTGCTGACATCAGGGAATTCCCTGGAGCTCCCAACATCTGCCTTTCCTGCTCGAGGATCGTGTCTGGCAGCTCTCTGAGCCTCTTACACTTTGGAAGCGCAACAGCATCCTAGGAGTCATATACTGGCAACTGGCACCTCCAGGACACTTGCTGCTCCTAGGATGCTTTTCTCTGGGAAAATCTTCTTGCACACAACCTTGCTGCAGATTTTACTTCTAGGCCTTTTGTGGCCATCTGCATCCGCAGCCACAAGCAGCTTCTGATGATCGACATGGCTCTGGGAGAGCAGGGACTCCTGTCTGTGGACAAAGAAAACAAAGACAACTTGTAAGAAGAAAACCTGGAGCTTCTAGTTAGAAGAGAAAGGACTATTGAATCAAGGCAGAGCCAAGGGAGGAAACTTTCTAAAATGGAACAAGCAGCAGAAGCACAGCAGTATTGCAGAAGAAATTCCCCTCCCAGCACTTGGCTTAAGGAAAACGCATGATGTTTCTGTGAGAGACATGAGTTCATGTCTACTATTGGGTACCAGACATCTGAACATTTAGACTATTGGCTTTCCAGGCTCACGCTATTCAAACCGGAAAGTGAAACTACTCTAACAGTAAGGATGATTGCAAGAAATGTTTCTGTTTACACCACGACTGCCGACCATGCATCATTCTTACCTTGCACCTGTCCAAAGGCCTTCCTCCGTCTGCGCTCCGGCAACTCTCACCCAGGCAAGGGCAGGGATAGAGGCTCTTGCCACAAGTAGCCCAAGCATGGACATCTTCCTCATCCTGCTACTCTACTGCTGACGTCAGGGTATTCCCTGGAGCTGCAAACACCTGCCTTTGCTGCTCGAGGACCTTCTCTAGCATCATGCCAAACCCCTTCTCCTATGGCAGTGCTGCAGCATCCTGCGAGCCATGGACTGGAACTGGCACCTTCAGCATAGTTGCTCCTGGGAAACATCCTTCAGCCATTCCCTTACTGCAATGAGCTGGACTCCTACTCCTTTGCAAGGCTCTTCCTGGACAGGTGCATCCTCAGCAATGAGACGGTTCTGCTGAGAGCCATGGCTCTGAGGGAGGAGCCAGTCCTGCCCAAAGGCCTTCCTCTGACTCCACTCCTGCAGCTCTCACGGAGGCACTGGGAGCCTTGGACACTCTTGCCACAAGTAGCCCAAGCGTGGACATCTTCCTCATCCTGCTCCTCCACTGCTGACGTCAGGGAATTCCCTGGAGCTCCTAAAATCTGCCTTTCCTGCTGGAGGATCGTGTCTGGCAGCTCTCTGATCCTCTTCGCCTTTGGCAGCGCCACAGCATCCTGAGAGTCATATACTGGAAACTGGCAGCTACATGACACTTGCCGCTCCTAGGATGCTTTTCTCTGGGAAAATCTTCTTGGACACGACATTGCTCCAGTTTTTACTTCTAGGCCTTTCGTGGCCATCTGCATCCGCAGCCACAAGCAGCTTCTGATGATCGACATGGCTCTGGGAGAGCAGGGACTCCTGTCTGTGGACAAAGAAAACAAAGACAACTTGTAAGAAGAAAACCTGGAGCTTCTAGATAGAAGACAAAGGACTATTCAATCAAGGCAGGGCCAAGGGAGGAAACTTTCTAAAATGGAACAAGCAGCAGAAGCACAGTAGTTTTGCAGAAGAAATTCCCCTCCCAGCACTTGGCTTAAGGAAAAAGCCTGATGTTTCTATGAGAGACTTGAGTTCATGTCTACTATTGGATAGCAGACATCTGAACATTTAGACTACTGGCTTTCCAGGCTCACGCAATTCAAACCGGAATGTCAAACTATTTCAAAAGCTAGAGATGCTTCGAAGAAATGTTTCTGTATTCACCACAACTGGGGACCATGCATCATTCTTACCTTGCACCTGTCCAAAGGCCTTCCTCCGTCTCCAGTCCTGCCGCTCTCACGGAGGCACTGGGAGCCTTGGACACTCTTGCCACAAGTAGCCCAAGCGTGGACATCTTCCTCATCCTGCTCCTCCACTGCTGACGTCAGGGAATTCCCTGGAGCTCCAAACATCTGCCTTTCCAGCTGGAGGATCATGTCTGGCAGCTCTCTGAGCCTCTTCACCTTTGGCAGCGCCACAGCATCCTAGGAGTCATATACTGGCAACTGGCACCTCCAGGACACTTGCTGCTCCTAGGATGCTTTTCTCTGGGAAAATCTTCTTGTACACGACATTGCTGCCGATTTTACTTCTAGGCCTTTCGTGGCCATCTGCATCCTCAGCCACAAGCAGGTTCTGATGATCAACAGGGCTCTGGGAGAGCAGGGACTCCTGTCTGTGGACAAAGAAAACAAAGACAACTTGTAAGAAGAAAACCTGGAGCTTCTAGTTAGAAGACAAAGGACTATTCAATCAAGGCAGGGCCAAAGCAGGAAACTTTCTAAAATGGAACAAGCAGCAGAAGCAGAGCAGTTTTGCAGAAGAAATTCCCCTCCCAGCACTTGGCTTAAGGAAAAAGCCTGATGTTTCTATGAGAGACTTGAGTTCATGTCTACTATTGGGTACCAGACATCTGAACATTTAGACTATTGGCTTTCCAGGCTCACACTATTCAAACCGGAAAGTGAAACTACTCTAAAAGCTAGAGGCGATTGCAAGAAATGTTTCTGCTCACACCACGACTGCCGACCATGCATCATTCTTACCTTGCACCTGTCCAAAGGCCTTCCTCCGTCTGCGCTCTGGCAACTCTCACCCAAGCTCGGGCAGGGATGGAGGCTCTTGCCACAAGTAGCCCAAGCCTGGAGATATTCCTCATCCTGATCTTCCACTGCTGACATCTAGGAATTCCCTGGAGCTGCAAACACCTGCCTTTGCGGCTCGAGGACCTTCTCTAGCACCATGCCAAACCCCTTCTCCTATGGCAGTGCTGCAGCATCCTGCGAGCCATGGACTGGAACTGGCACCTTCAGCATAGTTGCTCCTGGGAAACATCATTCAGCCATTCCCTTACTGCAATGAGCTGGACTCCTACTCCTTTGCAAGGCTCTTCCTGGATAGGTGCATCCTCAGCAATGAGACGGTTCTGCTGAGAGCCATGGCTCTGAGGGAGGAGCCAGTCCTGCCCAAAGGCCTTCCTCCGTCACCCGTCCTGCAGCTCCCACGGAGGCACTGGGAGCCCTGGACACTCTTGCCACAAGTAGCCCAAGCGTCGAGATCTTCCTCATCCTGCTCCTCCACTGCTGACATCAGGGAATTCCCTGGAGCTCCCAACATCTGCCTTTCCTGCTCGAGGATCGTGTCTGGCAGCTCTCTGAGCCTCTTACACTTTGGAAGCGCAACAGCATCCTAGGAGTCATATACTGGCAACTGGCAGCTACATGACACTTGCCGCTCCTAGGATGCTTTTCTCTGGGAAAATCTTCTTGGACACGACATTGCTCCAGTTTTTACTTCTAGGCCTTTCGTGGCCATCTGCATCCGCAGCCACAAGCAGGTTCTGATGATCGACATGGCTCTGGGAGAGCAGGGACTCCTGTCTGTGGACAAAGAAAACAAAGACAACTTGTAAGAAGAAAACCTGGAGCTTCTAGTTAGAAGAGAAAGGACTATTCAATCAAGGCAGAGCCAAGGGAGGAAACTTTCTAAAATGGAACAAGCAGCAGAAGCACAGCAGTATTGCAGAAGAAATTCCCCTCCCAGCACTTGGCTTAAGGAAAACGCCTGATGTTTCTGTGAGAGACATGAGTTCATGTCTACTATTGGGTACCAGACATCTGAACATTTAGACTATTGGCTTTCCAGGCTCACGCTATTCAAACCGGAAAGTGAAACTATTCTAACAGAAGGGATGATTGCAAGAAATGTTTCTGTTTACACCACGACTGCCGACCATCCATCATTCTTACCTTGCACCTGTCCAAAGGCCTTCCTCCATCTGCGCTCCGGCAACTCTCACCCAGGCAAGGGCAGGGATGGAGGCTCTTGCCACAAGTAGCCCAAGCGTGGACATCTTCCTCATCCTGCTACTCCACTGCTGACGTCAGGGTATTCCCTGGAGCTGCAAACACCTGCCTTTGCTGCTCGAGGACCTTCTCTAGCACCATGCAAAACCCCTTCTCCTATGGCAGCGCTGCAGCATCCTGCGACTCACGGACTGGAACTGGCACCTCCAGCAAAGTTGCTCCTGGGAAACATCCCTCAGCCATTCCCTTACTGCAATGAGCTGGACTCCTACTCCTCTGCAATGCTCTTCCTGGACAGGTGCATCCTCAGCAACGAGACGGTTCTGCTGAGAGCCGCGGCTCTGAGGGAGCAGCCAGTCCTGCCAAAAGGCCTTCCTCCGTCTCCAGTCCCGCAGCTCCCACGGAGGCACTGGGAGCCTTGGACACTCTTGCCACAAGTAGCCCAAGCGTGGACATCTTCCTCATCCTGCTCCTCCACTGCTGACGTCAGGGAATTCCCTGGAGCTGCAAACACCTGCCTTTGCTGCTGGAGGATCATGTCTGGCAGCTCTCTGAGCCTCTTCATCTTTGGCTGCGCCACAGCATCCTAGGAGTCATATACTGGCAACTGGCACCTCCAGGACACTTGCTGCTCCTAGGATGCTTTTCTCTGGGAAAATCTTCTTGCATACGACCTTGCTCCAGATTTTACTTCTAGGTCTTTCGTGGCCATGTGCATCCGCAGCCACAAGCAGCTTCTGATGATCGACATGGCTCTGGGAGAGCAGGGACTCCTGTCTGTGGACAAAGAAAACAAAGACAACTTGTAAGAAGAAAACCTGGAGCTTCTAGTTAGAAGAGAAAGGACTATTCAATCAAGGCAGAGCCAAGGGAGGAAACTTTCTAAAATGGAACAAGCAGCAGAAGCACAGCAGTATTGCAGAAGAAATTCCCCTCCCAGCACTTGGCTTAAGGAAAACGCCTGATGTTTCTGTGAGAGACATGAGTTCATGTCTACTATTGGGTACCAGACATCTGAACATTTAGACTATTGGCTTTCCAGGCTCACGCTATTCAAACCGGAAAGTGAAACTATTCTAACAGAAGGGATGATTGCAAGAAATGTTTCTGTTTACACCACGACTGCCGACCATGCATCATTCTTACCTTGCACCTGTCCAAAGGCCTTCCTCCGTCTGCGCTCCGGCAACTCTCACCCAGGCAAGGGCAGGGATAGAGGCTCTTGCCACAAGTAGCCCAAGCATGGACATCTTCCTCATCCTGCTACTCTACTGCTGACGTCAGGGTATTCCCTGGAGCTGCAAACACCTGCCTTTGCTGCTCGAGGACCTTCTCTAGCATCATGCCAAACCCCTTCTCCTATGGCAGTGCTGCAGCATCCTGCGAGCCATGGACTGGAACTGGCACCTTCAGCATAGTTGCTCCTGGGAAACATCATTCAGCCATTCCCTTACTGCAATGAGCTGGACTCCTACTCCTTTGCAAGGCTCTTCCTGGACAGGTGCATCCTCAGCAATGAGACGGTTCTGCTGAGAGCCATGGCTCTGAGGGAGGAGCCAGTCCTGTCCAAAGGCCTTCCTCTGACTCCACTCCTGCAGCTCTCACGGAGGCACTGGGAGCCTCGGACACTCTTGCCACAAGTAGCCCAAGCGTGGACATCTTCCTCATCCTGCTCCTCCACTGCTGACGTCAGGGAATTCCCTGGAGCTCCCAACATCTGCCTTTCCTGCTCGAGGATCGTGTCTGGCAGCTCTCTGAGCCTCTTCGCCTTTGGCAGCGCCACAGCATCCTGAGAGTCATATACTGGAAACTGGCAGCTACAGGACACTTGCCGCTCCTAGGATGCTTTTCTCTGGGAAAATCGTCTTGGACACGACATTGCTCCAGTTTTTACTTCTAGGCCTTTCGTGGCCATCTGCATTCTCAGCCACAAGCAGGTTCTGATGATCGACATGGCTCTGGGAGAGCAGGGACTCCTGTCTGTGGACAAAGAAAACAAAGACAACTTGTAAGAAGAAAACCTGGAGCTTCTAGTTAGAAGACAAAGGACTATTCAATCAAGGCAGGGCCAAAGCAGGAAACTTTCTAAAATGGAACAAGCAGCAGAAGCACAGCAGTATTGCAGAAGAAATTCCCCTCCCAGCACTTGGCTTAAGGAAAACGCCTGATGTTTCTGTGAGAGACATGAGTTCATGTCTACTATTGGGTACCAGACATCTGAACATTTAGACTATTGGCTTTCCAGGCTCACGCTATTCAAACCGGAAAGTGAAACTATTCTAACAGAAGGGATGATTGCAAGAAATGTTTCTGTTTACACCACGACTGCCGACCATCCATCATTCTTACCTTGCACCTGTCCAAAGGCCTTCCTCCATCTGCGCTCCGGCAACTCTCACCCAGGCAAGGGCAGGGATGGAGGCTCTTGCCACAAGTAGCCCAAGCGTGGACATCTTCCTCATCCTGCTACTCCACTGCTGACGTCAGGGTATTCCCTGGAGCTGCAAACACCTGCCTTTGCTGCTCGAGGACCTTCTCTAGCACCATGCCAAACCCCTTCTCCTATGGCAGTGCTGCAGCATCCTGCGAGCCACGGACTGGAACTGGCACCTCCAGCAAAGTTGCTCCTGGGAAACATCCCTCAGCCATTCCCTTACTGCAATGAGCTGGACTCCTACTCCTCTGCAATGCTCTTCCTGGACAGGTGCATCCTCAGCAATGAGACGGTTCTGCTGAGAGCCACGGCTCTGAGGGAGCAGCCAGTCCTGCCCAATGGTTGTCCTCCGTCACCAGTCCTGCAGCTCCCACGGAGGCACTGGGAGCCTTGGACACTCTTGCCACAAGTAGCCCAAGCGTGGACATCTTCCTCATCCTGCTCCGCCACTGCTGACATCAGGGAATTCCCTGGAGCTCCCAACATCTGCCTTTCCTGCTCGAGGATCGTGTCTGGCAGCTCTCTGAGCCTCTTCATCTTTGGCTGCGCCACAGCATCCTAGGAGTCATATACTGGCAACTGGCACCTCCAGGACACTTGCTGCTCCTAGGATGCTTTTCTCTGGGAAAATCTTCTTGCATACGACCTTGCTCCAGATTTTACTTCTAGGTCTTTCGTGGCCATGTGCATCCGCGGCCACGAGCAGCTTCTGATGATCAACAGGGCTCTGGGAGAGCAGGGACTCCTGTCTGTGGACAAAGAAAACAAAGACAACTTGTAAGAAGAAAACCTGGAGCTTCTAGATAGAAGAGAAAGGACTATTCAATCAAGGCAGGGCCAAAGCAGGAAACTTTCTAAAATGGAACAAGCAGAAGAAGCAGAGCAGTTTTGCAGAAGAAATTCCCCTCCCAGCACTTGGCTTAATGAAAAAGCCTGATGTTGCTATGAGAGACTTGAGTTCATGTCTACTATTGGGGAGCAGACGTCTGAACATTTAGAGTATTGGCACTCCAGGCTCACGCTATTCAAACCGGAAAGTGAAACTATTCTAACAGAAGGGATGATTGCAAGAAATGTTTCTGTTTACACCACAACTGCCGACCATCCATCATTCTTACCTTGCACCTGTCCAAAGGCCTTCCTCCATCTGCGCTCTGGCAACTCTCACCCAGGGTCGGGCAGGGATGGAGGCTCGTGCCACAAGTAGCCCAAGCGCGGACATCTTCCTCATCCTGATCTTCCACTGCTGACATCTAGGAATTCCCTGGAGCTGCAAACACTTGCCTTTGCTGCTCAAGGATCTTCTCTAGCACCATGCCAAACCCCTTCTCCTATGGCAGCGCTGCAGCATCCTGCGACTCACGGACTGGAACTGGCACCTCCAGCAAAGTTGCTCCTGGGAAACATCCCTCAGCCATTCCCTTACTGCAATGAGCTGGACTCCTACTCCTCTGCAATGCTCTTCCTGGACAGGTGCATCCTCAGCAACGAGACGGTTCTGCTGAGAGCCGCGGCTCTGAGGGAGCAGCCAGTCCTGCCAAAAGGCCTTCCACCGTCTCCAGTACCGCAGCTCCCACGGAGGCACTGGGAGCCTTGGACACTCTTGCCACAAGTAGCCCAAGCGTGGATATCTTCCTCATCCTGCTCCTCCACTGCTGACGTCAGGGAATTCCCTGGAGCTGCAAACACCTGCCTTTGCTGCTGGAGGATCATGTCTGGCAGCTCTCTGAGCCTCTTCATCTTTCGCTGCGCCACAGCATCCTAGGAGTCATATACTGGCAACTGGCACCTCCAGGACACTTGCTGCTCCTAGGATGCTTTTCTCTGGGAAAATCTTCTTGCATACGACCTTGCTCCAGATTTTACTTCTAGGTCTTTCGTGGCCATGTGCATCCGCAGCCACAAGAAGCTTCTGATGATCGACATGGCTCTGGGAGAGCAGGGACTCCTGTCTGTGGACAAAGAAAACAAAGACAACTTGTAAGAAGAAAACCTGGAGCTTCTAGATAGAAGAGAAAGGACTATTCAATCAAGGCAGGGCCAAAGCAGGAAACTTTCTAAAATGGAACAAGCAGCAGAAGCACAGTAGTTTTGCAGAAGAAATTCCCCTCCCAGCACTTGGCTTAAGGAAAAAGCCTGATGTTTCTATGAGAGACTTGAGTTCATGTCTACTATTGGATAGCAGACATCTGAACATTTAGACTACTGGCTTTCCAGGCTCACGCAATTCAAACCGGAATGTCAAACTATTTCAAAAGCTAGAGATGCTTGGAAGAAATGTTTCTGTACTCACCACAACTGGGGACCATGCATCATTCTTACCTTGCACCTGTCCAAAGGCCTTCCTCCGTCTCCAGTCCTGCCGCTCTCACGGAGGCACTGGGAGCCTCGGACACTCTTGCCACAAGTAGCCCAAGCGGGGACATCTTCCTCATCCTGCTCCTCCACTGCTGACGTCAAGGAATTCCCTGGAGCTCCCAACATCTGCCTTTCCAGCTGGAGGATCATGTCTGGCAGCTCTCTGAGCCTCTTCAACTTTGGCAGCGCCACAGCATCCTAGGAGTCATATACTGGCAACTGGCACCTCCAGGACACTTGCTGCTCCTAGGATGCTTTTCTCTGGGAAAATCTTCTTGCATACAACCTTGCTCCAGTTTTTACTTCTAGGCCTTTCGTGGCCATCTGCATTCTCAGCCACAAGCAGGTTCTGATGATCAACAGGGCTCTGGGAGAGCAGGGACTCCTGTCTGTGGACAAAGAAAACAAAGACAACTTGTAAGAAGAAAACCTGGAGCTTCTAGATAGAAGACAAAGGACTATTCAAACAAGGCAGGGCCAAGGGAGGAAACTTTCTAAAATGGAACAAGCAGCAGAAGCACAGTACTTTTGCAGAAGAAATTCCCTTCCCAGCACTTGGCTTAAGGAAAAAACATCATGTTTCTATGAGAGACTTGAGTTCATGTCTACTACTGGGTACCAGACATCTGAACATTTAGACTATTGGCTTTCCAGGCTCACGCTATTCAAACCGGAAAGTGAAACTACTCTAACAGTAAGGATGATTGCAAGAAATGTTTCTGTTTACACCACGACTGCCGACCATGCATCATTCTTACCTTGCACCTGTCCAAAGGCCTTCCTCCATCTGCGCTCCAGCAACTCTCACTCAGGCAAGGGCAGGGATGGAGGCTCTTGCCACAAGTAGCCCAAGCGTGGACATCTTCCTCATCCTGCTACTCCACTGCTGACGTCAGGGTATTCCCTGGAGCTGCAAACACCTGCCTTTGCTGCTCGAGGACCTTCTCTAGCACCATGCAAAACCCCTTCTCCTATGGCAGTGCTGCAGCATCCTGCGAGCCACGGACTGGAACTGGCACCTCCAGCAAAGTTGCTCCTGGGAAACATCCCTCAGCCATTCCCTTACTGCAATGAGCTGGACTCCTACTCCTCTGCAATGCTCTTCCTGGACAGGTGCATCCTCAGCAATGAGACAGTTCTGCTGAGAGCCACAGCTCTGAGGAAGCAGCCAGTCCTGCCCAATGGTTGTCCTCTGTCACCAGTCCTGCAGCTCCCACGGAGGCACTGGGAGCCTTGGACACTCTTGCCACAAGTAGCCCAAGCGTGGACATCTTCCTCATCCTGCTCCTCCACTGCTGACGTCAGGGAATTCCCTGGTGCTCCCAACATCTGCCTTTCCTGCTGGAGGATCGTGTCTGGCAGATCTCTGAGCCTCTTTGCCTTTGGCAGCGCCAGAGCATCCTAGGAGTCATATACTGGCAACTGGCACCTCCAGGACACTTGCTGCTCCTAGGATGCTTTCCTCTAGGAAAAACTTCTTGCACACGTCCTTGCTCCAGTTTTTACTCCTAGGCCATCTGCATTCTCAGCCACAAGAAGCTTCTGATGATCGACATGGCTCTGGGAGAGCAGGGACTCCTGTCTGTGGACAAAGAAAACAAAGACAACTTGTAAGATTAAAACCTGGAGCTTCTAGTTAGAAGAGAAAGGACAATTCAATCAAGGCAGGGCCAAAGCAGGAAACTTTCTAAAATGGAACAAGCAGCAGAAGCACAGTAGTTTTGCAGAAGAAATTCCCCTCCCCGCACTTGGCTTAAGGAAAAAGCCTGATGTTTCTATGAGAGACTTGAGTTCATGTCTACTATTGGATAGCAGACATCTGAACATTTAGACTACTGGCTTTCCAGGCTCACGCAATTCAAACCGGAATGTCAAACTATTTCAAAAGCTAGAGATGCTTCGAAGAAATGTTTCTGTATTCATCACAACTGGGGACCATGCATCATTCTTACCTTGCACCTGTCCAAAGGCCTTCCTCCGTCTCCAGTCCTGCCGCTCTCACGGAGGCACTGGGAGCCTTGGACACTCTTGCCACAAGTAGCCCAAGCGTGGACATCTTCCTCATCCTGCTCCTCCACTGCTGACATCAGGGAATTCCCTGGAGCTCCAAACATCTGCCTTTCCAGCTGGAGGATCATGTCTGGCAGCTCTCTGAGCCTCTTCACCTTTGGCAGCGCCAGAGCATCCTAGGAGTCATATACTGGCAACTGGCACCTCCAGGACACTTGCTGCTCCTAGGATGCTTTTCTCTGGGAAAATCTTCTTGCACACGACATTGCTGCCGATTTTACTTCTAGGCCTTTCGTGGCCATCTGCATCCTCAGCCACAAGCAGGTTCTGATGATCAACAGGGCTCTGGGAGAGCAGGGACTCCTGTCTGTGGACAAAGAAAACAAAGACAACTTGTAAGAAGAAAACCTGGAGCTTCTAGTTAGAAGACAAAGGACTATTCAATCAAGGCAGGGCCAAAGCAGGAAACTTTCTAAAATGGAACAAGCAGCAGAAGCAGAGCAGTTTTGCAGAAGAAATTCCCCTCCCAGCACTTGGCTTAAGGAAAAAGCCTGATGTTTCTATGAGAGACTTGAGTTCATGTCTACTATTGGGTACCAGACATCTGAACATTTAGACTATTGGCTTTCCAGGCTCACACTATTCAAACCGGAAAGTGAAACTACTCTAAAAGCTAGAGGCGATTGCAAGAAATGTTTCTGCTCACACCACGACTGCCGACCATGCATCATTCTTACCTTGCACCTGTCCAAAGGCCTTCCTCCGTCTGCGCTCTGGCAACTCTCACCCAAGCTCGGGCAGGGATGGAGGCTCTTGCCACAAGTAGCCCAAGCCTGGAGATATTCCTCATCCTGATCTTCCACTGCTGACATCTAGGAATTCCCTGGAGCTGCAAACACTTGCCTTTGCTGCTCGAGGATCTTCTCTAGCACCATGCCAAATGCCTTCTCCTATGGCAGTGCTGCAGCATCCTGCGAGCCATGGACTGGAACTGGCACCTTCAGCATAGTTGCTCCTGGGAAACATCCTTCAGCCATTCCCTTACTGCAATGAGCTGGACTCCTACACCTTTGCAAGGCTCTTCCTGGATAGGTGCATCCTCAGCAATGAGACGGTTCTGCTGAGAGCCACGGCTCTGAGGGAGCAGCCAGTCCTGCCAAAAGGCCTTCCTCCGTCACCAGTCCTGCAGCTCCCACGGAGGCACTGGGAGCCTTGGACACTCTTGCCACAAGTAGCCCAAGCGTCGAGATCTTCCTCATCCTGCTCCTCCACTGCTGACATCAGGGAATTCCCTGGAGCTCCCAACATCTGCCTTTCCTGCTCGAGGATCGTGTCTGGCAGCTCTCTGAGCCTCTTACACTTTGGAAGCGCAACAGCATCCTAGGAGTCATATACTGGCAACTGGCACCTCCAGGACACTTGCTGCTCCTAGGATGCTTTTCTCTGGGAAAATCTTCTTGCACACAACCTTGCTGCAGATTTTACTTCTAGGCCTTTTGTGGCCATCTGCATCCGCAGCCACAAGCAGCTTCTGATGATCGACATGGCTCTGGGAGAGCAGGGACTCCTGTCTGTGGACAAAGAAAACAAAGACAACTTGTAAGAAGAAAACCTGGAGCTTCTAGTTAGAAGAGAAAGGACTATTGAATCAAGGCAGAGCCAAGGGAGGAAACTTTCTAAAATGGAACAAGCAGCAGAAGCACAGCAGTATTGCAGAAGAAATTCCCCTCCCAGCACTTGGCTTAAGGAAAACGCCTGATGTTTCTGTGAGAGACATGAGTTCATGTCTACTATTGGGTACCAGACATCTGAACATTTAGACTATTGGCTTTCCAGGCTCACGCTATTCAAACCGGAAAGTGAAACTACTCTAACAGTAAGGATGATTGCAAGAAATGTTTCTGTTTACACCACGACTGCCGACCATGCATCATTCTTACCTTGCACCTGTCCAAAGGCCTTCCTCCGTCTGCGCTCCGGCAACTCTCACCCAGGCAAGGGCAGGGATAGAGGCTCTTGCCACAAGTAGCCCAAGCATGGACATCTTCCTCATCCTGCTACTCTACTGCTGACGTCAGGGTATTCCCTGGAGCTGCAAACACCTGCCTTTGCTGCTCGAGGACCTTCTCTAGCATCATGCCAAACCCCTTCTCCTATGGCAGTGCTGCAGCATCCTGCGAGCCATGGACTGGAACTGGCACCTTCAGCATAGTTGCTCCTGGGAAACATCATTCAGCCATTCCCTTACTGCAATGAGCTGGACTCCTACTCCTTTGCAAGGCTCTTCCTGGACAGGTGCATCCTCAGCAATGAGACGGTTCTGCTGAGAGCCATGGCTCTGAGGGAGGAGCCAGTCCTGTCCAAAGGCCTTCCTCTGACTCCACTCCTGCAGCTCTCACGGAGGCACTGGGAGCCTTGGACACTCTTGCCACAAGTAGCCCAAGCGTGGACATCTTCCTCATCCTGCTCCTCCACTGCTGACCTCAGGGAATTCCCTGGAGCTCCTAAAATCTGCCTTTCCTGCTGGAGGATCGTGTCTGGCAGCTCTCTGATCCTCTTCGCCTTTGGCAGCGCCACAGCATCCTGAGAGTCATATACTGGAAACTGGCAGCTACATGACACTTGCCGCTCCTAGGATGCTTTTCTCTGGGAAAATCTTCTTGGACACGACATTGCTCCAGTTTTTACTTCTAGGCCTTTCGTGGCCATCTGCATTCTCAGCCACAAGCAGGTTCTGATGATCGACATGGCTCTGGGAGAGCAGGGACTCCTGTCTGTGGACAAAGAAAACAAAGACAACTTGTAAGAAGAAAACCTGGAGCTTCTAGTTAGAAGACAAAGGACTATTCAAACAAGGCAGGGCCAAAGCAGGAAACTTTCTAAAATGGAACAAGCAGAAGAAGCAGAGCAGTATTGCAGAAGAAATTCCCCTCCCAGCACTTGGCTTAAGGAAAACACCTGATGTTTCTGTGAGAGACATGAGTTCATGTCTACTATTGGGTACCAGATATCTGAACATTTAGACTATTGGCTTTCCAGGCTCACGCTATTCAAACCGGAAAGTGAAACTATTCTAACAGAAGGGATGATTGCAAGAAATGTTTCTGTTTACACCACGACTGCCGACCATCCATCATTCTTACCTTGCACCTGTCCAAAGGCCTTCCTCCATCTGCGCTCCGGCAACTCTCACCCAGGCAAGGGCAGGGATGGAGGCTCTTGCCACAAGTAGCCCAAGCGTGGACATCTTCCTCATCCTGCTACTCCACTGCTGACGTCAGGGTATTCCCTGGAGCTGCAAACACCTGCCTTTGCTGCTCGAGGACCTTCTCTAGCACCATGCAAAACCCCTTCTCCTATGGCAGTGCTGCAGCATCCTGCGAGCCACGGACTGGAACTGGCACCTCCAGCAAAGTTGCTCCTGGGAAACATCCCTCAGCCATTCCCTTACTGCAATGAGCTGGACTCCTACTCCTCTGCAAGGCTCTTCCTGGACAGGTGCATCCTCAGCAATGAGACGGTTCTGCTGAGAGCCATGGCTCTGAGGGAGCAGCCAGTCCTGTCCAAAGGCCTTCCTCTGACTCCACTCCTGCAGCTCTCACGGAGGCACTGGGAGCCTTGGACACTCTTGCCACAAGTAGCCCAAGCGTGGACATCTTCCTCATCCTGCTCCTCCACTGCTGACGTCAGGGAATTCCCTGGTGCTCCCAACATCTGCCTTTCCTGCTCGAGGATCGTGTCTGGCAGCTCTCTGAGCCTCTTTGCCTTTGGCAGCGCCACAGCATCCTAGGAGTCATATACTGGCAACTGGCACCTCCAGGACACTTGCTGCTCCTAGGATGCTTTCCTCTGGGAAAATCTTCTTGGACACGTCCTTGCTCCAGTTTTTACTCCTAGTCCTTTCGTGGCCATCTGCATTCTCAGCCACAAGCAGCTTCTGATGATCGACATGGCTCTGGGAGAGCAGGGACTCCTGTCTGTGGACAAAGAAAACAAAGACAACTTGTAAGAAGAAAACCTGGAGCTTCTAGTTAGAAAAAAAAGGACTATTCAATCAAGGCAGGGCCAAGGGAGGAAACTTTCTAAAATGGAACAAGCAGCAGAAGCACAGTAGTTTTGCAGAAGAAATTCCCCTCCCAGCACTTGGCTTAAGGAAAAAGCCTGATGTTTCTATGAGAGACTTGAGTTCATGTCTACTATTGGGTACCAGACATCTGAACATTTAGACTATTGGCTTTCCATGCTCACGCTATTCAAACCGGAAAGTGAAACTACTCTAACAGTAGGGATGATTGCAAGAAATGTTTCTGTTTACACCACGACTGCCGACCATGCATCATTCTTACCTTGCACCTGTCCAAAGGCCTTCCTCCGTCTGCGCTCCGGCAACTCTCACCCAGGCAAGGGCAAGGATGGAGGCTCTTGCCACAAGTAGCCCAAGCGTGGACATCTTCCTCATCCTGCTCCGCCACTGCTGACATCAGGGAATTCCCTGGAGCTCCCAACATCTGCCTTTCCTGCTCGAGGATCGTGTCTGGCAGCTCTCTGAGCCTCTTCATCTTTGGCTGCGCCACAGCATCCTAGGAGTCATATACTGGCAACTGGCACCTCCAGGACACTTGCTGCTCCTAGGATGCTTTTCTCTGGGAAAATCTTCTTGCATACGACCTTGCTCCAGATTTTACTTCTAGGTCTTTCGTGGCCATGTGCATCCGCGGCCACGAGCAGCTTCTGATGATCAACAGGGCTCTGGGAGAGCAGGGACTCCTGTCTGTGGACAAAGAAAACAAAGACAACTTGTAAGAAGAAAACCTGGAGCTTCTAGATAGAAGAGAAAGGACTATTCAATCAAGGCAGGGCCAAAGCAGGAAACTTTCTAAAATGGAACAAGCAGAAGAAGCAGAGCAGTTTTGCAGAAGAAATTCCCCTCCCAGCACTTGGCTTAATGAAAAAGCCTGATGTTGCTATGAGAGACTTGAGTTCATGTCTACTATTGGGGAGCAGACGTCTGAACATTTAGAGTATTGGCGCTCCAGGCTCACGCTATTCAAACCGGAAAGTGAAACTATTCTAACAGAAGGGATGATTGCAAGAAATGTTTCTGTTTACACCACAACTGCCGACCATCCATCATTCTTACCTTGCACCTGTCCAAAGGCCTTCCTCCATCTGCGCTCTGGCAACTCTCACCCAGGGTCGGGCAGGGATGGAGGCTCGTGCCACAAGTAGCCCAAGCGTGGACATCTTCCTCATCCTGATCTTCCACTGCTGACATCTAGGAATTCCCTGGAGCTGCAAACACTTGCCTTTGCTGCTCAAGGATCTTCTCTAGCACCATGCCAAATGCCTTCTCCTATGGCAGCGCTGCAGCATCCTGCGACTCACGGACTGGAACTGGCACCTCCAGCAAAGTTGCTCCTGGGAAACATCCCTCAGCCATTCCCTTACTGCAATGAGCTGGACTCCTACTCCTCTGCAATGCTCTTCCTGGACAGGTGCATCCTCAGCAACGAGACGGTTCTGCTGAGAGCCGCGGCTCTGAGGGAGCAGCCAGTCCTGCCAAAAGGCCTTCCTCCGTCTCCAGTCCCGCAGCTCCCACGGAGGCACTGGGAGCCTTGGACACTCTTGCCACAAGTAGCCCAAGCGTGGACATCTTCCTCATCCTGCTCCTCCACTGCTGACGTCAGGGAATTCCCTGGAGCTGCAAACACCTGCCTTTGCTGCTGGAGGATCATGTCTGGCAGCTCTCTGAGCCTCTTCATCTTTGGCTGCGCCACAGCATCCTAGGAGTCATATACTGGCAACTGGCACCTCCAGGACACTTGCTGCTCCTAGGATGCTTTTCTCTGGGAAAATCTTCTTGCATACGACCTTGCTCCAGATTTTACTTCTAGGTCTTTCGTGGCCATGTGCATCCGCAGCCACAAGCAGCTTCTGATGATCGACATGGCTCTGGGAGAGCAGGGACTCCTGTCTGTGGACAAAGAAAACAAAGACAACTTGTAAGAAGAAAACCTGGAGCTTCTAGATAGAAGACAAAGGACTATTCAATCAAGGCAGGGCCAAAGCAGGAAACTTTCTAAAATGGAACAAGCAGCAGAAGCACAGTAGTTTTGCAGAAGAAATTCCCCTCCCAGCACTTGGCTTAAGGAAAAAGTCTGATGTTTCTATGAGAGACTTGAGTTCATGTCTACTATTGGATAGCAGACATCTGAACATTTAGACTACTGGCTTTCCAGGCTCACGCAATTCAAACCGGAATGTCAAACTATTTCAAAAGCTAGAGATGCTTGGAAGAAATGTTTCTGTACTCACCACAACTGGGGACCATGCATCATTCTTACCTTGCACCTGTCCAAAGGCCTTCCTCCGTCTCCAGTCCTGCCGCTCTCACGGAGGCACTGGGAGCCTCGGACACTCTTGCCACAAGTAGCCCAAGCGGGGACATCTTCCTCATCCTGCTCCTCCACTGCTGACGTCAAGGAATTCCCTGGAGCTCCCAACATCTGCCTTTCCAGCTGGAGGATCATGTCTGGCAGCTCTCTGAGCCTCTTCAACTTTGGCAGCGCCACAGCATCCTAGGAGTCATATACTGGCAACTGGCACCTCCAGGACACTTGCTGCTCCTAGGATGCTTTTCTCTGGGAAAATCTTCTTGCATACAACCTTGCTCCAGTTTTTACTTCTAGGCCTTTCGTGGCCATCTGCATTCTCAGCCACAAGCAGGTTCTGATGATCAACAGGGCTCTGGGAGAGCAGGGACTCCTGTCTGTGGACAAAGAAAACAAAGACAACTTGTAAGAAGAAAACCTGGAGCTTCTAGATAGAAGACAAAGGACTATTCAATCAAGGCAGGGCCAAAGCAGGAAACTTTCTAAAATGGAACAAGCAGCAGAAGCACAGTAGTTTTGCAGAAGAAATTCCCTTCCCAGCACTTGGCTTAAGGAAAAAACCTCATGTTTCTATGAGAGACTTGAGTTCATGTCTACTACTGGGTACCAGACATCTGAACATTTAGACTATTGGCTTTCCAGGCTCACGCTATTCAAACCTGAAAGTGAAACTACTCTAACAGTAAGGATGATTGCAAGAAATGTTTCTGTTTACACCACGACTGCCGACCATGCATCATTCTTACCTTGCACATGTCCAAAGGCCTTCCTCCATCTGCGCTCCAGCAACTCTCACTCAGGCAAGGGCAGGGATGGAGGCTCTTGCCACAAGTAGCCCAAGCGTGGACATCTTCCTCATCCTGCTACTCCACTGCTGACGTCAGGGTATTCCCTGGAGCTGCAAACACCTGCCTTTGCTGCTCGAGGATCTTCTCTAGCACCATGCAAAACCCCTTCTCCTATGGCAGTGCTGCAGCATCCTGCGAGCCACGGACTGGAACTGGCACCTCCAGCAAAGTTGCTCCTGGGAAACATCCCTCAGCCATTCCCTTACTGCAATGAGCTGGACTCCTACTCCTCTGCAATGCTCTTCCTGGACAGGTGCATCCTCAGCAATGAGACGGTTCTGCTGAGAGCCACAGCTCTGAGGGAGCAGCCAGTCCTGCCCAATGGTTGCCCTCTGTCACCAGTCCTGCAGCTCCCACGGAGGCACTGGGAGCCTTGGACACTCTTGCCACAAGTAGCCCAAGCGTGGACATCTTCCTCATCCTGCTCCTCCACTGCTGACGTCAGGGAATTCCCTGGTGCTCCCAACATCTGCCTTTCCTGCTGGAGGATCGTGTCTGGCAGATCTCTGAGCCTCTTTGCCTTTGGCAGCGCCACAGCATCCTAGGAGTCATATACTGGCAACTGGCACCTCCAGGACACTTGCTGCTCCTAGGATGCTTTCCTCTAGGAAAAACTTCTTGCACACGTCCTTGCTCCAGTTTTTACTCCTAGGCCATCTGCATTCTCAGCCACAAGAAGCTTCTGATGATCGACATGGCTCTGGGAGAGCAGGGACTCCTGTCTGTGGACAAAGAAAACAAAGACAACTTGTAAGATTAAAACCTGGAGCTTCTAGTTAGAAGAGAAAGGACAATTCAATCAAGGCAGGGCCAAAGCAGGAAACTTTCTAAAATGGAACAAGCAGCAGAAGCACAGTAGTTTTGCAGAAGAAATTCCCCTCCCCGCACTTGGCTTAAGGAAAAAGCCTGATGTTTCTATGAGAGACTTGAGTTCATGTCTACTATTGGATAGCAGACATCTGAACATTTAGACTACTGGCTTTCCAGGCTCACGCAATTCAAACCGGAATGTCAAACTATTTCAAAAGCTAGAGATGCTTCGAAGAAATGTTTCTGTATTCACCACAACTGGGGACCATGCATCATTCTTACCTTGCACCTGTCCAAAGGCCTTCCTCCGTCTCCAGTCCTGCCGCTCTCACGGAGGCACTGGGAGCCTTGGACACTCTTGCCACAAGTAGCCCAAGCGTGGACATCTTCCTCATCCTGCTCCTACACTGCTGACGTCAGGGAATTCCCTGGAGCTCCAAACATCTGCCTTTCCTGCTCGAGGATCGTGTCTGGCAGGTCTCTGAGCCTCTTCACCTTTGGCAGCGCCACAGCATCCTAGGAGTCATATACTGGCAACTGGCACCTCCAGGACACTTGCTGCTCCTAGGATGCTTTTCTCTGGGAAAATCTTCTTGCACACGACATTGCTGCCGATTTTACTTCTAGGCCTTTCGTGGCCATCTGCATCCTAAGCCACAAGCAGGTTCTGATGATCAACAGGGCTCTGGGAGAGCAGGGACTCCAGTCTGTGGACAAAGAAAACAAAGACAACTTGTAAGAAGAAAACCTGGAGCTTCTAGTTAGAAGAGAACGGACTATTCAATCAAGGCAGGGCCAAGGGAGGAAACTTTCTAAAATGGAACAAGCAGCAGAAGCACAGTACTTTTGCAGAAGAAATTCCCTTCCCAGCACTTGGCTTAAGGAAAAAACCTCATGTTTCTATGAGAGACTTGAGTTCATGTCTACTACTGGGTACCAGACATCTGAACATTTAGACTATTGGCTTTCCAGGCTCACGCTATTCAAACCGGAAAGTGAAACTACTCTAACAGTAAGGATGATTGCAAGAAATGTTTCTGCTCGCACCACGACTGCCGACCATGCATCATTCTTACCTTGCACCTGTCCAAAGGCCTTCCTGCGTCTGCGCTCCGGCAACTCTCACCCAGGCAAGGGCAAGGATGGAGGCTCTTGCCACAAGTAGCCCAAGCGTAGACATCTTCCTCATCCTGCTACTCCACTGCTGACGTCAGGGTATTCCCTGGAGCTGCAAACACCTGCCTTTGCTGCTCGAGGACCTTCTCTAGCACCATGCCAAACCCCTTCTCCTATGGCAGTGCTGCAGCATCCTGCGAGCCATGGACTGGAACTGGCACCTTCAGCATAGTTGCTCCTGGGAAACATCCTTCAGCCATTCCCTTACTGCAATGAGCTGGACTCCTACTCCTTTGCAAGGCTCTTCCTGGACAGGTGCATCCTCAGCAATGAGACGGTTCTGCTGAGAGCCATGGCTCTGAGGGAGCAGCGAGTCCTGTCCAAAGGCCTTCCTCTGACTCCACTCCTGCAGCTCCCACGGAGGCACTGGGAGCCCTGGACACTCTTGCCACAAGTAGCCCAAGCGTGGACATCTTCCTCATCCTGCTCCTCCACTGCTGACGTCAGGGAATTCCCTGGTGCTCCCAACATCTGCCTTTCCTGCTGGAGGATCGTGTCTGGCAGCTCTCTGAGCCTCTTCGCCTTTGGCAGCGCCAGAGCATCCTAGGAGTCATATACTGGAAACTGGCACCTCCAGGACACTTGCTGCTCCTAGGATGCTTTCCTCTAGGAAAAACTTCTTGCACACGTCCTTGCTCCAGTTTTTACTCCTAGGCCTTTCGTGGCCATCTGCATTCTCAGCCACAAGCAGCTTCTGATGATCGACATGGCTCTGGGAGAGCAGGGACTCCTGTCTGTGGACAAAGAAAACAAAGACAACTTGTAAGAAGAAAACCTGGAGCTTCTAGATAGAAGAGAAAGGACTATTCAATCAAGGCAGGGCCAAAGCAGGAAACTTTCTAAAATGGAACAAGCAGCAGAAGCACAGTAGTTTTGCAGAAGAAATTCCCCTCCCAGCATTTGGCTTAAGGAAAAAGCCTGATGTTTCTATGAGAGACTTGAGTTCATGTCTACTATTGGGTACCAGACATCTGAACATTTAGACTATTGGCTTTCCAGGCTCACGCTATTCAAACCGGAAAGTGAAACTACTCTAACAGTAGGGATGATTGCAAGAAATGTTTCTGTTTACACCACGACTGCCGACCATGCATCATTCTTACCTTGCACCTGTCCAAAGGCCTTCCTCCGTCTCCAGTCCTGCCGCTCTCACGGAGGCACTGGGAGCCTTGGACACTCTTGCCACAAGTAGCCCAAGCGTGGACATCTTCCTCATCCTGCTCCTCCACTGCTGACGTCAGGGAATTCCCTGGAGCTCCAAACATCTGCCTTTCCAGCTGGAGGATCATGTCTGGCAGCTCTCTGAGCCTCTTCACCTTTGGCAGCGCCACAGCATCCTAGGAGTCATATACTGGCAACTGGCACCTCCAGGACACTTGCTGCTCCTAGGATGCTTTTCTCTGGGAAAATCTTCTTGGACACGACATTGCTGCCGATTTTACTTCTAGGCCTTTCGTGGCCATCTGCATCCTCAGCCACAAGCAGGTTCTGATGATCAACAGGGCTCTGGGAGAGCAGGGACTCCTGTCTGTGGACAAAGAAAACAAAGACAACTTGTAAGAAGAAAACCTGGAGCTTCTAGTTAGAAGACAAAGGACTATTCAATCAAGGCAGGGCCAAAGCAGGAAACTTTCTAAAATGGAACAAGCAGCAGAAGCAGAGCAGTTTTGCAGAAGAAATTCCCCTCCCAGCACTTGGCTTAAGGAAAAAGCCTGATGTTTCTATGAGAGACTTGAGTTCATGTCTACTATTGGGTACCAGACATCTGAACATTTAGACTATTGGCTTTCCAGGCTCACACTATTCAAACCGGAAAGTGAAACTACTCTAAAAGCTAGAGGCAATTGCAAGAAATGTTTCTGCTCACACCACGACTGCCGACCATGCATCATTCTTACCTTGCACCTGTCCAAAGGCCTTCCTCCGTCTGCGCTCTGGCAACTCTCACCCAAGCTCGGGCAGGGATGGAGGCTCTTGCCACAAGTAGCCCAAGCCTGGAGATATTCCTCATCCTGATCTTCCACTGCTGACATCTAGGAATTCCCTGGAGCTGCAAACACTTGCCTTTGCTGCTCGAGGATCTTCTCTAGCACCATGCCAAACCCCTTCTCCTATGGCAGTGCTGCAGCATCCTGCGAGCCATGGACTGGAACTGGCACCTTCAGCATAGTTGCTCCTGGGAAACATCCTTCAGCCATTCCCTTACTGCAATGAGCTGGACTCCTACACCTTTGCAAGGCTCTTCCTGGATAGGTGCATCCTCAGCAATGAGACGGTTCTGCTGAGAGCCACGGCTCTGAGGGAGCAGCCAGTCCTGCCCAAAGGCCTTCCTCCGTCACCAGTCCTGCAGCTCCCACGGAGGCACTGGGAGCCTTGGACACTCTTGCCACAAGTAGCCCAAGCGTCGAGATCTTCCTCATCCTGCTCCTCCACTGCTGACATCAGGGAATTCCCTGGAGCTCCCAACATCTGCCTTTCCTGCTCGAGGATCGTGTCTGGCAGCTCTCTGAGCCTCTTACACTTTGGAAGCGCAACAGCATCCTAGGAGTCATATACTGGCAACTGGCACCTCCAGGACACTTGCTGCTCCTAGGATGCTTTTCTCTGGGAAAATCTTCTTGCACACAACCTTGCTGCAGATTTTACTTCTAGGCCTTTTGTGGCCATCTGCATCCGCAGCCACAAGCAGCTTCTGATGATCGACATGGCTCTGGGAGAGCAGGGACTCCTGTCTGTGGACAAAGAAAACAAAGACAACTTGTAAGAAGAAAACCTGGAGCTTCTAGTTAGAAGAGAAAGGACTATTCAATCAAGGCAGAGCCAAGGGAGGAAACTTTCTAAAATGGAACAAGCAGCAGAAGCACAGCAGTATTGCAGAAGAAATTCCCCTCCCAGCACTTGGCTTAAGGAAAACGCCTGATGTTTCTGTGAGAGACATGAGTTCATGTCTACTATTGGGTACCAGACATCTGAACATTTAGACTATTGGCTTTCCAGGCTCACGCTATTCAAACCGGAAAGTGAAACTACTCTAACAGTAAGGATGATTGCAAGAAATGTTTCTGTTTACACCACGACTGCCGACCATGCATCATTCTTACCTTGCACCTGTCCAAAGGCCTTCCTCCGTCTGCGCTCCGGCAACTCTCACCCAGGCAAGGGCAGGGATAGAGGCTCTTGCCACAAGTAGCCCAAGCGTGGACATCTTCCTCATCCTGCTACTCATCTGCTGACGTCAGGGTATTCCCTGGAGCTGCAAACACCTGCCTTTGCTGCTCGAGGACCTTCTCTAGCATCATGCCAAACCCCTTCTCCTATGGCAGTGCTGCAGCATCCTGCGAGCCATGGACTGGAACTGGCACCTTCAGCATAGTTGCTCCTGGGAAACATCATTCAGCCATTCCCTTACTGCAATGAGCTGGACTCCTACTCCTTTGCAAGGCTCTTCCTGGACAGGTGCATCCTCAGCAATGAGACGGTTCTGCTGAGAGCCATGGCTCTGAGGGAGGAGCCAGTCCTGTCCAAAGGCCTTCCTCTGACTCCACTCCTGCAGCTCTCACGGAGGCACTGGGAGCCTTGGACACTCTTGCCACAAGTAGCCCAAGCGTGGACATCTTCCTCATCCTGCTCCTCCACTGCTGACCTCAGGGAATTCCCTGGAGCTCCTAAAATCTGCCTTTCCTGCTGGAGGATCGTGTCTGGCAGCTCTCTGATCCTCTTCGCCTTTGGCAGCGCCACAGCATCCTGAGAGTCATATACTGGAAACTGGCAGCTACATGACACTTGCCGCTCCTAGGATGCTTTTCTCTGGGAAAATCTTCTTGGACACGACATTGCTCCAGTTTTTACTTCTAGGCCTTTCGTGGCCATCTGCATCCGCAGCCACAAGCAGCTTCTGATGATCGACATGGCTCTGGGAAAACAGGGACTCCTGTCTGTGGACAAAGAAAACAAAGACAACTTGTAAGAAGAAAACCTGGAGCTTCTAGATAGAAGACAAAGGACTATTCAATCAAGGCAGGGCCAAGGGAGGAAACTTTCTAAAATGGAACAAGCAGCAGAAGCACAGTAGTTTTGCAGAAGAAATTCCCTTCCCAGCACTTGGCTTAAGGAAAAAACCTCATGTTTCTATGAGAGACTTGAGTTCATGTCTACTACTGGGTACCAGACATCTGAACATTTAGACTATTGGCTTTCCAGGCTCACGCTATTCAAACCTGAAAGTGAAACTACTCTAACAGTAAGGATGATTGCAAGAAATGTTTCTGTTTACACCACGACTGCCGACCATGCATCATTCTTACCTTGCACCTGTCCAAAGGCCTTCCTCCGTCTGCGCTCCGGCAACTCTCACCCAGGCAAGGGCAAGGATGGAGGCCCTTGCCACAAGTAGCCCAAGCGTGGACATCTTCCTCATCCTGCTACTCCACTGCTGACGTCAGGGTATTCCCTGGAGCTGCAAACACCTGCCTTTGCTGCTCGAGGATCTTCTCTAGCACCATGCAAAACCCCTTCTCCTATGGCAGTGCTGCAGCATCCTGCGAGCCACGGACTGGAACTGGCACCTCCAGCAAAGTTGCTCCTGGGAAACATCCCTCAGCCATTCCCTTACTGCAATGAGCTGGACTCCTACTCCTCTGCAATGCTCTTCCTGGAGAGGTGCATCCTCAGCAATGAGACAGTTCTGCTGAGAGCCACAGCTCTGAGGAAGCAGCCAGTCCTGCCCAATGGTTGTCCTCTGTCACCAGTCCTGCAGCTCCCACGGAGGCACTGGGAGCCTTGGACACTCTTGCCACAAGTAGCCCAAGCGTGGACATCTTCCTCATCCTGCTCCTCCACTGCTGACGTCAGGGAATTCCCTGGTGCTCCCAACATCTGCCTTTCCTGCTGGAGGATCGTGTCTGGCAGATCTCTGAGCCTCTTTGCCTTTGGCAGCGCCAGAGCATCCTAGGAGTCATATACTGGCAACTGGCACCTCCAGGACACTTGCTGCTCCTAGGATGCTTTCCTCTAGGAAAAACTTCTTGCACACGTCCTTGCTCCAGTTTTTACTCCTAGGCCATCTGCATTCTCAGCCACAAGAAGCTTCTGATGATCGACATGGCTCTGGGAGAGCAGGGACTCCTGTCTGTGGACAAAGAAAACAAAGACAACTTGTAAGATTAAAACCTGGAGCTTCTAGTTAGAAGAGAAAGGACAATTCAATCAAGGCAGGGCCAAAGCAGGAAACTTTCTAAAATGGAACAAGCAGCAGAAGCACAGTAGTTTTGCAGAAGAAATTCCCCTCCCCGCACTTGGCTTAAGGAAAAAGCCTGATGTTTCTATGAGAGACTTGAGTTCATGTCTACTATTGGATAGCAGACATCTGAACATTTAGACTACTGGCTTTCCAGGCTCACGCAATTCAAACCGGAATGTCAAACTATTTCAAAAGCTAGAGATGCTTCGAAGAAATGTTTCTGTATTCACCACAACTGGGGACCATGCATCATTCTTACCTTGCACCTGTCCAAAGGCCTTCCTCCGTCTCCAGTCCTGCCGCTCTCACGGAGGCACTGGGAGCCTTGGACACTCTTGCCACAAGTAGCCCAAGCGTGGACATCTTCCTCATCCTGCTCCTCCACTGCTGACGTCAGGGAATTCCCTGGAGCTCCAAACATCTGCCTTTCCAGCTGGAGGATCATGTCTGGCAGCTCTCTGAGCCTCTTCACCTTTGGCAGCGCCACAGCATCCTAGGAGTCATATACTGGCAACTGGCACCTCCAGGACACTTGCTGCTCCTAGGATGCTTTTCTCTGGGAAAATCTTCTTGCACACGACATTGCTGCCGATTTTACTTCTAGGCCTTTCGTGGCCATCTGCATCCTCAGCCACAAGCAGGTTCTGATGATCAACAGGGCTCTGGGAGAGCAGGGACTCCTGTCTGTGGACAAAGAAAACAAAGACAACTTGTAAGAAGAAAACCTGGAGCTTCTAGTTAGAAGACAAAGGACTATTCAATCAAGGCAGGGCCAAAGCAGGAAACTTTCTAAAATGGAACAAGCAGCAGAAGCAGAGCAGTTTTGCAGAAGAAATTCCCCTCCCAGCACTTGGCTTAAGGAAAAAGCCTGATGTTTCTATGAGAGACATGAGTTCATGTCTACTATTGGGTACCAGACATCTGAACATTTAGACTATTGGCTTTCCAGGCTCACACTATTCAAACCGGAAAATGAAACTACTCTAAAAGCTAGAGGCGATTGCAAGAAATGTTTCTGCTCACACCACGACTGCCGACCATGCATCATTCTTACCTTGCACCTGTCCAAAGGCCTTCCTCCGTCTGCGCTCTGGCAACTCTCACCCAAGCTCGGGCAGGGATGGAGGCTCTTGCCACAAGTAGCCCAAGCCTGGAGATATTCCTCATCCTGATCTTCCACTGCTGACATCTAGGAATTCCCTGGAGCTGCAAACACTTGCCTTTGCTGCTCGAGGATCTTCTCTAGCACCATGCCAAATGCCTTCTCCTATGGCAGTGCTGCAGCATCCTGCGAGCCATGGACTGGAACTGGCACCTTCAGCATAGTTGCTCCTGGGAAACATCCTTCAGCCATTCCCTTACTGCAATGAGCTGGACTCCTACTCCTTTGCAAGGCTCTTCCTGGATAGGTGCATCCTCAGCAATGAGACGGTTCTGCTGAGAGCCACGGCTCTGAGGGAGCAGCCAGTCCTGCCCAAAGGCCTTCCTCCGTCACCAGTCCTGCAGCTCCCACGGAGGCACTGGGAGCCCTGGACACTCTTGCCACAAGTAGCCCAAGCGTCGAGATCTTCCTCATCCTGCTCCTCCACTGCTGACATCAGGGAATTCCCTGGAGCTCCCAACATCTGCCTTTCCTGCTCGAGGATCGTGTCTGGCAGCTCTCTGAGCCTCTTACACTTTGGAAGCGCAACAGCATCCTAGGAGTCATATACTGGCAACTGGCACCTCCAGGACACTTGCTGCTCCTAGGATGCTTTTCTCTGGGAAAATCTTCTTGCACACAACCTTGCTCCAGTTTTTACTTCTAGGCCTTTTGTGGCCATCTGCATCCGCAGCCACAAGCAGCTTCTGATGATCGACATGGCTCTGGGAGAGCAGGGACTCCTGTCTGTGGACAAAGAAAACAAAGACAACTTGTAAGAAGAAAACCTGGAGCTTCTAGTTAGAAGAGAAAGGACTATTCAATCAAGGCAGAGCCAAGGGAGGAAACTTTCTAAAATGGAACAAGCAGCAGAAGCACAGCAGTATTGCAGAAGAAATTCCCCTCCCAGCACTTGGCTTAAGGAAAACGCCTGATGTTTCTGTGAGAGACATGAGTTCATGTCTACTATTGGGTACCAGACATCTGAACATTTAGACTATTGGCTTTCCAGGCTCACGCTATTCAAACCGGAAAGTGAAACTACTCTAACAGTAAGGATGATTGCAAGAAATGTTTCTGTTTACACCACGACTGCCGACCATGCATCATTCTTACCTTGCACCTGTCCAAAGGCCTTCCTCCGTCTGCACTCCGGCAACTCTCACCCAGGCAAGGGCAGGGATAGAGGCTCTTGCCACAAGTAGCCCAAGCATGGACATCTTCCTCATCCTGCTACTCTACTGCTGACGTCAGGGTATTCCCTGGAGCTGCAAACACCTGCCTTTGCTGCTCGAGGACCTTCTCTAGCATCATGCCAAACCCCTTCTCCTATGGCAGTGCTGCAGCATCCTGCGAGCCATGGACTGGAACTGGCACCTTCAGCATAGTTGCTCCTGGGAAACATCATTCAGCCATTCCCTTACTGCAATGAGCTGGACTCCTACTCCTTTGCAAGGCTCTTCCTGGACAGGTGCATCCTCAGCAATGAGACGGTTCTGCTGAGAGCCATGGCTCTGAGGGAGGAGCCAGTCCTGTCCAAAGGCCTTCCTCTGACTCCACTCCTGCAGCTCTCACGGAGGCACTGGGAGCCTTGGACACTCTTGCCACAAGTAGCCCAAGCGTGGACATCTTCCTCATCCTGCTCCTCCACTGCTGACGTCAGGGAATTCCCTGGAGCTCCTAAAATCTGCCTTTCCTGCTGGAGGATCGTGTCTGGCAGCTCTCTGATCCTCTTCGCCTTTGGCAGCGCCACAGCATCCTGAGAGTCATATACTGGAAACTGGCAGCTACATGACACTTGCCGCTCCTAGGATGCTTTTCTCTGGGAAAATCTTCTTGGACACGACATTGCTCCAGTTTTTACTTCTAGGCCTTTCGTGGCCATCTGCATTCTCAGCCACAAGCAGGTTCTGATGATCGACATGGCTCTGGGAGAGCAGGGACTCCTGTCTGTGGACAAAGAAAACAAAGACAACTTGTAAGAAGAAAACCTGGAGCTTCTAGTTAGAAGAGAAAGGACTATTCAAACAAGGCAGGGCCAAAGCAGGAAACTTTCTAAAATGGAACAAGCAGCAGAAGCACAGCAGTATTGCAGAAGAAATTCCCCTCCCAGCACTTGGCTTAAGGAAAACGCCTGATGTTTCTGTGAGAGACATGAGTTCATGTCTACTATTGGGTACCAGACATCTGAACATTTAGACTATTGGCTTTCCATGCTCACGCTATTCAAACCGGAAAGTGAAACTATTCTAACAGAAGGGATGATTGCAAGAAATGTTTCTGTTTACACCACGACTGCCGACCATCCATCATTCTTACCTTGCACCTGTCCAAAGGCCTTCCTCCATCTGCGCTCCGGCAACTCTCACCCAGGCAAGGGCAGGGATGGAGGCTCTTGCCACAAGTAGCCCAAGCATGGACATCTTCCTCATCCTGCTACTCCACTGCTGACGTCAGGGTATTCCCTGGAGCTGCAAACACCTGCCTTTGCTGCTCGAGGACCTTCTCTAGCACCATGCAAAACCCCTTCTCCTATGGCAGTGCTGCAGCATCCTGCGAGCCACGGACTGGAACTGGCACCTCCAGCAAAGTTGCTCCTGGGAAACATCCCTCAGCCATTCCCTTACTGCAATGAGCTGGACTCCTACTCCTCTGCAATGCTCTTCCTGGACAGGTGCATCCTCAGCAATGAGACGGTTCTGCTGAGAGCCACGGCTCTGAGGGAGCAGCCAGTCCTGCCCAATGGTTGTCCTCCGTCACCAGTCCTGCAGCTCCCACGGAGGCACTGGGAGCCTTGGACACTCTTGCCACAAGTAGCCCAAGCGTGGACATCTTCCTCATCCTGCTCCTCCACTGCTGACGTCAGGGAATTCCCTGGTGCTCCCAACATCTGCCTTTCCTGCTCGAGGATCGTGTCTGGCAGCTCTCTGAGCCTCTTTGCCTTTGGCAGCGCCACAGCATCCTAGGAGTCATATACTGGCAACTGGCACCTCCAGGACACTTGCTGCTCCTAGGATGCTTTCCTCTGGGAAAATCTTCTTGGACACGTCCTTGCTCCAGTTTTTACTCCTAGTCCTTTCGTGGCCATCTGCATTCTCAGCCACAAGCAGGTTCTGATGATCGACATGGCTCTGGGAGAGCAGGGACTCCTGTCTGTGGACAAAGAAAACAAAGACAACTTGTAAGAAGAAAACCTGGAGCTTCTAGTTAGAAAAAAAAGGACTATTCAATCAAGGCAGGGCCAAGGGAGGAAACTTTCTAAAATGGAACAAGCAGCAGAAGCACAGTACTTTTGCAGAAGAAATTCCCCTCCCAGCACTTGGCTTAAGGAAAAAGCCTGATGTTTCTATGAGAGACTTGAGTTCATGTCTACTATTGGGTACCAGACATCTGCACATTTAGACTATTGGCTTTCCATGCTCACGCTATTCAAACCGGAAAGTGAAACTACTCTAACAGTAGGGATGATTGCAAGAAATGTTTCTGTTTACACCACGACTGCCGACCATGCATCATTCTTACCTTGCACCTGTCCAAAGGCCTTCCTCCGTCTGCGCTCCGGCAACTCTCACCCAGGCAAGGGCAAGGATGGAGGCTCTTGCCACAAGTAGCCCAAGCGTGGACATCTTCCTCATCCTGCTCCGCCACTGCTGACATCAGGGAATTCCCTGGAGCTCCCAACATCTGCCTTTCCTGCTCGAGGATCGTGTCTGGCAGCTCTCTGAGCCTCTTCATCTTTGGCTGCGCCACAGCATCCTAGGAGTCATATACTGGCAACTGGCACCTCCAGGACACTTGCTGCTCCTAGGATGCTTTTCTCTGGGAAAATCTTCTTGCATACGACCTTGCTCCAGATTTTACTTCTAGGTCTTTCGTGGCCATGTGCATCCGCGGCCACGAGCAGCTTCTGATGATCAACAGGGCTCTGGGAGAGCAGGGACTCCTGTCTGTGGACAAAGAAAACAAAGACAACTTGTAAGAAGAAAACCTGGAGCTTCTAGATAGAAGAGAAAGGACTATTCAATCAAGGCAGGGCCAAAGCAGGAAACTTTCTAAAATGGAACAAGCAGAAGAAGCAGAGCAGTTTTGCAGAAGAAATTCCCCTCCCAGCACTTGGCTTAATGAAAAAGCCTGATGTTGCTATGAGAGACTTGAGTTCATGTCTACTATTGGGGAGCAGACGTCTGAACATTTAGAGTATTGGCGCTCCAGGCTCACGCTATTCAAACCGGAAAGTGAAACTATTCTAACAGAAGGGATGATTGCAAGAAATGTTTCTGTTTACACCACAACTGCCGACCATCCATCATTCTTACCTTGCACCTGTCCAAAGGCCTTCCTCCATCTGCGCTCTGGCAACTCTCACCCAGGGTCGGGCAGGGATGGAGGCTCGTGCCACAAGTAGCCCAAGCGCGGACATCTTCCTCATCCTGATCTTCCACTGCTGACATCTAGGAATTCCCTGGAGCTGCAAACACTTGCCTTTGCTGCTCAAGGATCTTCTCTAGCACCATGCCAAATGCCTTCTCCTATGGCAGCGCTGCAGCATCCTGCGACTCACGGACTGGAACTGGCACCTCCAGCAAAGTTGCTCCTGGGAAACATCCCTCAGCCATTCCCTTACTGCAATGAGCTGGACTCCTACTCCTCTGCAATGCTCTTCCTGGACAGGTGCATCCTCAGCAACGAGACGGTTCTGCTGAGAGCCGCGGCTCTGAGGGAGCAGCCAGTCCTGCCAAAAAGCCTTCCTCCGTCTCCAGTCCCGCAGCTCCCACGGAGGCACTGGGAGCCTTGGACACTCTTGCCACAAGTAGCCCAAGCGTGGACATCTTCCTCATCCTGCTCCTCCACTGCTGACGGCAGGGAATTCCCTGGAGCTGCAAACACCTGCCTTTGCTGCTGGAGGATCATGTCTGGCAGCTCTCTGAGCCTCTTCATCTTTGGCTGCGCCACAGCATCCTAGGAGTCATATACTGGCAACTGGCACCTCCAGGACACTTGCTGCTCCTAGGATGCTTTTCTCTGGGAAAATCTTCTTGCATACGACCTTGCTCCAGATTTTACTTCTAGGTCTTTCGTGGCCATGTGCATCCGCAGCCACAAGCAGCTTCTGATGATCGACATGGCTCTGGGAGAGCAGGGACTCCTGTCTGTGGACAAAGAAAACAAAGACAACTTGTAAGAAGAAAACCTGGAGCTTCTAGATAGAAGAGAAAGGACTATTCAATCAAGGCAGGGCCAAAGCAGGAAACTTTCTAAAATGGAACAAGCAGCAGAAGCACAGTAGTTTTGCAGAAGAAATTCCCCTCCCAGCACTTGGCTTAAGGAAAAAGTCTGATGTTTCTATGAGAGACTTGAGTTCATGTCTACTATTGGATAGCAGACATCTGAACATTTAGACTACTGGCTTTCCAGGCTCACGCAATTCAAACCGGAATGTCAAACTATTTCAAAAGCTAGAGATGCTTGGAAGAAATGTTTCTGTACTCACCACAACTGGGGACCATGCATCATTCTTACCTTGCACCTGTCCAAAGGCCTTCCTCCGTCTCCAGTCCTGCCGCTCTCACGGAGGCACTGGGAGCCTCGGACACTCTTGCCACAAGTAGCCCAAGCGGGGACATCTTCCTCATCCTGCTCCTCCACTGCTGACGTCAAGGAATTCCCTGGAGCTCCCAACATCTGCCTTTCCAGCTGGAGGATCATGTCTGGCAGCTCTCTGAGCCTCTTCAACTTTGGCAGCGCCACAGCATCCTAGGAGTCATATACTGGCAACTGGCACCTCCAGGACACTTGCTGCTCCTAGGATGCTTTTCTCTGGGAAAATCTTCTTGCATACAACCTTGCTCCAGTTTTTACTTCTAGGCCTTTCGTGGCCATCTGCATTCTCAGCCACAAGCAGGTTCTGATGATCAACAGGGCTCTGGGAGAGCAGGGACTCCTGTCTGTGGACAAAGAAAACAAAGACAACTTGTAAGAAGAAAACCTGGAGCTTCTAGATAGAAGACAAAGGACTATTCAATCAAGGCAGGGCCAAGGGAGGAAACTTTCTAAAATGGAACAAGCAGCAGAAGCACAGTACTTTTGCAGAAGAAATTCCCTTCCCAGCACTTGGCTTAAGGAAAAAACCTCATGTTTCTATGAGAGACTTGAGTTCATGTCTACTACTGGGTACCAGACATCTGAACATTTAGACTATTGGCTTTCCAGGCTCACGCTATTCAAACCTGAAAGTGAAACTACTCTAACAGTAAGGATGATTGCAAGAAATGTTTCTGTTTACACCACGACTGCCGACCATGCATCATTCTTACCTTGCACCTGTCCAAAGGCCTTCCTCCATCTGCGCTCTGGCAACTCTCACTCAGGCAAGGGCAGGGATGGAGGCTCTTGCCACAAGTAGCCCAAGCGTGGACATCTTCCTCATCCTGCTACTCCACTGCTGACGTCAGGGTATTCCCTGGAGCTGCAAACACCTGCCTTTGCTGCTCGAGGATCTTCTCTAGCACCATGCAAAACCCCTTCTCCTATGGCAGTGCTGCAGCATCCTGCGAGCCACGGACTGGAACTGGCACCTCCAGCAAAGTTGCTCCTGGGAAACATCCCTCAGCCATTCCCTTACTGCAATGAGCTGGACTCCTACTCCTCTGCAATGCTCTTCCTGGACAGGTGCATCCTCAGCAATGAGACAGTTCTGCTGAGAGCCACAGCTCTGAGGAAGCAGCCAGTCCTGCCCAATGGTTGTCCTCTGTCACCAGTCCTGCAGCTCCCACGGAGGCACTGGGAGCCTTGGACACTCTTGCCACAAGTAGCCCAAGCGTGGACATCTTCCTCATCCTGCTCCTCCACTGCTGACGTCAGGGAATTCCCTGGTGCTCCCAACATCTGCCTTTCCTGCTGGAGGATCGTGTCTGGCAGATCTCTGAGCCTCTTTGCCTTTGGCAGCGCCACAGCATCCTAGGAGTCATCTACTGGCAACTGGCACCTCCAGGACACTTGCTGCTCCTAGGATGCTTTCCTCTAGGAAAAACTTCTTGCACACGTCCTTGCTCCAGTTTTTACTCCTAGGCCATCTGCATTCTCAGCCACAAGAAGCTTCTGATGATCGACATGGCTCTGGGAGAGCAGGGACTCCTGTCTGTGGACAAAGAAAACAAAGACAACTTGTAAGATTAAAACCTGGAGCTTCTAGTTAGAAGAGAAAGGACAATTCAATCAAGGCAGGGCCAAAGCAGGAAACTTTCTAAAATGGAACAAGCAGCAGAAGCACAGTAGTTTTGCAGAAGAAATTCCCCTCCCCGCACTTGGCTTAAGGAAAAAGCCTGATGTTTCTATGAGAGACTTGAGTTCATGTCTACTATTGGATAGCAGACATCTGAACATTTAGACTACTGGCTTTCCAGGCTCACGCAATTCAAACCGGAATGTCAAACTATTTCAAAAGCTAGAGATGCTTCGAAGAAATGTTTCTGTATTCACCACAACTGGGGACCATGCATCATTCTTACCTTGCACCTGTCCAAAGGCCTTCCTCCGTCTCCAGTCCTGCCGCTCTCACGGAGGGACTGGGAGCCTTGGACACTCTTGCCACAAGTAGCCCAAGCATGGACATCTTCCTCATCCTGCTCCTCCACTGCTGACGTCAGGGAATTCCCTGGAGCTCCAAACATCTGCCTTTCCAGCTGGAGGATCATGTCTGGCAGCTCTCTGAGCCTCTTCACCTTTGGCAGCGCCACAGCATCCTAGGAGTCATATACTGGCAACTGGCACCTCCAGGACACTTGCTGCTCCTAGGATGCTTTTCTCTGGGAAAATCTTCTTGCACACGACATTGCTGCCGATTTTACTTCTAGGCCTTTCGTGGCCATCTGCATCCTCAGCCACAAGCAGGTTCTGATGATCAACAGGGCTCTGGGAGAGCAGGGACTCCTGTCTGTGGACAAAGAAAACAAAGACAACTTGTAAGAAGAAAACCTGGAGCTTCTAGTTAGAAGACAAAGGACTATTCAATCAAGGCAGGGCCAAAGCAGGAAACTTTCTAAAATGGAACAAGCAGCAGAAGCAGAGCAGTTTTGCAGAAGAAATTCCCCTCCCAGCACTTGGCTTAAGGAAAAAGCCTGATGTTTCTATGAGAGACTTGAGTTCATGTCTACTATTGGGTACCAGACATCTGAACATTTAGACTATTGGCTTTCCAGGCTCACGCTATTCAAACCGGAAAGTGAAACTACTCTAAAAGCTAGAGGCGATTGCAAGAAATGTTTCTGCTCGCACCACGACTGCCGACCATGCATCATTCTTACCTTGCACCTGTCCAAAGGCCTTCCTCCGTCTGCGCTCTGGCAACTCTCACCCAAGCTCGGGCAGGGATGGAGGCTCTTGCCACAAGTAGCCCAAGCCTGGAGATATTCCTCATCCTCATCTTCCACTGCTGACATCTAGGAATTCCCTGGAGCTGCAAACACCTGCCTTTGCTGCTCGAGGATCTTCTCTAGCACCATGCCAAATGCCTTCTCCTATGGCAGTGCTGCAGCATCCTGCGAGCCATGGACTGGAACTGGCACCTTCAGCATAGTTGCTCCTGGGAAACATCCTTCAGCCATTCCCTTGCTGCAATGAGCTGGACTCCTACTCCTTTGCAAGGCTCTTCCTGGATAGGTGCATCCTCAGCAATGAGACGGCTCTGCTGAGAGCCACGGCTCTGAGGGAGCAGCCAGTCCTGCCCAAAGGCCTTCCTCCGTCACCAGTCCTGCAGCTCCCACGGAGGCACTGGGAGCCTTGGACACGCTTGCCACAAGTAGCCCAAGCATCGAGATCTTCCTCATCCTGCTCCTCCACTGCTGACATCAGGGAATTCCCTGGAGCTCCCAACATCTGCCTTTCCTGCTCGAGGATCGTGTCTGGCAGCTCTCTGAGCCTCTTACACTTTGGAAGCGCAACAGCATCCTAGGAGTCATATACTGGCAACTGGCACCTCCAGGACACTTGCTGCTCCTAGGATGCTTTTCTCTGGGAAAATCTTCTTGCACACAACCTTGCTGCAGATTTTACTTCTAGGCCTTTTGTGGCCATCTGCATCCGCAGCCACAAGCAGCTTCTGATGATCGACATGGCTCTGGGAGAGCAGGGACTCCTGTCTGTGGACAAAGAAAACAAAGACAACTTGTAAGAAGAAAACCTGGAGCTTCTAGTTAGAAGAGAAAGGACTATTCAATCAAGGCAGAGCCAAGGGAGGAAACTTTCTAAAATGGAACAAGCAGCAGAAGCACAGCAGTATTGCAGAAGAAATTCCCCTCCCAGCACTTGGCTTAAGGAAAACGCCTGATGTTTCTGTGAGAGACATGAGTTCATGTCTACTATTGGGTACCAGACATCTGAACATTTAGACTATTGGCTTTCCAGGCTCACGCTATTCAAACCGGAAAGTGAAACTACTCTAACAGTAAGGATGATTGCAAGAAATGTTTCTGTTTACACCACGACTGCCGACCATCCATCATTCTTACCTTGCACCTGTCCAAAGGCCTTCCTCCGTCTGCGCTCCGGCAACTCTCACCCAGGCAAGGGCAGGGATAGAGGCTCTTGCCACAAGTAGCCCAAGCATGGACATCTTCCTCATCCTGCTACTCTACTGCTGACGTCAGGGTATTCCCTGGAGCTGCAAACACCTGCCTTTGCTGCTCGAGGACCTTCTCTAGCACCATGCCAAACCCCTTCTCCTATGGCAGTGCTGCAGCATCCTGCGAGCCATGGACTGGAACTGGCACCTTCAGCATAGTTGCTCCTGGGAAACATCATTCAGCCATTCCCTTACTGCAATGAGCTGGACTCCTACTCCTCTGCAAGGCTCTTCCTGGACAGGTGCATCCTCAGCAATGAGACGGTTCTGCTGAGAGCCATGGCTCTGAGGGAGGAGCCAGTCCTGTCCAAAGGCCTTCCTCTGACTCCACTCCTGCAGCTCTCACGGAGGCACTGGGAGCCTTGGACACTCTTGCCACAAGTAGCCCAAGCGTGGACATCTTCCTCATCCTGCTCCTCCACTGCTGACCTCAGGGAATTCCCTGGAGCTCCTAAAATCTGCCTTTCCTGCTCGAGGATCGTGTCTGGCAGCTCTCTGAGCCTCTTTGCCTTTGGCAGCGCCACAGCATCCTAGGAGTCATATACTGGCAACTGGCACCTCCAGGACACTTGCTGCTCCTAGGATGCTTTTCTCTGGGAAAATCTTCTTGGACACGACACTGCTCCAGTTTTTACTTCTAGGCCTTTCGTGGCCATCTGCATTCTCAGCCACAAGCAGGTTCTGATGATCAACATGGCACTGGGAGAGCAGGGACCCCTGTCTGTGGACAAAGAAAACAAAGACAACTTGTAAGAAGAAAACCTGGAGCTTCTAGTTAGAAGAGAAAGGACTATTCAATCAAGGCAGGGCCAAGGGAGGAAACTTTCTAAAATGGAACAAGCAGCAGAAGCACAGTACTTTTGCAGAAGAAATTCCCTTCCCAGCACTTGGCTTAAGGAAAAAACCTCATGTTTCTATGAGAGACTTGAGTTCATGTCTACTACTGGGTACCAGACATCTGAACATTTAGACTATTGGCTTTCCAGGCTCACGCTATTCAAACCGGAAAGTGAAACTACTCTAACAGTAAGGATGATTGCAAGAAATGTTTCTGCTCGCACCACGACTGCCGACCATGCATCATTCTTACCTTGCACCTGTCCAAAGGCCTTCCTGCGTCTGCGCTCCGGCAACTCTCACCCAGGCAAGGGCAAGGATGGAGGCTCTTGCCACAAGTAGCCCAAGCGTAGACATCTTCCTCATCCTGCTACTCCACTGCTGACGTCAGGGTATTCCCTGGAGCTGCAAACACCTGCCTTTGCTGCTCGAGGACCTTCTCTAGCACCATGCCAAACCCCTTCTCCTATGGCAGTGCTGCAGCATCCTGCGAGCCATGGACTGGAACTGGCACCTTCAGCATAGTTGCTCCTGGGAAACATCCTTCAGCCATTCCCTTACTGCAATGAGCTGGACTCCTACTCCTTTGCAAGGCTCTTCCTGGACAGGTGCATCCTCAGCAATGAGACGGTTCTGCTGAGAGCCATGGCTCTGAGGGAGCAGCCAGTCCTGTCCAAAGGCCTTCCTCTGACTCCACTCCTGCAGCTCCCACGGAGGCACTGGGAGCCTTGGACACTCTTGCCACAAGTAGCCCAAGCGTCGAGATCTTCCTCATCCTGCTCCTCCACTGCTGACATCAGGGAATTCCCTGGAGCTCCCAACATCTGCCTTTCCTGCTCGAGGATCGTGTCTGGCAGCTCTCTGAGCCTCTTCGCCTTTGGCAGCGCCACAGCATCCTGAGAGTCATATACTGGAAACTGGCAGCTACAGGACACTTGCTGCTCCTAGGATGCTTTTCTCTGGGAAAATCTTCTTGGACACGACATTGCTCCAGTTTTTACTTCTAGGCCTTTCGTGGCCATCTGCATTCTCAGCCACAAGCAGCTTCTGATGATCGACATGGCTCTGGGAAAACAGGGACTCCTGTCTGTGGACAAAGAAAACAAAGACAACTTGTAAGAAGAAAACCTGGAGCTTCTAGATAGAAGACAAAGGACTATTCAATCAAGGAAGGGCCAAGGGAGGAAACTTTCTAAAATGGAACAAGCAGCAGAAGCACAGTACTTTTGCAGAAGAAATTCCCTTCCCAGCACTTGGCTTAAGGAAAAAACCTCATGTTTCTATGAGAGACTTGAGTTCATGTCTACTACTGGGTACCAGACATCTGAACATTTAGACTATTGGCTTTCCAGGCTCACGCTATTCAAACCTGAAAGTGAAACTACTCTAACAGTAAGGATGATTGCAAGAAATGTTTCTGTTTACACCACGACTGCCGACCATGCATCATTCTTACCTTGCACCTGTCCAAAGGCCTTCCTCCATCTGCGCTCCAGCAACTCTCACTCAGGCAAGGGCAGGGATGGAGGCTCTTGCCACAAGTAGCCCAAGCGTGGACATCTTCCTCATCCTGCTACTCCACTGCTGACGTCAGGGTATTCCCTGGAGCTGCAAACACCTGCCTTTGCTGCTCGAGGATCTTCTCTAGCACCATGCAAAACCCCTTCTCCTATGGCAGTGCTGCAGCATCCTGCGAGCCACGGACTGGAACTGGCACCTCCAGCAAAGTTGCTCCTGGGAAACATCCCTCAGCCATTCCCTTACTGCAATGAGCTGGACTCCTACTCCTCTGCAATGCTCTTCCTGGACAGGTGCATCCTCAGCAATGAGACAGTTCTGCTGAGAGCCACAGCTCTGAGGAAGCAGCCAGTCCTGCCCAATGGTTGTCCTCTGTCACCAGTCCTGCAGCTCCCACGGAGGCACTGGGAGCCTTGGACACTCTTGCCACAAGTAGCCCAAGCGTGGACATCTTCCTCATCCTGCTCCTCCACTGCTGACGTCAGGGAATTCCCTGGTGCTCCCAACATCTGCCTTTCCGGCTGGAGGATCGTGTCTGGCAGATCTCTGAGATTCTTTGCCTTTGGCAGCGCCAGAGCATCCTAGGAGTCATATACTGGCAACTGGCACCTCCAGGACACTTGCTGCTCCTAGGATGCTTTCCTCTAGGAAAAACTTCTTGCACACGTCCTTGCTCCAGTTTTTACTCCTAGGCCTTTCGTGGCCATCTGCATTCTCAGCCACAAGCAGCTTCTGATGATCGACATGGCTCTGGGAGAGCAGGGACTCCTGTCTGTGGACAAAGAAAACAAAGACAACTTGTAAGAAGAAAACCTGGAGCTTCTAGATAGAAGAGAAAGGACTATTCAATCAAGGCAGGGCCAAAGCAGGAAACTTTCTAAAATGGAACAAGCAGCAGAAGCACAGTAGTTTTGCAGAAGAAATTCCCCTCCCAGCACTTGGCTTAAGGAAAAAGCCTGATGTTTCTATGAGAGACTTGAGTTCATGTCTACTATTGGGTACCAGACATCTGAACATTTAGACTATTGGCTTTCCAGGCTCACGCTATTCAAACCGGAAAGTGAAACTACTCTAACAGTAGGGATGATTGCAAGAAATGTTTCTGTTTACACCACGACTGCCGACCATGCATCATTCTTACCTTGCACCTGTCCAAAGGCCTTCCTCCGTCTCCAGTCCTGCCGCTCTCACGGAGGCACTGGGAGCCTTGGACACTCTTGCCACAAGTAGCCCAAGCGTGGACATCTTCCTCATCCTGCTCCTCCACTGCTGACGTCAGGGAATTCCCTGGAGCTCCAAACATCTGCCTTTCCAGCTGGAGGATCATGTCTGGCAGCTCTCTGAGCCTCTTCACCTTTGGCAGCGCCACAGCATCCTAGGAGTCATATACTGGCAACTGGCACCTCCAGGACACTTGCTGCTCCTAGGATGCTTTTCTCTGGGAAAATCTTCTTGCACACAACCTTGCTGCAGATTTTACTTCTAGGCCTTTTGTGGCCATCTGCATCCGCAGCCACAAGCAGCTTCTGATGATCGACATGGCTCTGGGAGAGCAGGGACTCCTGTCTGTGGACAAAGAAAACAAAGACAACTTGTAAGAAGAAAACCTGGAGCTTCTAGTTAGAAGAGAAAGGACTATTCAATCAAGGCAGAGCCAAGGGAGGAAACTTTCTAAAATGGAACAAGCAGCAGAAGCACAGCAGTATTGCAGAAGAAATTCCCCTCCCAGCACTTGGCTTAAGGAAAACGCCTGATGTTTCTATGAGAGACTTGAGTTCATGTCTACTATTGGGTACCAGACATCTGAACATTTGGACTATTGGCTTTCCAGGCTCACGCTATTCAAACCGGAAAGTGAAACTACTCTAACAGTAGGGATGATTGCAAGAAATGTTTCTGTTTACACCACGACTGCCGACCATGCATCATTCTTACCTTGCACCTGTCCAAAGGCCTTCCTCCGTCTGCGCTCCGGCAACTCTCACCCAGGCAAGGGCAAGGATGGAGGCCCTTGCCACAAGTAGCCCAAGCGTGGACATCTTCCTCATCCTGCTACTCCACTGCTGACGTCAGGGTATTCCCTGGAGCTGCAAACACCTGCCTTTGCTGCTCGAGGACCTTCTCTAGCACCATGCCAAACCCCTTCTCCTATGGCAGTGCTGCAGCATCCTGCGAGCCATGGACTGGAACTGGCACCTTCAGCATAGTTGCTCCTGGGAAACATCATTCAGCCATTCCCTTACTGCAATGAGCTGGACTCCTACTCCTCTGCAAGGCTCTTCCTGGACAGGTGCATCCTCAGCAATGAGACGGTTCTGCTGAGAGCCATGGCTCTGAGGGAGCAGCCAGTCCTGTCAAAAGGCCTTCCTCTGACTCCACTCCTGCAGCTCCCACGGAGGCACTGGGAGCCTTGGACACTCTTGCCACAAGTAGCCCAAGCGTGGACATCTTCCTCATCCTGCTCCTCCACTGCTGACGTCAGGGAATTCCCTGGAGCTCCTAAAATCTGCCTTTCCTGCTCGAGGATCGTGTCTGGCAGCTCTCTGAGCCTCTTCGCCTTTGGCAGCGCCACAGCATCCTGAGAGTCATATACTGGAAACTGGCACCTCCAGGACACTTGCTGCTCCTAGGATGCTTTTCTCTGGGAAAATCTTTTTGGACACGACATTGCTCCAGTTTTTACTTCTAGGCCTTTCGTGGCCATCTGCATCCGCAGCCACAAGCAGCTTCTGATGATCGACATGGCTCTGGGAAAACAGGGACTCCTGTCTGTGGACAAAGAAAACAAAGACAACTTGTAAGAAGAAAACCTGGAGCTTCTAGATAGAAGAGAAAGGACTATTCAATCAAGGCAGGGCCAAGGGAGGAAACTTTCTAAAATGGAACAAGCAGCAGAAGCACAGTAGTTTTGCAGAAGAAATTCCCCTCCCAGCACTTGGCTTAAGGAAAAAGCCTGATGTTTCTATGAGAGACTTGAGTTCATGTCTACTATTGGGTACCAGACATCTGAACATTTAGACTATTGGCTTTCCAGGCTCACGCTATTCAAACCGGAAAGTGAAACTACTCTAACAGTAGGGATGATTGCAAGAAATGTTTCTGTTTACACCACGACTGCCGACCATGCATCATTCTTACCTTGCACCTGTCCAAAGGCCTTCCTCCGTCTCCAGTCCTGCCGCTCTCACGGAGGCACTGGGAGCCTTGGACACTCTTGCCACAAGTAGCCCAAGCGTGGACATCTTCCTCATCCTGCTCCTCCACTGCTGACGTCAGGGAATTCCCTGGAGCTCCAAACATCTGCCTTTCCAGCTGGAGGATCATGTCTGGCAGCTCTCTGAGCCTCTTCACCTTTGGCAGCGCCACAGCATCCTAGGAGTCATATACTGGCAACTGGCACCTCCAGGACACTTGCTGCTCCTAGGATGCTTTTCTCTGGGAAAATCTTCTTGCACACGACATTGCTGCCGATTTTACTTCTAGGCCTTTCGTGGCCATCTGCATCCTCAGCCACAAGCAGGTTCTGATGATCAACAGGGCTCTGGGAGAGCAGGGACTCCTGTCTGTGGACAAAGAAAACAAAGACAACTTGTAAGATTAAAACCTGGAGCTTCTAGTTAGAAGACAAAGGACTATTCAATCAAGGCAGGGCCAAAGCAGGAAACTTTCTAAAATGGAACAAGCAGCAGAAGCAGAGCAGTTTTGCAGAAGAAATTCCCCTCCCAGCACTTGGCTTAAGGAAAAAGCCTGATGTTTCTATGAGAGACTTGAGTTCATGTCTACTATTGGGTACCAGACATCTGAACATTTAGACTATTGGCTTTCCAGGCTCACACTATTCAAACCGGAAAGTGAAACTACTCTAAAAGCTAGAGGCGATTGCAAGAAATGTTTCTGCTCACACCACGACTGCCGACCATGCATCATTCTTACCTTGCACCTGTCCAAAGGCCTTCCTCCGTCTGCGCTCTGGCAACTCTCACCCAAGCTCGGGCAGGGATGGAGGCTCTTGCCACAAGTAGCCCAAGCCTGGAGATATTCCTCATCCTGATCTTCCACTGCTGACATCTAGGAATTCCCTGGAGCTGCAAACACTTGCCTTTGCTGCTCGAGGATCTTCTCTAGCACCATGCCAAACCCCTTCTCCTATGGCAGTGCTGCAGCATCCTGCGAGCCATGGACTGGAACTGGCACCTTCAGCATAGTTGCTCCTGGGAAACATCCTTCAGCCATTCCCTTACTGCAATGAGCTGGACTCCTACTCCTTTGCAAGGCTCTTCCTGGATAGGTGCATCCTCAGCAATGAGACGGTTCTGCTGAGAGCCACGGCTCTGAGGGAGCAGCCAGTCCTGCCCAAAGGCCTTCCTCCGTCACCAGTCCTGCAGCTCCCACGGAGGCACTGGGAGCCTTGGACACTCTTGCCACAAGTAGCCCAAGCGTCGAGATCTTCCTCATCCTGCTCCTCCACTGCTGACATCAGGGAATTCCCTGGAGCTCCCAACATCTGCCTTTGCTGCTGGAGGATCATGTCTGGCAGCTCTCTGAGCCTCTTACACTTTAGAAGCGCCACAGCATCCTAGGAGTCATATACTGGCAACTGGCACCTCCAGGACACTTGCTGCTCCTAGGATGCTTTTCTCTGGGAAAATCTTCTTGCACACAACCTTGCTGCAGATTTTACTTCTAGGCCTTTTGTGGCCATCTGCATCCGCAGCCACAAGCAGCTTCTGATGATCGACATGGCTCTGGGAGAGCAGGGACTCCTGTCTGTGGACAAAGAAAACAAAGACAACTTGTAAGAAGAAAACCTGGAGCTTCTAGTTAGAAGAGAAAGGACTATTCAATCAAGGCAGAGCCAAGGGAGGAAACTTTCTAAAATGGAACAAGCAGCAGAAGCACAGCAGTATTGCAGAAGAAATTCCCCTCCCAGCACTTGGCTTAAGGAAAACGCCTGATGTTTCTATGAGAGACTTGAGTTCATGTCTACTATTGGGTACCAGACATCTGAACATTTGGACTATTGGCTTTCCAGGCTCACGCTATTCAAACCGGAAAGTGAAACTACTCTAACAGTAAGGATGATTGCAAGAAATGTTTCTGTTTACACCACGACTGCCGACCATGCATCATTCTTACCTTGCACCTGTCCAAAGGCCTTCCTCCGTCTGCGCTCCGGCAACTCTCACCCAGGCAAGGGCAAGGATGGAGGCCCTTGCCACAAGTAGCCCAAGCGTGGACATCTTCCTCATCCTGCTACTCCACTGCTGACGTCAGGGTATTCCCTGGAGCTGCAAACACCTGCCTTTGCTGCTCGAGGACCTTCTCTAGCACCATGCCAAACCCCTTCTCCTATGGCAGTGCTGCAGCATCCTGCGAGCCATGGACTGCAACTGGCACCTTCAGCATAGTTGCTCCTGGGAAACATCATTCAGCCATTCCCTTACTGCAATGAGCTGGACTCCTACTCCTCTGCAAGGCTCTTCCTGGACAGGTGCATCCTCAGCAATGAGACGGTTCTGCTGAGAGCCATGGCTCTGAGGGAGCAGCCAGTCCTGTCAAAAGGCCTTCCTCTGACTCCACTCCTGCAGCTCCCACGGAGGCACTGGGAGCCTTGGACACTCTTGCCACAAGTAGCCCAAGCGTGGACATCTTCCTCATCCTGCTCCTCCACTGCTGACGTCAGGGAATTCCCTGGAGCTCCTAAAATCTGCCTTTCCTGCTCGAGGATCGTGTCTGGCAGCTCTCTGAGCCTCTTCGCCTTTGGCAGCGCCACAGCATCCTGAGAGTCATATACTGGAAACTGGCACCTCCAGGACACTTGCTGCTCCTAGGATGCTTTTCTCTGGGAAAATCTTTTTGGACACGACATTGCTCCAGTTTTTACTTCTAGGCCTTTCGTGGCCATCTGCATCCGCAGCCACAAGCAGCTTCTGATGATCGACATGGCTCTGGGAAAACAGGGACTCCTGTCTGTGGACAAAGAAAACAAAGACAACTTGTAAGAAGAAAACCTGGAGCTTCTAGATAGAAGACAAAGGACTATTCAATCAAGGCAGGGCCAAGGGAGGAAACTTTCTAAAATGGAACAAGCAGCAGAAGCACAGTAGTTTTGCAGAAGAAATTCCCTTCCCAGCACTTGGCTTAAGGAAAAAACCTCATGTTTCTATGAGAGACTTGAGTTCATGTCTACTACTGGGTACCAGACATCTGAACATTTAGACTATTGGCTTTCCAGGCTCACGCTATTCAAACCGGAAAGTGAAACTACTCTAACAGTAAGGATGATTGCAAGAAATGTTTCTGTTTACACCACAACTGCCGACCATGCATCATTCTTACCTTGCACCTGTCCAAAGGCCTTCCTCCATCTGCGCTCCGGCAACTCTCACCCAGGCAAGGGCAGGGATGGAGGCTCTTGCCACAAGTAGCCCAAGCGTGGACATCTTCCTCATCCTGCTACTCCACTGCTGACGTCAGGGTATTCCCTGGAGCTGCAAACACCTGCCTTTGCTGCTCGAGGATCTTCTCTAGCACCATGCAAAACCCCTTCTCCTATGGCAGCGCTGCAGCATCCTGCGAGCCACGGACTGGAACTGGCACCTCCAGCAAAGTTGCTCCTGGGAAACATCCCTCAGCCATTCCCTTACTGCAATGAGCTGGACTCCTACTCCTCTGCAATGCTCTTCCTGGACAGGTGCATCCTCAGCAATGAGACGGTTCTGCTGAGAGCCACAGCTCTGAGGGAGCAGCCAGTCCTGCCCAATGGTTGCCCTCTGTCACCAGTCCTGCAGCTCCCACGGAGGCACTGGGAGCCTTGGACACTCTTGCCACAAGTAGCCCAAGCGTGGACATCTTCCTCATCCTGCTCCTCCACTGCTGACGTCAGGGAATTCCCTGGTGCTCCCAACATCTGCCTTTCCTGCTGGAGGATCGTGTCTGGCAGATCTCTGAGCCTCTTTGCCTTTGGCAGCGCCACAGCATCCTAGGAGTCATATACTGGCAACTGGCACCTCCAGGACACTTGCTTCTCCTAGGATGCTTTCCTCTAGGAAAATCTTCTTGCACACGTCCTTGCTCCAGTTTTTACTCCTAGGCCTTTCGTGGCCATCTGCATTCTCAGCCACAAGAAGCTTCTGATAATCGACATGGCTCTGGGAGAGCAGGGACTCCTGTCTGTGGACAAAGAAAACAAAGACAACTTGTAAGAAGAAAACCTGGAGCTTCTAGTTAGAAGAGAAAGGACTATTCAATCAAGGCAGGGCCAAAGGAGGAAACTTTCTAAAATGGAACAAGCAGCAGAAGCACAGTAGTTTTGCAGAAGAAATTCCCCTCCCAGCACTTGGCTTAAGGGAAAAGCCTGATGTTTCTATGAGAGACATGAGTTCATGTCTACTATTGGGTACCAGACATCTGAAAACTTAGACTATTGGCTTTCCAGGCTCACGCTATTCAAACCGGAAAGTGAAACTACTCTAACAGTAGGGATGATTGCAAGAAATGTTTCTGTTTACACCACGACTGCCGACCATGCATCATTCTTACCTTGCACCTGTCCAAAGGCCTTCCTCCGTCTGCGCTCTGGCAACTCTCACCCAAGCTCGGGCAGGGATGGAGGCTCTTGCCACAAGCAGCCCAAGCCTGGAGATATTCCTCATCCTGATCTTCCACTGCTGACATCTAGGAATTCCCTGGAGCTGCAAACACTTGCATTTGCTGCTCGAGGATCTTCTCTAGCATCATGCCAAACGCCTTCTCCTATGGCAGTGCTGCAGCATCCTGCAAGTCACGGACTGGAACTGGCACCTCCAGCAAAGTTGCTCCTGGGAAACATCCCTCAGCCATTCCCTTACTGCAATGAGCTGGACTCCTACTCCTCTGCAATGCTCTTCCTGGACAGGTGCATCCTCAGCAATGAGACGGTTCTGCTGAGAGCCGCGGCTCTGAGGGAGCAGCCAGTCCTGCCCAAAGGCCTTCCTCCGCCTCCAGTCCCGCAGCTCCCACGGAGGCACTGGGAGCCTTGGACACTCTTGCCACAAGTAGCCCAAGCGTCGAGATCTTCCTCATCCTGCTCCTCCACTGCTGACGGCAGGGAATTCCCTGGAGCTGCAAACACCTGCCTTTGCTGCTCGAGGATCGTGTCTGGCAGCTCTCTGAGCCTCTTCACCTTTGGCTGCGCCACAGCATCCTTGGAGTCATATACTGGCAACTGGCACCTCCAGTACACTTGCTGCTCCTAGGATGCTTTTCTCTGGGAAAATCTTGCACACGACCTTGCTCCAGATTTTACTTCTAGGCCTTTTGTGGCCATCTGCATCCGCAGCCACAAGCAGCTTCTGATGATCGACATGGCTCTGGGAGAGCAGGGACTCCTGTCTGTGGACAAAGAAAACAAAGACAACTTGTAAGATTAAAACCTGGAGCTTCTAGTTAGAAGAGAAAGGACTATTCAATCAAGGCAGGGCCAAGGGAGGAAACTTTCTAAAATGGAACAAGCAGCAGAAGCACAGTACTTTTGCAGAAGAAATTCCCCTCCCAGCACTTGGCTTAAGGAAAAAGCATGATGTTTCTATGAGAGACTTGAGTTCATGTCTACTATTGGATAGCAGACATCTGAACATTTAGACTATTGGCTTTCCAGGCTCACGCTATTCAAACCGGAAAGTGAAACTACTCTAACAGTAAGGATGATTGCAAGAAATGTTTCTGTTTACACCACGACTGCCGACCATGCATCATTCTTACCTTGCACCTGTCCAAAGGCCTTCCTCCGTCTGCGCTCTGGCAACTCTCACCCAAGCTCGGGCAGGGATGGAGGCTCTTGCCACAAGTAGCCCAAGCCTGGAGATATTCCTCATCCTGATCTTCCACTGCTGACATCTAGGAATTCCCTGGAGCTGCAAACACTTGCATTTGCTGCTCGAGGATCTTCTCTAGCATCATGCCAAACGCCTTCTCCTATGGCAGTGCTGCAGCATCCTGCGAGCCATGGACTGGAACTGGCACCTCCAGCAAAGTTGCTCCTGGGAAACATCCCTCAGCCATTCCCTTACTGCAATGAGCTGGACTCCTACTCCTCTGCAATGCTCTTCCTGGACAGGTGCATCCTCAGCAATGAGACGGTTCTGCTGAGAGCCGCGGCTCTGAGGGAGCAGCCAGTCCTGCCCAAAGGCCTTCCTCCGCCTCCAGTCCCGCAGCTCCCACGGAGGCACTGGGAGCCTTGGACACTCTTGCCACAAGTAGCCCAAGCGTCGAGATCTTCCTCATCCTGCTCCTCCACTGCTGACGGCAGGGAATTCCCTGGAGCTGCAAACACCTGCCTTTGCTGCTCGAGGATCGTGTCTGGCAGCTCTCTGAGCCTCTTCACCTTTGGCTGCGCCACAGCATCCTTGGAGTCATATACTGGCAACTGGCACCTCCAGTACACTTGCTGCTCCTAGGATGCTTTTCTCTGGGAAAATCTTGCACACGACCTTGCTCCAGATTTTACTTCTAGGCCTTTTGTGGCCATCTGCATCCGCAGCCACAAGCAGCTTCTGATGATCGACATGGCTCTGGGAGAGCAGGGACTCCTGTCTGTGGACAAAGAAAACAAAGACAACTTGTAAGATTAAAACCTGGAGCTTCTAGTTAGAAGAGAAAGGACTATTCAATCAAGGCAGGGCCAAGGGAGGAAACTTTCTAAAATGGAACAAGCAGCAGAAGCACAGTACTTTTGCAGAAGAAATTCCCCTCCCAGCACTTGGCTTAAGGAAAAAGCATGATGTTTCTATGAGAGACTTGAGTTCATGTCTACTATTGGATAGCAGACATCTGAACATTTAGACTACTGGCTTTCCAGGCTCACGCAATTCAAACCGGAATGTCAAACTATTTCAAAAGCTAGAGATGCTTCGAAGAAATGTTTCTGTACTCACCACAACTGGGGACCATGCATCATTCTTACCTTGCACCTGTCCAAAGGCCTTCCTCCGTCTCCAGTCCTGCCGCTCTCACGGAGGCACTGGGAGCCTTGGACACTCTTGCCACAAGTAGCCCAAGCATGGACATCTTCCTCATCCTGCTCCTCCACTGCTGACGTCAGGGAATTCCCTGGAGCTCCAAACATCTGCCTTTCCAGCTGGAGGATCATGTCTGGCAGCTCTCTGAGCCTCTTCACCTTTGGCAGCGCCAGAGCATCCTAGGAGTCATATACTGGCAACTGGCACCTCCAGGACACTTGCTGCTCCTAGGATGCTTTTCTCTGGGAAAATCTTCTTGCACACGACCTTGCTGCCGATTTTACTTCTAGGCCTTTCGTGGCCATCTGCATCCTCAGCCACAAGCAGGTTCTGATGATCAACAGGGCTCTGGGAGAGCAGGGACTCCTGTCTGTGGACAAAGAAAACAAAGACAACTTGTAAGAAGAAAACCTGGAGCTTCTAGTTAGAAGAAAAAGGACTATTCAATCAAGGCAGGGCCAAAGGAGGAAACTTTCTAAAATGGAACAAGCAGCAGAAGCACAGTAGTTTTGCAGAAGAAATTCCCCTCCCAGCACTTGGCTTAAGGAAAAAGCCTGATGTTTCTATGAGAGACATGAGTTCATGTCTACTATTGGGTACCAGACATCTGAACATTTAGACTATTGGCTTTCCAGGCTCACGCTATTCAAACCGGAAAGTGAAACTACTCTAACAGTAAGGATGATTGCAAGAAATGTTTCTGTTTACACCACGACTGCCGACCATCCATCATTCTTACCTTGCACCTGTCCAAAGGCCTTCCTCCGTCTGCGCTCTGGCAACTCTCACCCAAGCTCGGGCAGGGATGGAGGCTCTTGCCACAAGTAGCCCAAGCCTGGAGATATTCCTCATCCTGATCTTCCACTGCTGACATCTAGGAATTCCCTGGAGCTGCAAACACTTGCATTTGCTGCTCGAGGATCTTCTCTAGCATCATGCCAAACGCCTTCTCCTATGGCAGTGCTGCAGCATCCTGCAAGTCACGGACTGGAACTGGCACCTCCAGCAAAGTTGCTCCTGGGAAACATCCCTCAGCCATTCCCTTACTGCAATGAGCTGGACTCCTACTCCTCTGCAATGCTCTTCCTGGACAGGTGCATCCTCAGCAATGAGACGGTTCTGCTGAGAGCCGCGGCTCTGAGGGAGCAGCCAGTCCTGCCCAAAGGCCTTCCTCCGCCTCCAGTCCCGCAGCTCCCACGGAGGCACTGGGAGCCTTGGACACTCTTGCCACAAGTAGCCCAAGCATGGACATCTTCCTCATCCTGCTCCTCCACTGCTGACGGCAGGGAATTCCCTGGAGCTGCAAACACCTGCCTTTGCTGCTCGAGGATCGTGTCTGGCAGCTCTCTGAGCCTCTTCACCTTTGGCTGCGCCACAGCATCCTTGGAGTCATATACTGGCAACTGGCACCTCCAGTACACTTGCTGCTCCTAGGATGCTTTTCTCTGGGAAAATCTTGCACACGACCTTGCTCCAGATTTTACTTCTAGGCCTTTTGTGGCCATCTGCATCCGCAGCCACAAGCAGCTTCTGATGATCAACAGGGCTCTGGGAGAGCAGGGACTCCTGTCTGTGGACAAAGAAAACAAAGACAACTTGTAAGATTAAAACCTGGAGCTTCTAGTTAGAAGAGAAAGGACTATTCAATCAAGGCAGGGCCAAGGGAGGAAACTTTCTAAAATGGAACAAGCAGCAGAAGCACAGTAGATTTGCAGAAGAAATTCCCCTCCCAGCATTTGGCTTAAGGAAAAAGCCTGATGTTTCTATGAGAGACTTGAGTTCATGTCTACTATTGGATAGCAGACATCTGAACATTTAGACTACTGGCTTTCCAGGCTCACGCAATTCAAACCGGAATGTCAAACTATTTCAAAAGCTAGAGATGCTTCGAAGAAATGTTTCTGTACTCACCACAACTGGGGACCATGCATCATTCTTACCTTGCACCTGTCCAAAGGCCTTCCTCCGTCTCCAGTCCTGCCGCTCTCACGGAGGCACTGGGAGCCTTGGACACTCTTGCCACAAGTAGCCCAAGCATGGACATCTTCCTCATCCTGCTCCTCCACTGCTGACGTCAGGGAATTCCCTGGAGCTCCAAACATCTGCCTTTCCAGCTAGAGGATCATGTCTGGCAGCTCTCTGAGCCTCTTCATCTTTGGCAGCGCCACAGCATCCTAGGAGTCATATACTGGCAACTGGCACCTCCAGGACACTTGCTGCTCCTAGGATGCTTTTCTCTGGGAAAATCTTCTTGCATACGACCTTGCTGCCGATTTTACTTCTAGGCCTTTCGTGGCCATCTGCATCCTCAGCCACAAGCAGGTTCTGATGATCAACAGGGCTCTGGGAGAGCAGGGACTCCTGTCTGTGGACAAAGAAAACAAAGACAACTTGTAAGAAGAAAACCTGGAGCTTCTAGTTAGAAGACAAAGGACTATTCAATCAAGGCAGGGCCAAAGCAGGAAACTTTCTAAAATGGAACAAGCAGCAGAAGCAGAGCAGTTTTGCAGAAGAAATTCCCCTCCCAGCACTTGGCTTAAGGAAAAAGCCTGATGTTTCTATGAGAGACTTGAGTTCATGTCTACTATTGGGTACCAGACATCTGAACATTTAGACTATTGGCTTTCCAGGCTCACGCTATTCAAACCGGAAAGTGAAACTACTCTAACAGTAGGGATGATTGCAAGAAATGTTTCTGTTTACACCACAACTGCCGACCATGCATCATTCTTACCTTGCACCTGTCCAAAGGCCTTCCTCCGTCTGCGCTCTGGCAACTCTCACCCAAGCTCGGGCAGGGATGGAGGCTCTTGCCACAAGTAGCCCAAGCCTGGAGATATTCCTCATCCTGATCTTCCACTGCTGACATCTAGGAATTCCCTGGAGCTGCAAACACCTGCCTTTGCGGCTCGAGGACCTTCTCTAGCACCATGCCAAACCCCTTCTCCTATGGCAGTGCTGCAGCATCCTGCGAGCCATGGACTGGAACTGGCACCTTCAGCATAGTTGCTCCTGGGAAACATCCCTCAGCCATTCCCTTACTGCAATGAGCTGGACTCCTACTCCTTTGCAAGGCTCTTCCTGGACAGGTGCATCCTCAGCAATGAGACGGTTCTGCTGAGAGCCATGGCTCTGAGGGAGCAGCGAGTCCTGTCCAAAGGACTTCCTCTGACTCCACTCCTGCAGCTCTCACGGAGGCACTGGGAGCCTTGGACACTCTTGCCACAAGTAGCCCAAGCGTCGAGATCTTCCTCATCCTGCTCCTCCACTGCTGACATCAGGGAATTCCCTGGAGCTCCTAAAATCTGCCTTTCCTGCTCGAGGATCGTGTCTGGCAGCTCTCTGAGCCTCTTCGCCTTTGGCAGCGCCACAGCATCCTGAGAGTCATATACTGGAAACTGGCAGCTACAGGACACTTGCTGCTCCTAGGATGCTTTTCTCTGGGAAAATCTTCTTGGACACGACATTGCTCCAGTTTTTACTTCTAGGCCTTTCGTGGCCATCTGCATCCGCAGCCACAAGCAGCTTCTGATGATCGACATGGCTCTGGGAAAACAGGGACTCCTGTCTGTGGACAAAGAAAACAAAGACAACTTGTAAGAAGAAAACCTGGAGCTTCTAGATAGAAGACAAAGGACTATTCAATCAAGGCAGGGCCAAGGGAGGAAACTTTCTAAAATGGAACAAGCAGCAGAAGCACAGTAGTTTTGCAGAAGAAATTCCCTTCCCAGCACTTGGCTTAAGGAAAAAACCTCATGTTTCTATGAGAGACTTGAGTTCATGTCTACTACTGGGTACCAGACATCTGAACATTTAGACTATTGGCTTTCCAGGCTCACGCTATTCAAACCGGAAAGTGAAACTACTCTAACAGTAAGGATGATTGCAAGAAATGTTTCTGTTTACACCACGACTGCCGACCATGCATCATTCTTACCTTGCACCTGTCCAAAGGCCTTCCTCCATCTGCGCTCCGGCAACTCTCACCCAGGCAAGGGCAGGGATGGAGGCTCTTGCCACAAGTAGCCCAAGCGTGGACATCTTCCTCATCCTGCTACTCCACTGCTGACGTCAGGGTATTCCCTGGAGCTGCAAACACCTGCCTTTGCTGCTCGAGGATCTTCTCTAGCACCATGCAAAACCCCTTCTCCTATGGCAGCGCTGCAGCATCCTGCGAGCCACGGACTGGAACTGGCACCTCCAGCAAAGTTGCTCCTGGGAAACATCCCTCAGCCATTCCCTTACTGCAATGAGCTGGACTCCTACTCCTCTGCAATGCTCTTCCTGCACAGGTGCATCCTCAGCAATGAGACGGTTCTGCTGAGAGCCACAGCTCTGAGGGAGCAGCCAGTCCTGCCCAATGGTTGCCCTCTGTCACCAGTCCTGCAGCTCCCACGGAGGCACTGGGAGCCTTGGACACTCTTGCCACAAGTAGCCCAAGCGTGGACATCTTCCTCATCCTGCTCCTCCACTGCTGACGTCAGGGAATTCCCTGGTGCTCCCAACATCTGCCTTTCCTGCTGGAGGATCGTGTCTGGCAGATCTCTGAGCCTCTTTGCCTTTGGCAGCGCCACAGCATCCTAGGAGTCATATACTGGCAACTGGCACCTCCAGGACACTTGCTGCTCCTAGGATGCTTTTCTCTGGGAAAATCTTCTTGCACACAACCTTGCTGCAGATTTTACTTCTAGGCCTTTCGTGGCCATCTGCATCCACGGCCACAAGCAGGTTCTGATGATCAACAGGGCTCTGGGAGAGCAGGGACTCCTGTCTGTGGACAAAGAAAACAAAGACAACTTGTAAGAAGAAAACCTGGAGCTTCTAGTTAGAAGAAAAAGGACTATTCAATCAAGGCAGGGCCAAAGGAGGAAACTTTCTAAAATGGAACAAGCAGCAGAAGCACAGTAGTTTTGCAGAAGAAATTCCCCTCCCAGCACTTGGCTTAAGGAAAAAGCCTGATGTTTCTATGAGAGACATGAGTTCATGTCTACTATTGGGTACCAGACATCTGAACATTTAGACTATTGGCTTTCCAGGCTCACGCTATTCAAACCGGAAAGTGAAACTACTCTAACAGTAGGGATGATTGCAAGAAATGTTTCTGTTTACACCACGACTGCCGACCATGCATCATTCTTACCTTGCACCTGTCCAAAGGCCTTCCTCCGTCTGCGCTCTGGCAACTCTCACCCAAGCTCGGGCAGGGATGGAGGCTCTTGCCACAAGTAGCCCAAGCCTGGAGATATTCCTCATCCTGATCTTCCACTGCTGACATCTAGGAATTCCCTGGAGCTGCAAACACTTGCATTTGCTGCTCGAGGATCTTCTCTAGCATCATGCCAAACCCCTTCTCCTATGGCAGTGCTGCAGCATCCTGCAAGTCACGGACTGGAACTGGCACCTCCAGCAAAGTTGCTCCTGGGAAACATCCCTCAGCCATTCCCTTACTGCAATGAGCTGGACTCCTACTCCTCTGCAATGCTCTTCCTGGACAGGTGCATCCTCAGCAATGAGACGGTTCTGCTGAGAGCCGCGGCTCTGAGGGAGCAGCCAGTCCTGCCCAAAGGCCTTCCTCCGCCTCCAGTCCCGCAGCTCCCACGGAGGCACTGGGAGCCTTGGACACTCTTGCCACAAGTAGCCCAAGCGTCGAGATCTTCCTCATCCTGCTCCTCCACTGCTGACGGCAGGGAATTCCCTGGAGCTGCAAACACCTGCCTTTGCTGCTCGAGGATCGTGTCTGGCAGCTCTCTGAGCCTCTTCACCTTTGGCTGCGCCACAGCATCCTTGGAGTCATATACTGGCAACTGGCACCTCCAGTACACTTGCTGCTCCTAGGATGCTTTTCTCTGGGAAAATCTTGCACACGACCTTGCTCCAGATTTTACTTCTAGGCCTTTTGTGGCCATCTGCATCCGCAGCCACAAGCAGCTTCTGATGATCGACATGGCTCTGGGAGAGCAGGGACTCCTGTCTGTGGACAAAGAAAACAAAGACAACTTGTAAGATTAAAACCTGGAGCTTCTAGTTAGAAGAGAAAGGACTATTCAATCAAGGCAGGGCCAAGGGAGGAAACTTTCTAAAATGGAACAAGCAGCAGAAGCACAGTACTTTTGCAGAAGAAATTCCCCTCCCAGCACTTGGCTTAAGGAAAAAGCATGATGTTTCTATGAGAGACTTGAGTTCATGTCTACTATTGGATAGCAGACATCTGAACATTTAGACTACTGGCTTTCCAGGCTCACGCAATTCAAACCGGAATGTCAAACTATTTCAAAAGCTAGAGATGCTTCGAAGAAATGTTTCTGTACTCACCACAACTGGGGACCATGCATCATTCTTACCTTGCACCTGTCCAAAGGCCTTCCTCCGTCTCCAGTCCTGCCGCTCTCACGGAGGCACTGGGAGCCTTGGACACTCTTGCCACAAGTAGCCCAAGCATGGACATCTTCCTCATCCTGCTCCTCCACTGCTGACGTCAGGGAATTCCCTGGAGCTCCAAACATCTGCCTTTCCAGCTGGAGGATCATGTCTGGCAGCTCTCTGAGCCTCTTCACCTTTGGCAGCGCCACAGCATCCTAGGAGTCATATACTGGCAACTGGCACCTCCAGGACACTTGCTGCTCCTAGGATGCTTTTCTCTGGGAAAATCTTCTTGCACACGACATTGCTGCCGATTTTACTTCTAGGCCTTTCGTGGCCATCTGCATCCTCAGCCACAAGCAGGTTCTGATGATCAACAGGGCTCTGGGAAAGCAGGGACTCCTGTCTGTGGACAAAGAAAACAAAGACAACTTGTAAGAAGAAAACCTGGAGCTTCTAGTTAGAAGAAAAAGGACTATTCAATCAAGGCAGGGCCAAAGGAGGAAACTTTCTAAAATGGAACAAGCAGCAGAAGCACAGTAGTTTTGCAGAAGAAATTCCCCTCCCAGCACTTGGCTTAAGGAAAAAGCCTGATGTTTCTATGAGAGACATGAGTTCATGTCTACTATTGGGTACCAGACATCTGAACATTTAGACTATTGGCTTTCCAGGCTCACGCTATTCAAACCGGAAAGTGAAACTACTCTAACAGTAGGGATGATTGCAAGAAATGTTTCTGTTTACACCACGACTGCCGACCATGCATCATTCTTACCTTGCACCTGTCCAAAGGCCTTCCTCCGTCTGCGCTCTGGCAACTCTCACCCAAGCTCGGGCAGGGATGGAGGCTCTTGCCACAAGTAGCCCAAGCCTGGAGATATTCCTCATCCTGATCTTCCACTGCTGACATCTAGGAATTCCCTGGAGCTGCAAACACTTGCATTTGCTGCTCGAGGATCTTCTCTAGCATCATGCCAAACGCCTTCTCCTATGGCAGTGCTGCAGCATCCTGCAAGTCACGGACTGGAACTGGCACCTCCAGCAAAGTTGCTCCTGGGAAACATCCCTCAGCCATTCCCTTACTGCAATGAGCTGGACTCCTACTCCTCTGCAATGCTCTTCCGGGACAGGTGCATCCTCAGCAATGAGACGGTTCTGCTGAGAGCCGCGGCTCTGAGGGAGCAGCCAGTCCTGCCCAAAGGCCTTCCTCCGCCTCCAGTCCTGCAGCTCCCACGGAGGCACTGGGAGCCTTGGACACTCTTGCCACAAGTAGCCCAAGCGTCGAGATCTTCCTCATCCTGCTCCTCCACTGCTGACGGCAGGGAATTCCCTGGAGCTGCAAACACCTGCCTTTGCTGCTCGAGGATCGTGTCTGGCAGCTCTCTGAGCCTCTTCACCTTTGGCTGCGCCACAGCATCCTTGGAGTCATATACTGGCAACTGGCACCTCCAGTACACTTGCTGCTCCTAGGATGCTTTTCTCTGGGAAAATCTTGCACACGACCTTGCTCCAGATTTTACTTCTAGGCCTTTTGTGGCCATCTGCATCCGCAGCCACAAGCAGCTTCTGATGATCGACATGGCTCTGGGAGAGCAGGGACTCCTGTCTGTGGACAAAGAAAACAAAGACAACTTGTAAGATTAAAACCTGGAGCTTCTAGTTAGAAGAGAAAGGACTATTCAATCAAGGCAGGGCCAAGGGAGGAAACTTTCTAAAATGGAACAAGCAGCAGAAGCACAGTAGATTTGCAGAAGAAATTCCCCTCCCAGCACTTGGCTTAAGGAAAAAGCATGATGTTTCTATGAGAGACTTGAGTTCATGTCTACTATTGGATAGCAGACATCTGAACATTTAGACTACTGGCTTTCCAGGCTCACGCAATTCAAACCGGAATGTCAAACTATTTCAAAAGCTAGAGATGCTTCGAAGAAATGTTTCTGTACTCACCACAACTGGGGACCATGCATCATTCTTACCTTGCACCTGTCCAAAGGCCTTCCTCCGTCTCCAGTCCTGCCGCTCTCACGGAGGCACTGGGAGCCTTGGACACTCTTGCCACAAGTAGCCCAAGCATGGACATCTTCCTCATCCTGCTCCTCCACTGCTGACGTCAGGGAATTCCCTGGAGCTCCAAACATCTGCCTTTCCAGCTGGAGGATCATGTCTGGCAGCTCTCTGAGCCTCTTCACCTTTGGCAGCGCCACAGCATCCTAGGAGTCATATACTGGCAACTGGCACCTCCAGGACACTTGCTGCTCCTAGGATGCTTTTCTCTGGGAAAATCTTCTTGCACACGACCTTGCTGCCGATTTTACTTCTAGGCCTTTCGTGGCCATCTGCATCCTCAGCCACAAGCAGGTTCTGATGATCAACAGGGCTCTGGGAGAGCAGGGACTCCTGTCTGTGGACAAAGAAAACAAAGACAACTTGTAAGAAGAAAACCTGGAGCTTCTAGTTAGAAGAAAAAGGACTATTCAATCAAGGCAGGGCCAAAGGAGGAAACTTTCTAAAATGGAACAAGCAGCAGAAGCACAGTAGTTTTGCAGAAGAAATTCCCCTCCCAGCACTTGGCTTAAGGAAAAAGCCTGATGTTTCTATGAGAGACTTGAGTTCATGTCTACTACTGGGTACCAGACATCTGAACATTTAGACTATTGGCTTTCCAGGCTCACGCTATTCAAACCTGAAAGTGAAACTACTCTAACAGTAAGGATGATTGCAAGAAATGTTTCTGTTTACACCACGACTGCCGACCATGCATCATTCTTACCTTGCACCTGTCCAAAGGCCTTCCTCCATCTGCGCTCCAGCAACTCTCACTCAGGCAAGGGCAGGGATGGAGGCTCTTGCCACAAGTAGCCCAAGCGTGGACATCTTCCTCATCCTGCTACTCCACTGCTGACGTCAGGGTATTCCCTGGAGCTGCAAACACCTGCCTTTGCTGCTCGAGGACCTTCTCTAGCACCATGCAAAACCCCTTCTCCTATGGCAGTGCTGCAGCATCCTGCGAGCCACGGACTGGAACTGGCACCTCCAGCAAAGTTGCTCCTGGGAAACATCCCTCAGCCATTCCCTTACTGCAATGAGCTGGACTCCTACTCCTCTGCAATGCTCTTCCTGGAGAGGTGCATCCTCAGCAATGAGACAGTTCTGCTGAGAGCCACAGCTCTGAGGAAGCAGCCAGTCCTGCCCAATGGTTGTCCTCTGTCACCAGTCCTGCAGCTCCCACGGAGGCACTGGGAGCCTTGGACACTCTTGCCACAAGTAGCCCAAGCGTGGACATCTTCCTCATCCTGCTCCTCCACTGCTGACGTCAGGGAATTCCCTGGTGCTCCCAACATCTGCCTTTCCTGCTGGAGGATCGTGTCTGGCAGATCTCTTAGCGTCTTTGCCTTTGGCAGCGCCACAGCATCCTAGGAGTCATATACTGGCAACTGGCACCTCCAGGACACTTGCTGCTCCTAGGATGCTTTCCTCTAGGAAAAACTTCTTGCACACGTCCTTGCTCCAGTTTTTACTCCTAGGCCTTTCGTGGCCATCTGCATTCTCAGCCACAAGCAGGTTCTGATGATCGACATGGCTCTGGGAGAGCAGGGACTCCTGTCTGTGGACAAAGAAAACAAAGACAACTTGTAAGATTAAAACCTGGAGCTTCTAGTTAGAAGAGAAAGGACTATTCAATCAAGGCAGGGCCAAGGGAGGAAACTTTCTAAAATGGAACAAGCAGCAGAAGCACAGTACTTTTGCAGAAGAAATTCCCCTCCCCGCACTTGGCTTAAGGAAAAAGCATGATGTTTCTATGAGAGACTTGAGTTCATGTCTACTATTGGATAGCAGACATCTGAACATTTAGACTACTGGCTTTCCAGGCTCACGCAATTCAAACCGGAATGTCAAACTATTTCAAAACTAGAGATGCTTCGAAGAAATGTTTCTGTATTCACCACAACTGGGGACCATGCATCATTCTTACCTTGCACCTGTCCAAAGGCCTTCCTCCGTCTCCAGTCCTGCCGCTCTCACGGAGGCACTGGGAGCCTTGGACACTCTTGCCACAAGTAGCCCAAGCGTGGACATCTTCCTCATCCTGCTCCTCCACTGCTGACGTCAGGGAATTCCCTGGAGCTCCCAACATCTGCCTTTCCAGCTGGAGGATCATGTCTGGCAGCTCTCTGAGCCTCTTCACCTTTGGCAGCGCCACAGCATCCTAGGAGTCATATACTGGCAACTGGCACCTCCAGGACACTTGCTGCTCCTAGGATGCTTTTCTCTGGGAAAATCTTCTTGCACACGACATTGCTGCCGATTTTACTTCTAGGCCTTTCGTGGCCATCTGCATCCTCAGCCACAAGCAGGTTCTGATGATCAACAGGGCTCTGGGAGAGCAGGGACTCCTGTCTGTGGACAAAGAAAACAAAGACAACTTGTAAGAAGAAAACCTGGAGCTTCTAGTTAGAAGACAAAGGACTATTCAATCAAGGCAGGGCCAAAGCAGGAAACTTTCTAAAATGGAACAAGCAGCAGAAGCAGAGCAGTTTTGCAGAAGAAATTCCCCTCCCAGCACTTGGCTTAAGGAAAAAACCTCATGTTTCTATGAGAGACTTGAGTTCATGTCTACTATTGGGTACCAGACATCTGAACATTTAGACTATTGGCTTTCCAGGCTCACACTATTCAAACCGGAAAGTGAAACTACTCTAAAAGCTAGAGGCGATTGCAAGAAATGTTTCTGCTCACACCACGACTGCCGACCATGCATCATTCTTACCTTGCACCTGTCCAAAGGCCTTCCTCCGTCTGCGCTCTGGCAACTCTCACCCAAGCTCGGGCAGGGATGGAGGCTCTTGCCACAAGTAGCCCAAGCCTGGAGATATTCCTCATCCTGATCTTCCACTGCTGACATCTAGGAATTCCCTGGAGCTGCAAACACTTGCCTTTGCTGCTCGAGGATCTTCTCTAGCACCATGCCAAATGCCTTCTCCTATGGCAGGGCTGCAGCATCCTGCGAGCCATGGACTGGAACTGGCACCTTCAGCATAGTTGCTCCTGGGAAACATCCTTCAGCCATTCCCTTACTGCAATGAGCTGGACTCCTACACCTTTGCAAGGCTCTTCCTGGATAGGTGCATCCTCAGCAATGAGACGGTTCTGCTGAGAGCCACGGCTCTGAGGGAGCAGCCAGTCCTGCCCAAAGGCCTTCCTCCGTCACCAGTCCTGCAGCTCCCACGGAGGCACTGGGAGCCTTGGACACTCTTGCCACAAGTAGCCCAAGCGTCGAGATCTTCCTCATCCTGCTCCTCCACTGCTGACATCAGGGAATTCCCTGGAGCTCCTAAAATCTGCCTTTCCTGCTGGAGGATCGTGTCTGGCAGCTCTCTGATCCTCTTCGCCTTTGGCAGCGCCACAGCATCCTGAGAGTCATATACTGCAAACTGGCAGCTACAGGACACTTGCCGCTCCTAGGATGCTTTTCTCTGGGAAAATCTTCTTGGACACCACATTGCTCCAGTTTTTACTTCTAGGCCTTTCGTGGCCATCTGCATTCTCAGCCACAAGCAGGTTCTGATGATCGACATGGCTCTGGGAGAGCAGGGACTCCTGTCTGTGGACAAAGAAAACAAAGACAACTTGTAAGAAGAAAACCTGGAGCTTCTAGTTAGAAGAGAAAGGACTATTCAAACAAGGCAGGGCCAAGGGAGGAAACTTTCTAAAATGGAACAAGCAGCAGAAGCACAGTAGTTTTGCAGAAGAAATTCCCTTCCCAGCACTTGGCTTAAGGAAAAAACCTCATGTTTCTATGAGAGACTTGAGTTCATGTCTACTACTGGGTACCAGACATCTGAACATTTAGACTATTGGCTTTCCAGGCTCACGCTATTCAAACCGGAAAGTGAAACTATTCTAACAGAAGGGATGATTGCAAGAAATGTTCCTGTTTACACCACGACTGCCGACCATCCATCATTCTTACCTTGCACCTGTCCAAAGGCCTTCCTCCATCTGCGCTCCGGCAACTCTCACCCAGGCAAGGGCAGGGATGGAGGCTCTTGCCACAAGTAGCCCAAGCGTGGACATCTTCCTCATCCTGCTACTCCACTGCTGACGTCAGGGTATTCCCTGGAGCTGCAAACACCTGCCTTTGCTGCTCGAGGACCTTCTCTAGCACCATGCAAAACCCCTTCTCCTATGGCAGTGCTGCAGCATCCTGCGAGCCACGGACTGGAACTGGCACCTCCAGCAAAGTTGCTCCTGGGAAACATCCCTCAGCCATTCCCTTACTGCAATGAGCTGGACTCCTACTCCTCTGCAATGCTCTTCCTGGACAGGTGCATCCTCAGCAATGAGACGGTTCTGCTGAGAGCCACGGCTCTGAGGGAGCAGCCAGTCCTGCCCAATGGTTGTCCTCCGTCACCAGTCCTGCAGCTCCCACGGAGGCACTGGGAGCCTTGGACACTCTTGCCACAAGTAGCCCAAGCGTGGACATCTTCCTCATCCTGCTCCTCCACTGCTGACGTCAGGGAATTCCCTGGTGCTCCCAACATCTGCCTTTCCTGCTCGAGGATCGTGTCTGGCAGCTCTCTCAGCCTCTTTGCCTTTGGCAGCGCCACAGCATCCTAGGAGTCATATACTGGCAACTGGCACCTCCAGGACACTTGCTGCTCCTAGGATGCTTTCCTCTGGGAAAATCTTCTTGGACACGTCCTTGCTCCAGTTTTTACTCCTAGTCCTTTCGTGGCCATCTGCATTCTCAGCCACAAGCAGCTTCTGATGATCGACATGGCTCTGGGAGAGCAGGGACTCCTGTCTGTGGACAAAGAAAACAAAGACAACTTGTAAGAAGAAAACCTGGAGCTTCTAGTTAGAAAAAAAAGGACTCTTCAATCAAGGCAGGGCCAAGGGAGGAAACTTTCTAAAATGGAACAAGCAGCAGAAGCACAGTAGTTTTGCAGAAGAAATTCCCCTCCCAGCACTTGGCTTAAGGAAAAAGCCTGATGTTTCTATGAGAGATTTGAGTTCATGTCTACTATTGGGTACCAGACATCTGAACATTTAGACTATTGGCTTTCCATGCTCACGCTATTCAAACCGGAAAGTGAAACTACTCTAACAGTAGGGATGATTGCAAGAAATGTTTCTGTTTACACCACGACTGCCGACCATGCATCATTCTTACCTTGCACCTGTCCAAAGGCCTTCCTCCGTCTGCGCTCCGGCAACTCTCACTCAGGCAAGGGCAAGGATGGAGGCTCTTGCCAGAAGTAGCCCAAGCTTGGACATCTTCCTCATCCTGCTCCGCCACTGCTGACATCAGGGAATTCCCTGGAGCTCCCAACATCTGCCTTTCCTGCTCGAGGATCGTGTCTGGCAGCTCTGTGAGCCTCTTCATCTTTGGCTGCGCCACAGCATCCTAGGAGTCATATACTGGCAACTGGCACCTCCAGGACACTTGCTGCTCCTAGGATGCTTTTCTCTGGGAAAATCTTCTTGCATACGACCTTGCTCCAGATTTTACTTCTAGGTCTTTCGTGGCCATGTGCATCCGCGGCCACGAGCAGCTTCTGATGATCAACAGGGCTCTGGGAGAGCAGGGACTCCTGTCTGTGGACAAAGAAAACAAAGACAACTTGTAAGAAGAAAACCTGGAGCTTCTAGATAGAAGAGAAAGGACTATTCAATCAAGGCAGGGCCAAAGCAGGAAACTTTCTAAAATGGAACAAGCAGCAGAAGCACAGTAGTTTTGCAGAAGAAATTCCCCTCCCAGCACTTGGCTTAAGGAAAAAGCCTGATGTTTCTATGAGAGACTTGAGTTCATGTCTACTATTGGATAGCAGACATCTGAACATTTAGACTACTGGCTTTCCAGGCTCACGCAATTCAAACCGGAATGTCAAACTATTTCAAAAGCTAGAGATGCTTGGAAGAAATGTTTCTGTACTCACCACAACTGGGGACCATGCATCATTCTTACCTTGCACCTGTCCAAAGGCCTTCCTCCGTCTCCAGTCCTGCCGCTCTCACGGAGGCACTGGGAGCCTCGGACACTCTTGCCACAAGTAGCCCAAGCGTGGACATCTTCCTCATCCTGCTCCTCCACTGCTGACGTCAGGGAATTCCCTGGAGCTCCCAACATCTGCCTTTCCAGCTGGAGGATCATGTCTGGCAGCTCTCTGAGCCTCATCAAATTTGGCAGCGCCACAGCATCCTAGGAGTGATATACTGGCAACTGGCACCTCCAGGACACTTGCTGCTCCTAGGATGCTTTTCTCTGGGAAAATCTTCTTGCATACAACCTTGCTCCAGTTTTTACTTCTAGGCCTTTCGTGGCCATCTGCATTCTCAGCCACAAGCAGGTTCTGATGATCAACAGGGCTCTGGGAGAGCAGGGACTCCTGTCTGTGGACAAAGAAAACAAAGACAACTTGTAAGATTAAAACCTGGAGCTTCTAGTTAGAAGAGAAAGGACTATTCAATCAAGGCAGGGCCAAGGGAGGAAACTTTCTAAAATGGAACAAGCAGCAGAAGCACAGTAGATTTGCAGAAGAAATTCCCCTCCCAGCACTTGGCTTAAGGAAAAAACCTCATGTTTCTATGAGAGACTTGAGTTCATGTCTACTATAGGGTAGCAGACATCTGAACATTTAGACTATTGGCTTTCCAGGCTCACACTATTCAAACCGGAAAGTGAAACTACTCTAAAAGCTAGAGGCGATTGCAAGAAATGTTTCTGCTCACACCACGACTGCCGACCATGCATCATTCTTACCTTGCACCTGTCCAAAGGCCTTCCTCCGTCTGCGCTCTGGCAACTCTCACCCAAGCTCGGGCAGGGATGGAGGCTCTTGCCACAAGTAGCCCAAGCCTGGAGATATTCCTCATCCTGATCTTCCACTGCTGACATCTAGGAATTCCCTGGAGCTGCAAACACTTGCCTTTGCTGCTCGAGGATCTTCTCTAGCACCATGCCAAATGCCTTCTCCTATGGCAGGGCTGCAGCATCCTGCGAGCCATGGACTGGAACTGGCACCTTCAGCATAGTTGCTCCTGGGAAACATCCTTCAGCCATTCCCTTACTGCAATGAGCTGGACTCCTACACCTTTGCAAGGCTCTTCCTGGATAGGTGCATCCTCAGCAATGAGACGGTTCTGCTGAGAGCCACGGCTCTGAGGGAGCAGCCAGTCCTGCCCAAAGGCCTTCCTCCGTCACCAGTCCTGCAGCTCCCACGGAGGCACTGGGAGCCTTGGACACTCTTGCCACAAGTAGCCCAAGCGTCGAGATCTTCCTCATCCTGCTCCTCCACTGCTGACATCAGGGAATTCCCTGGAGCTCCTAAAATCTGCCTTTCCTGCTGGAGGATCGTGTCTGGCAGCTCTCTGATCCTCTTCGCCTTTGGCAGCGCCACAGCATCCTGAGAGTCATATACTGCAAACTGGCAGCTACAGGACACTTGCCGCTCCTAGGATGCTTTTCTCTGGGAAAATCTTCTTGGACACCACATTGCTCCAGTTTTTACTTCTAGGCCTTTCGTGGCCATCTGCATTCTCAGCCACAAGCAGGTTCTGATGATCGACATGGCTCTGGGAGAGCAGGGACTCCTGTCTGTGGACAAAGAAAACAAAGACAACTTGTAAGAAGAAAACCTGGAGCTTCTAGTTAGAAGAGAAAGGACTATTCAAACAAGGCAGGGCCAAGGGAGGAAACTTTCTAAAATGGAACAAGCAGCAGAAGCACAGTAGTTTTGCAGAAGAAATTCCCTTCCCAGCACTTGGCTTAAGGAAAAAACCTCATGTTTCTATGAGAGACTTGAGTTCATGTCTACTACTGGGTACCAGACATCTGAACATTTAGACTATTGGCTTTCCAGGCTCACGCTATTCAAACCGGAAAGTGAAACTATTCTAACAGAAGGGATGATTGCAAGAAATGTTTCTGTTTACACCACGACTGCCGACCATGCATCATTCTTACCTTGCACCTGTCCAAAGGCCTTCCTCCATCTGCGCTCCGGCAACTCTCACCCAGGCAAGGGCAGGGATGGAGGCTCTTGCCACAAGTAGCCCAAGCGTGGACATCTTCCTCATCCTGCTACTCCACTGCTGACGTCAGGGTATTCCCTGGAGCTGCAAACACCTGCCTTTGCTGCTCGAGGACCTTCTCTAGCACCATGCAAAACCCCTTCTCCTATGGCAGTGCTGCAGCATCCTGCGAGCCACGGACTGGAACTGGCACCTCCAGCAAAGTTGCTCCTGGGAAACATCCCTCAGCCATTCCCTTACTGCAATGAGCTGGACTCCTACTCCTCTGCAATGCTCTTCCTGGACAGGTGCATCCTCAGCAATGAGACGGTTCTGCTGAGAGCCACGGCTCTGAGGGAGCAGCCAGTCCTGCCCAATGGTTGTCCTCCGTCACCAGTCCTGCAGCTCCCACGGAGGCACTGGGAGCCTTGGACACTCTTGCCACAAGTAGCCCAAGCGTGGACATCTTCCTCATCCTGCTCCTCCACTGCTGACGTCAGGGAATTCCCTGGTGCTCCCAACATCTGCCTTTCCTGCTCGAGGATCGTGTCTGGCAGCTCTCTGAGCCTCTTTGCCTTTGGCAGCGCCACAGCATCCTAGGAGTCATATACTGGCAACTGGCACCTCCAGGACACTTGCTGCTCCTAGGATGCTTTCCTCTGGGAAAATCTTCTTGGACACGTCCTTGCTCCAGTTTTTACTCCTAGTCCTTTCGTGGCCATCTGCATTCTCAGCCACAAGCAGCTTCTGATGATCGACATGGCTCTGGGAGAGCAGGGACTCCTGTCTGTGGACAAAGAAAACAAAGACAACTTGTAAGAAGAAAACCTGGAGCTTCTAGTTAGAAAAAAAAGGACTATTCAATCAAGGCAGGGCCAAGGGAGGAAACTTTCTAAAATGGAACAAGCAGCAGAAGCACAGTAGTTTTGCAGAAGAAATTCCCCTCCCAGCACTTGGCTTAAGGAAAAAGCCTGATGTTTCTATGAGAGATTTGAGTTCATGTCTACTATTGGGTACCAGACATCTGAACATTTAGACTATTGGCTTTCCATGCTCACGCTATTCAAACCGGAAAGTGAAACTACTCTAACAGTAGGGATGATTGCAAGAAATGTTTCTGTTTACACCACGACTGCCGACCATGCATCATTCTTACCTTGCACCTGTCCAAAGGCCTTCCTCCGTCTGCGCTCCGGCAACTCTCACTCAGGCAAGGGCAAGGATGGAGGCTCTTGCCAGAAGTAGCCCAAGCTTGGACATCTTCCTCATCCTGCTCCGCCACTGCTGACATCAGGGAATTCCCTGGAGCTCCCAACATCTGCCTTTCCTGCTCGAGGATCGTGTCTGGCAGCTCTGTGAGCCTCTTCATCTTTGGCTGCGCCACAGCATCCTAGGAGTCATATACTGGCAACTGGCACCTCCAGGACACTTGCTGCTCCTAGGATGCTTTTCTCTGGGAAAATCTTCTTGCATACGACCTTGCTCCAGATTTTACTTCTAGGTCTTTCGTGGCCATGTGCATCCGCGGCCACGAGCAGCTTCTGATGATCAACAGGGCTCTGGGAGAGCAGGGACTCCTGTCTGTGGACAAAGAAAACAAAGACAACTTGTAAGAAGAAAACCTGGAGCTTCTAGATAGAAGAGAAAGGACTATTCAATCAAGGCAGGGCCAAAGCAGGAAACTTTCTAAAATGGAACAAGCAGCAGAAGCACAGTAGTTTTGCAGAAGAAATTCCCCTCCCAGCACTTGGCTTAAGGAAAAAGTCTGATGTTTCTATGAGAGACTTGAGTTCATGTCTACTATTGGATAGCAGACATCTGAACATTTAGACTACTGGCTTTCCAGGCTCACGCAATTCAAACCGGAATGTCAAACTATTTCAAAAGCTAGAGATGCTTGGAAGAAATGTTTCTGTACTCACCACAACTGGGGACCATGCATCATTCTTACCTTGCACCTGTCCAAAGGCCTTCCTCCGTCTCCAGTCCTGCCGCTCTCACGGAGGCACTGGGAGCCTCGGACACTCTTGCCACAAGTAGCCCAAGCGTGGACATCTTCCTCATCCTGCTCCTCCACTGCTGACGTCAGGGAATTCCCTGGAGCTCCCAACATCTGCCTTTCCAGCTGGAGGATCATGTCTGGCAGCTCTCTGAGCCTCTTCAAATTTGGCAGCGCCACAGCATCCTAGGAGTGATATACTGGCAACTGGCACCTCCAGGACACTTGCTGCTCCTAGGATGCTTTTCTCTGGGAAAATCTTCTTGCATACAACCTTGCTCCAGTTTTTACTTCTAGGCCTTTCGTGGCCATCTGCATTCTCAGCCACAAGCAGGTTCTGATGATCAACAGGGCTCTGGGAGAGCAGGGACTCCTGTCTGTGGACAAAGAAAACAAAGACAACTTGTAAGATTAAAACCTGGAGCTTCTAGTTAGAAGAGAAAGGACTATTCAATCAAGGCAGGGCCAAGGGAGGAAACTTTCTAAAATGGAACAAGCAGCAGAAGCACAGTAGATTTGCAGAAGAAATTCCCCTCCCAGCACTTGGCTTAAGGAAAAAACCTCATGTTTCTATGAGAGACTTGAGTTCATGTCTACTATAGGGTAGCAGACATCTGAACATTTAGACTATTGGCTTTCCAGGCTCACACTATTCAAACCGGAAAGTGAAACTACTCTAAAAGCTAGAGGCGATTGCAAGAAATGTTTCTGCTCACACCACGACTGCCGACCATGCATCATTCTTACCTTGCACCTGTCCAAAGGCCTTCCTCCGTCTGCGCTCTGGCAACTCTCACCCAAGCTCGGGCAGGGATGGAGGCTCTTGCCACAAGTAGCCCAAGCCTGGAGATATTCCTCATCCTGATCTTCCACTGCTGACATCTAGGAATTCCCTGGAGCTGCAAACACTTGCCTTTGCTGCTCGAGGATCTTCTCTAGCACCATGCCAAATGCCTTCTCCTATGGCAGGGCTGCAGCATCCTGCGAGCCATGGACTGGAACTGGCACCTTCAGCATAGTTGCTCCTGGGAAACATCCTTCAGCCATTCCCTTACTGCAATGAGCTGGACTCCTACACCTTTGCAAGGCTCTTCCTGGATAGGTGCATCCTCAGCAATGAGACGGTTCTGCTGAGAGCCACGGCTCTGAGGGAGCAGCCAGTCCTGCCCAAAGGCCTTCCTCCGTCACCAGTCCTGCAGCTCCCACGGAGGCACTGGGAGCCTTGGACACTCTTGCCACAAGTAGCCCAAGCGTCGAGATCTTCCTCATCCTGCTCCTCCACTGCTGACATCAGGGAATTCCCTGGAGCTCCTAAAATCTGCCTTTCCTGCTGGAGGATCGTGTCTGGCAGCTCTCTGATCCTCTTCGCCTTTGGCAGCGCCACAGCATCCTGAGAGTCATATACTGCAAACTGGCAGCTACAGGACACTTGCCGCTCCTAGGATGCTTTTCTCTGGGAAAATCTTCTTGGACACCACATTGCTCCAGTTTTTACTTCTAGGCCTTTCGTGGCCATCTGCATTCTCAGCCACAAGCAGGTTCTGATGATCGACATGGCTCTGGGAGAGCAGGGACTCCTGTCTGTGGACAAAGAAAACAAAGACAACTTGTAAGAAGAAAACCTGGAGCTTCTAGTTAGAAGAGAAAGGACTATTCAAACAAGGCAGGGCCAAGGGAGGAAACTTTCTAAAATGGAACAAGCAGCAGAAGCACAGTAGTTTTGCAGAAGAAATTCCCTTCCCAGCACTTGGCTTAAGGAAAAAACCTCATGTTTCTATGAGAGACTTGAGTTCATGTCTACTACTGGGTACCAGACATCTGAACATTTAGACTATTGGCTTTCCAGGCTCACGCTATTCAAACCGGAAAGTGAAACTATTCTAACAGAAGGGATGATTGCAAGAAATGTTCCTGTTTACACCACGACTGCCGACCATCCATCATTCTTACCTTGCACCTGTCCAAAGGCCTTCCTCCATCTGCGCTCCGGCAACTCTCACCCAGGCAAGGGCAGGGATGGAGGCTCTTGCCACAAGTAGCCCAAGCGTGGACATCTTCCTCATCCTGCTACTCCACTGCTGACGTCAGGGTATTCCCTGGAGCTGCAAACACCTGCCTTTGCTGCTCGAGGACCTTCTCTAGCACCATGCAAAACCCCTTCTCCTATGGCAGTGCTGCAGCATCCTGCGAGCCACGGACTGGAACTGGCACCTCCAGCAAAGTTGCTCCTGGGAAACATCCCTCAGCCATTCCCTTACTGCAATGAGCTGGACTCCTACTCCTCTGCAATGCTCTTCCTGGACAGGTGCATCCTCAGCAATGAGACAGTTCTGCTGAGAGCCACGGCTCTGAGGGAGCAGCCAGTCCTGCCCAATGGTTGTCCTCCGTCACCAGTCCTGCAGCTCCCACGGAGGCACTGGGAGCCTTGGACACTCTTGCCACAAGTAGCCCAAGCGTGGACATCTTCCTCATCCTGCTCCTCCACTGCTGACGTCAGGGAATTCCCTGGTGCTCCCAACATCTGCCTTTCCTGCTCGAGGATCGTGTCTGGCAGCTCTCTGAGCCTCTTTGCCTTTGGCAGCGCCACAGCATCCTAGGAGTCATATACTGGCAACTGGCACCTCCAGGACACTTGCTGCTCCTAGGATGCTTTCCTCTGGGAAAATCTTCTTGCACACGTCCTTGCTCCAGTTTTTACTCCTAGTCCTTTCGTGGCCATCTGCATTCTCAGCCACAAGCAGCTTCTGATGATCGACATGGCTCTGGGAGAGCAGGGACTCCTGTCTGTGGACAAAGAAAACAAAGACAACTTGTAAGAAGAAAACCTGGAGCTTCTAGTTAGAAAAAAAAGGACTATTCAATCAAGGCAGGGCCAAGGGAGGAAACTTTCTAAAATGGAACAAGCAGCAGAAGCACAGTAGTTTTGCAGAAGAAATTCCCCTCCCAGCACTTGGCTTAAGGAAAAAGCCTGATGTTTCTATGAGAGATTTGAGTTCATGTCTACTATTGGGTACCAGACATCTGAACATTTAGACTATTGGCTTTCCATGCTCACGCTATTCAAACCGGAAAGTGAAACTACTCTAACAGTAGGGATGATTGCAAGAAATGTTTCTGTTTACACCACGACTGCCGACCATGCATCATTCTTACCTTGCACCTGTCCAAAGGCCTTCCTCCGTCTGCGCTCCGGCAACTCTCACTCAGGCAAGGGCAAGGATGGAGGCTCTTGCCAGAAGTAGCCCAAGCTTGGACATCTTCCTCATCCTGCTCCGCCACTGCTGACATCAGGGAATTCCCTGGAGCTCCCAACATCTGCCTTTCCTGCTCGAGGATCGTGTCTGGCAGCTCTCTGAGCCTCTTCATCTTTGGCTGCGCCACAGCATCCTAGGAGTCATATACTGGCAACTGGCACCTCCAGGACACTTGCTGCTCCTAGGATGCTTTTCTCTGGGAAAATCTTCTTGCATACGACCTTGCTCCAGATTTTACTTCTAGGTCTTTCGTGGCCATGTGCATCCGCGGCCACGAGCAGCTTCTGATGATCAACAGGGCTCTGGGAGAGCAGGGACTCCTGTCTGTGGACAAAGAAAACAAAGACAACTTGTAAGAAGAAAACCTGGAGCTTCTAGATAGAAGAGAAAGGACTATTCAATCAAGGCAGGGCCAAAGCAGGAAACTTTCTAAAATGGAACAAGCAGCAGAAGCACAGTAGTTTTGCAGAAGAAATTCCCCTCCCAGCACTTGGCTTAAGGAAAAAGTCTGATGTTTCTATGAGAGACTTGAGTTCATGTCTACTATTGGATAGCAGACATCTGAACATTTAGACTACTGGCTTTCCAGGCTCACGCAATTCAAACCGGAATGTCAAACTATTTCAAAAGCTAGAGATGCTTGGAAGAAATGTTTCTGTACTCACCACAACTGGGGACCATGCATCATTCTTACCTTGCACCTGTCCAAAGGCCTTCCTCCGTCTCCAGTCCTGCCGCTCTCACGGAGGCACTGGGAGCCTCGGACACTCTTGCCACAAGTAGCCCAAGCGTGGACATCTTCCTCATCCTGCTCCTCCACTGCTGACGTCAGGGAATTCCCTGGAGCTCCCAACATCTGCCTTTCCAGCTGGAGGATCATGTCTGGCAGCTCTCTGAGCCTCTTCAAATTTGGCAGCGCCACAGCATCCTAGGAGTGATATACTGGCAACTGGCACCTCCAGGACACTTGCTGCTCCTAGGATGCTTTTCTCTGGGAAAATCTTCTTGCATACAACCTTGCTCCAGTTTTTACTTCTAGGCCTTTCGTGGCCATCTGCATTCTCAGCCACAAGCAGGTTCTGATGATCAACAGGGCTCTGGGAGAGCAGGGACTCCTGTCTGTGGACAAAGAAAACAAAGACAACTTGTAAGATTAAAACCTGGAGCTTCTAGTTAGAAGAGAAAGGACTATTCAATCAAGGCAGGGCTAAGGGAGGAAACTTTCTAAAATGGAACAAGCAGCAGAAGCACAGTAGATTTGCAGAAGAAATTCCCCTCCCAGCACTTGGCTTAAGGAAAAAACCTCATGTTTCTATGAGAGACTTGAGTTCATGTCTACTATAGGGTAGCAGACATCTGAACATTTAGACTATTGGCTTTCCAGGCTCACACTATTCAAACCGGAAAGTGAAACTACTCTAAAAGCTAGAGGCGATTGCAAGAAATGTTTCTGCTCGTACCACGACTGCCGACCATGCATCATTCTTACCTTGCACCTGTCCAAAGGCCTTCCTCCGTCTGCGCTCTGGCAACTCTCACCCAAGCTCGGGCAGGGATGGAGGCTCTTGCCACAAGTAGCCCAAGCCTGGAGATATTCCTCATCCTGATCTTCCACTGCTGACATCTAGGAATTCCCTGGAGCTGCAAACACCTGCCTTTGCTGCTCGAGGATCTTCTCTAGCACCATGCCAAATGCCTTCTCCTATGGCAGTGCTGCAGCATCCTGCGAGCCATGGACTGGAACTGGCACCTTCAGCATAGTTGCTCCTGGGAAACATCCTTCAGCCATTCCCTTACTGCAATGAGCTGGACTCCTACTCCTTTGCAAGGCTCTTCCTGGATAGGTGCATCCTCAGCAATGAGACGGTTCTGCTGAGAGCCGCGGCTCTGAGGGAGCAGCCAGTCCTGCCCAAAGGCCTTCCTCCGTCTCCACTCCTGCAGCTCCCACGGAGGCACTGGGAGCCTTGGACACGCTTGCCACAAGTAGCCCAAGCGTGGACATCTTCCTCATCCTGCTCCGCCACTGCTGACATCAGGGAATTCCCTGGAGCTCCCAACATGTGCCTTTCCTGCTCGAGGATCGTGTCTGGCAGCTCTCTGAGCCTCTTACATTTTGGAAGCGCAACAGCATCCTAGGAGTCCTATACAGGCAACTGTCAGCTCCAGGACACTTGCTGCTCCTAGGATGCTTTTCTCTGGGAAAATCTTCTTGCACACAACCTTGCTGCAGATTTTACTTCTAGGCCTTTCGTGGCCATCTGCATCCACGGCCACAAGCAGCTTCTGATGATCGACATGGCTCTGGGAGAGCAGGGACTCCTGTCTGTGGACAAAGAAAACAAAGACAACTTGTAAGATTAAAACCTGGAGCTTCTAGTTAGAAGAGAAAGGACTATTCAATCAAGGCAGAGCCAAGGGAGGAAACTTTCTAAAATGGAACAAGCAGCAGAAGCACAGCAGTATTGCAGAAGAAATTCCCCTCCCAGCACTTGGCTTAAGGAAAACGCCTGATGTTTCTGTGAGAGACATGAGTTCATGTCTACTATTGGGTACCAGACATCTGAACATTTAGACTATTGGCTTTCCAGGCTCACGCTATTCAAACCGGAAAGTGAAACTACTCTAACAGTAAGGATGATTGCAAGAAATGTTTCTGTTTACACCACGACTGCCGACCATGCATCATTCTTACCTTGCACCTGTCCAAAGGCCTTCCTCCGTCTGCGCTCTGGCAACTCTCACCCAAGCTCGGGCAGGGATGGAGGCTCTTGCCACAAGTAGCCCAAGCCTGGAGATATTCCTCATCCTGATCTTCCACTGCTGACATCTAGGAATTCCCTGGAGCTGCAAACACCTGCCTTTGCTGCTCGAGGATCTTCTCTAGCACCATGCCAAATGCCTTCTCCTGTGGCAGTGCTGCAGCATCCTGCGAGCCATGGACTGGAACTGGCACCTTCAGCATAGTTGCTCCTGGGAAACATCCTTCAGCAATTCCCTTACTGCAATGAGCTGGACTCCTACTCCTTTGCAAGGCTCTTCCTGGATAGGTGCATCCTCAGCAATGAGACGGTTCTGCTGAGAGCCACGGCTCTGAGGGAGCAGCCAGTCCTGCCCAAAGGCCTTCCTCCGTCTCCACTCCTGCAGCTCCCACAGAGGCACTGGGAGCCTTGGACACGCTTGCCACAAGTAGCCCAAGCGTGGACATCTTCCTCATCCTGCTCCGCCACTGCTGACATCAGGGAATTCCCTGGAGCTCCCAACATGTGCCTTTCCTGCTCGAGGATCGTGTCTGGCAGCTCTCTGAGCCTCTTACATTTTGGAAGCGCAACAGCATCCTAGGAGTCATATACTGGCAACTGGCAGCTCCAGGACACTTGCTGCTCCTAGGATGCTTTTCTCTGGGAAAATCTTCTTGCACACAACCTTGCTGCAGATTTTACTTCTAGGCCTTTCGTGGCCATCTGCATCCACGGCCACAAGCAGCTTCTGATGATCGACATGGCTCTGGGAGAGCAGGGACTCCTGTCTGTGGACAAAGAAAACAAAGACAACTTGTAAGAAGAAAACCTGGAGCTTCTAGTTAGAAGACAAAGGACTATTCAATCAAGGCAGAGCCAAGGGAGGAAACTTTCTAAAATGGAACAAGCAGCAGAAGCACAGTAGTTTTGCAGAAGAAATTCCCCTCCCAGCACTTGGCTTAAGGAAAAAGCCTGATGTTTCTATGAGAGACATGAGTTCATGTCTACTATTGGGTACCAGACATCTGAACATTTAGACTATTGGCTTTCCAGGCTCACGCTATTCAAACCTGAAAGTGAAACTACTCTAACAGTAAGGATGATTGCAAGAAATGTTTCTGTTTACACCACGACTGCCGACCATGCATCATTCTTACCTTGCACCTGTCCAAAGGCCTTCCTCTGTCTGCGCTCCGGCAACTCTCACCCAGGCAAGGGCAGGGATAGAGGCTCTTGCCACAAGTAGCCCAAGAATGAACATCTTCCTCATCCTGCTACTCCACTGCTTACGTCAGGGTATTCCCTGGAGCTGCAAACACCTGCCTTTGCGGCTCGAGGACCTTCTCTAGCACCATGCCAAACCCCTTCTCCTATGGCAGTGCTGCAGCATCCTGCGAGCCATGGACTGGAACTGGCACCTTCAGCATAGTTGCTCCTGGGAAACATCCTTCAGCCATTCCCTTACTGCAATGAGCTGGACTCCTACTCCTTTGCAAGGCTCTTCCTGGACAGGTGCATCCTCAGCAATGAGACGGTTCTGCTGAGAGCCATGGCTCTGAGGGAGCAGCGAGTCCTGTCCAAAGGCCTTCCTCTGACTCCACTCCTGCAGCTCCCACGGAGGCACTGGGAGCCTCGGACACTCTTGCCACAAGTAGCCCAAGCATCGAGATCTTCCTCATCCTGCTCCTCCACTGCTGACATCAGGGAATTCCCTGGAGCTCCTAAAATCTGCCTTTCCTGCTGGAGGATCGTGTCTGGCAGCTCTCTGAGCCTCTTCGCCTTTGGCAGCGCCACAGCATCCTGAGAGTCATATACTGGAAACTGGCAGCTACAGGACACTTGCTGCTCCTAGGATGCTTTTCTCTGGGAAAATCTTCTTGGACACGACATTGCTCCAGTTTTTACTTCTAGGCCTTTCGTGGCCATCTGCATCCGCAGCCACAAGCAGCTTCTGATGATCGACATGGCTCTGGGAGAGCAGGGACTCCTGTCTGTGGACAAAGAAAACAAAGACAACTTGTAAGAAGAAAACCTGGAGCTTCTAGATAGAAGACAAAGGACTATTCAATCAAGGCAGGGCCAAGGGAGGAAACTTTCTAAAATGGAACAAGCAGCAGAAGCACAGTAGTTTTGCAGAAGAAATTCCCTTCCCAGCACTTGGCTTAAGGAAAAAACCTCATGTTTCTATGAGAGACTTGAGTTCATGTCTACTACTGGGAACCAGACATCTGAACATTTAGACTATTGGCTTTCCAGGCTCACGCTATTCAAACCTGAAAGTGAAACTACTCTAACAGTAAGGATGATTGCAAGAAATGTTTCTGTTTACACCACGACTGCCGACCATGCATCATTCTTACCTTGCACCTGTCCAAAGGCCTTCCTCCATCTGCGCTCCGGCAACTCTCACCCAGGCAAGGGCAGGGATGGAGGCTCTTGCCACAAGTAGCCCAAGCGTGCACATCTTCCTCATCCTGCTACTCCACTGCTGATGTCAGGGTATTCCCTGGAGCTGCAAACACCTGCCTTTGCTGCTCGAGGACCTTCTCTAGCACCATGCCAAACCCCTTCTCCTATGGCAGTGCTGCAGCATCCTGCGAGCCATGGACTGGAACTGGCACCTTCAGCATAGTTGCTCCTGGGAAACATCATTCAGCCATTCCCTTACTGCAATGAGCTGGACTCCTACTCCTCTGCAAGGCTCTTCCTGGACAGGTGCATCCTCAGCAATGAGACGGTTCTGCTGAGAGCCACGGCTCTGAGGGAGCAGCCAGTCCTGCCCAATGGTTGTCCTCCGTCACCAGTCCTGCAGCTCCCACGGAGGCACTGGGAGCCTTGGACACTCTTGCCACAAGTAGCCCAAGCGTGGACATCTTCCTCATCCTGCTCCTCCACTGCTGACGTCAGGGAATTCCCTGGTGCTCCCAACATCTGCCTTTCCTGCTCGAGGATCGTGTCTGGCAGCTCTCTGAGCCTCTTCAACTTTGGCAGCGCCACAGCATCCTAGGAGTCATATACTGGCAACTGGCACCTCCAGGACACTTGCTGCTCCTAGGATGCTTTCCTCTGGGAAAATCTTCTTGCACACGTCCTTGCTCCAGTTTTTACTCCTAGGCCTTTCGTGGCCATCTGCATTCTCAGCCACAAGCAGCTTCTGATGATCGACATGGCTCTGGGAGAGCAGGGACTCCTGTCTGTGGACAAAGAAAACAAAGACAACTTGTAAGAAGAAAACCTGGAGCTTCTAGTTAGAAAAAAAAGGACTATTCAATCAAGGCAGGGCCAAGGGAGGAAACTTTCTAAAATGGAACAAGCAGCAGAAGCACAGTAGTTTTGCAGAAGAAATTCCCCTCCCAGCACTTGGCTTAAGGAAAAAGCCTGATGTTTCTATGAGAGACTTGAGTTCATGTCTACTATTGGGTACCAGACATCTGAACATTTAGACTATTGGCTTTCCAGGCTCACGCTATTCAAACCGGAAAGTGAAACTACTCTAACAGTAGGGATGATTGCAAGAAATGTTTCTGTTTACACCACGACTGCCGACCATGCATCATTCTTACCTTGCACCTGTCCAAAGGCCTTCCTCCGTCTGCGCTCTGGCAACTCTCACCCAGGCAAGGGCAAGGATGGAGGCTCTTGCCACAAGTAGCCCAAGCGTGGACATCTTCCTCATCCTGCTCCGCCACTGCTGACATCAGGGAATTCCCTGGAGCTCCCAACATCTGCCTTTCCTGCTCGAGGATCGTGTCTGGCAGCTCTCTGAGCCTCTTCATCTTTGGCTGCGCCACAGCATCCTAGGAGTCATATACTGGCAACTGGCACCTCCAGGACACTTGCTGCTCCTAGGATGCTTTTCTCTGGGAAAATCTTCTTGCATACGACCTTGCTGCAGATTTTACTTCTAGGTCTTTCGTGGCCATGTGCATATGCGGCCACGAGCAGCTTCTGATGATCGACATGGCTCTGGGAGAGCAGGGACTCCTGTCTGTGGACAAATAAAACAAAGACAACTTGTAAGAAGAAAACCTGGAGCTTCTAGATAGAAGAGAAAGGACTATTCAATCAAGGCAGGGCCAAAGCAGGAAACTTTCTAAAATGGAACAAGCAGCAGAAGCACAGTAGTTTTGCAGAAGAAATTCCCCTCCCAGCACTTGGCTTAAGGAAAAAGTCTGATGTTTCTGTGAGAGACTTGAGTTCATGTCTACTATTGGATAGCAGACATCTGAACATTTAGACTACTGGCTTTCCAGGCTCACGCAATTCAAACCGGAATGTCAAACTATTTCAAAAGCTAGAGATGCTTGGAAGAAATGTTTCTGTACTCACCACAACTGGGGACCATGCATCATTCTTACCTTGCACCTGTCCAAAGGCCTTCCTCCGTCTCCAGTCCTGCCGCTCTCACGGAGGCACTGGGAGCCTCGGACACTCTTGCCACAAGTAGCCCAAGCGTGGACATCTTCCTCATCCTGCTCCTCCACTGCTGACGGCAGGGAATTCCCTGGAGCTCCCAACATGTGCCTTTCCTGCTCGAGGATCATGTCTGGCAGCTCTCTGAGCCTCTTCAACTTTGGCAGCGCCACAGCATCCTAGGAGTCATATACTGGCAACTGGCACCTCCAGGACACTTGCTGCTCCTAGGATGCTTTTCTCTGGGAAAATCTTCTTGCATACAACCTTGCTCCAGTTTTTACTTCTAGGCCTTTCGTGGCCATCTGCATTCTCAGCCACAAGCAGGTTCTGATGATCAACAGGGCTCTGGGAGAGCAGGGACTCCTGTCTGTGGACAAAGAAAACAAAGACAACTTGTAAGATTAAAACCTGGAGCTTCTAGTTAGAAGAGAAAGGACTATTCAATCAAGGCAGGGCCAAGGGAGGAAACTTTCTAAAATGGAACAAGCAGCAGAAGCACAGTAGATTTGCAGAAGAAATTCCCCTCCCAGCACTTGGCTTAAGGAAAAAACCTCATGTTTCTATGAGAGACTTGAGTTCATGTCTACTATTGGGTACCAGACATCTGAACATTTAGACTATTGGCTTTCCAGGCTCACGCTATTCAAACCGGAAAGTGAAACTACTCTAAAAGCTAGAGGCGATTGCAAGAAATGTTTCTGCTCGCACCACGACTGCCGACCATGCATCATTCTTACCTTGCACCTGTCCAAAGGCCTTCCTCCGTCTGCGCTCTGGCAACTCTCACCCAAGCTCGGGCAGGGATGGAGGCTCTTGCCACAAGTAGCCCAAGCCTGGAGATATTCCTCATCCTGATCTTCCACTGCTGACATCTAGGAATTCCCTGGAGCTGCAAACACCTGCCTTTGCGGCTCGAGGATCTTCTCTAGCACCATGCCAAACCCCTTCTCCTATGGCAGTGCTGCAGCATCCTGCGAGCCATGGACTGGAACTGGCACCTTCAGCATAGTTGCTCCTGGGAAACATCCTTCAGCCATTCCCTTACTGCAATGAGCTGGACTCCTACTCCTTTGCAAGGCTCTTCCTGGACAGGTGCATCCTCAGCAATGAGACGGTTCTGCTGAGAGCCATGGCTCTGAGGGAGCAGCGAGTCCTGTCCAAAGGCCTTCCTCTGACTCCACTCCTGCAGCTCCCACGGAGGCACTGGGAGCCTCGGACACTCTTGCCACAAGTAGCCCAAGCATCGAGATCTTCCTCATCCTGCTCCTCCACTGCTGACATCAGGGAATTCCCTGGAGCTCCTAAAATCTGCCTTTCCTGCTGGAGGATCGTGTCTGGCAGCTCTCTGAGCCTCTTCGCCTTTGGCAGCGCCACAGCATCCTGAGAGTCATATACTGGAAACTGGCAGCTACAGGACACTTGCTGCTCCTAGGATGCTTTTCTCTGGGAAAATCTTCTTGGACACGACATTGCTCCAGTTTTTACTTCTAGGCCTTTCGTGGCCATCTGCATCCGCAGCCACAAGCAGCTTCTGATGATCGACATGGCTCTGGGAGAGCAGGGACTCCTGTCTGTGGACAAAGAAAACAAAGACAACTTGTAAGAAGAAAACCTGGAGCTTCTAGATAGAAGACAAAGGACTATTCAATCAAGGCAGGGCCAAGGGAGGAAACTTTCTAAAATGGAACAAGCAGCAGAAGCACAGTACTTTTGCAGAAGAAATTCCCTTCCCAGCACTTGGCTTAAGGAAAAAACCTCATGTTTCTATGAGAGACTTGAGTTCATGTCTACTACTGGGAACCAGACATCTGAACATTTAGACTATTGGCTTTCCAGGCTCACGCTATTCAAACCGGAAAGTGAAACTACTCTAACAGTAAGGATGATTGCAAGAAATGTTTCTGTTTACACCACGACTGCCGACCATGCATCATTCTTACCTTGCACCTGTCCAAAGGCCTTCCTCCGTCTGCGCTCCGGCAACTCTCACCCAGGCAAGGGCAGGGATGGAGGCTCTTGCCACAAGTAGCCCAAGCGTGGACATCTTCCTCATTCTGCTACTCCACTGCTGACGTCAGGGTATTCCCTGGAGCTGCAAACACCTGCCTTTGCTGCTCGAGGACCTTCTCTAGCACCATGCAAAACCCCTTCTCCTATGGCAGTGCTGCAGCATCCTGCGAGCCACGGACTGGAACTGGCACCTCCAGCAAAGTTGCTCCTGGGAAACATCCCTCAGCCATTCCCTTACTGCAATGAGCTGGACTCCTACTCCTTTGCAAGGCTCTTTCTGGACAGGTGCATCCTCAGCAATGAGACGGTTCTGCTGAGAGCCATGGCTCTGAGGGAGCAGCGAGTCCTGTCCAAAGGCCTTCCTCTGACTCCACTCCTGCAGCTCCCACGGAGGCACTGGGAGCCTCGGACACTCTTGCCACAAGTAGCCCAAGCATCGAGATCTTCCTCATCCTGCTCCTCCACTGCTGACATCAGGGAATTCCCTGGAGCTCCTAAAATCTGCCTTTCCTGCTGGAGGATCGTGTCTGGCAGCTCTCTGAGCCTCTTCGCCTTTGGCAGCGCCACAGCATCCTGAGAGTCATATACTGGAAACTGGCAGCTACAGGACACTTGCTGCTCCTAGGATGCTTTTCTCTGGGAAAATCTTCTTGGACACGACATTGCTCCAGTTTTTACTTCTAGGCCTTTCGTGGCCATCTGCATCCGCAGCCACAAGCAGCTTCTGATGATCGACATGGCTCTGGGAGAGCAGGGACTCCTGTCTGTGGACAAAGAAAACAAAGACAACTTGTAAGAAGAAAACCTGGAGCTTCTAGATAGAAGACAAAGGACTATTCAATCAAGGCAGGGCCAAGGGAGGAAACTTTCTAAAATGGAACAAGCAGCAGAAGCACAGTAGTTTTGCAGAAGAAATTCCCTTCCCAGCACTTGGCTTAAGGAAAAAACCTCATGTTTCTATGAGAGACTTGAGTTCATGTCTACTACTGGGTACCAGACATCTGAACATTTAGACTATTGGCTTTCCAGGCTCACGCTATTCAAACCGGAAAGTGAAACTATTCTAACAGAAGGGATGATTGCAAGAAATGTTTCTGTTTACACCACGACTGCCGACCATCCATCATTCTTACCTTGCACCTGTCCAAAGGCCTTCCTCCATCTGCGCTCCGGCAACTCTCACCCAGGCAAGGGCAGGGATGGAGGCTCTTGCCACAAGTAGCCCAAGCGTGGACATCTTCCTCATCCTGCTACTCCACTGCTGACGTCAGGGTATTCCCTGGAGCTGCAAACACCTGCCTTTGCTGCTCGAGGATCTTCTCTAGCACCATGCAAAACCCCTTCTCCTATGGCAGTGCTGCAGCATCCTGCGAGCCACGGACTGGAACTGGCACCTCCAGCAAAGTTGCTCCTGGGAAACATCCCTCAGCCATTCCCTTACTGCAATGAGCTGGACTCCTACTCCTCTGCAATGCTCTTCCTGGACAGGTGCATCCTCAGCAATGAGACGGTTCTGCTGAGAGCCACGGCTCTGAGGGAGCAGCCAGTCCTGCCCAATGGTTGTCCTCCGTCACCACTCCTGCAGCTCCCACGGAGGCACTGGGAGCCTTGGACACTCTTGCCACAAGTAGCCCAAGCGTGGACATCTTCCTCATCCTGCTCCTCCACTGCTGACGGCAGGGAATTCCCTGGTGCTCCCAACATCTGCCTTTCCTGCTCGAGGATCGTGTCTGGCAGCTCTCTGAGCCTCTTCAACTTTGGCAGCGCCACAGCATCCTAGGAGTCATATACTGGCAACTGGCACCTCCAGGACACTTGCTGCTCCTAGGATGCTTTCCTCTGGGAAAATCTTCTTGCACACGTCCTTGCTCCAGTTTTTACTCCTAGGCCTTTCGTGGCCATCTGCATTCTCAGCCACAAGCAGCTTCTGATGATCGACATGGCTCTGGGAGAGCAGGGACTCCTGTCTGTGGACAAAGAAAACAAAGACAACTTGTAAGAAGAAAACCTGGAGCTTCTAGTTAGAAAAAAAAGGACTATTCAATCAAGGCAGGGCCAAGGGAGGAAACTTTCTAAAATGGAACAAGCAGCAGAAGCACAGTAGTTTTGCAGAAGAAATTCCCCTCCCAGCACTTGGCTTAAGGAAAAAGCCTGATGTTTCTATGAGAGACTTGAGTTCATGTCTACTATTGGGTACCAGACATCTGAACATTTAGACTATTGGCTTTCCATGCTCACGCTATTCAAACCGGAAAGTGAAACTACTCTAACAGTAGGGATGATTGCAAGAAATGTTTCTGTTTACACCACGACTGCCGACCATGCATCATTCTTACCTTGCACCTGTCCAAAGGCCTTCCTCCGTCTGCGCTCTGGCAACTCTCACCCAGGCAAGGGCAAGGATGGAGGCTCTTGCCACAAGTAGCCCAAGCGTGGACATCTTCCTCATCCTGCTCCGCCACTGCTGACATCAGGGAATTCCCTGGAGCTCCCAACATCTGCCTTTCCTGCTCGAGGATCGTGTCTGGCAGCTCTCTGAGCCTCTTCATCTTTGGCTGCGCCACAGCATCCTAGGAGTCATATACTGGCAACTGGCACCTCCAGGACACTTGCTGCTCCTAGGATGCTTTTCTCTGGGAAAATCTTCTTGCATACGACCTTGCTCCAGATTTTACTTCTAGGTCTTTCGTGGCCATGTGCATCCGCGGCCACGAGCAGCTTCTGATGATCGACATGGCTCTGGGAGAGCAGGGACTCCTGTCTGTGGACAAAGAAAACAAAGACAACTTGTAAGAAGAAAACCTGGAGCTTCTAGATAGAAGAGAAAGGACTATTCAATCAAGGCAGGGCCAAAGCAGGAAACTTTCTAAAATGGAACAAGCAGCAGAAGCACAGTAGTTTTGCAGAAGAAATTCCCCTCCCAGCACTTGGCTTAAGGAAAAAGTCTGATGTTTCTATGAGAGACTTGAGTTCATGTCTACTATTGGATAGCAGACATCTGAACATTTAGACTACTGGCTTTCCAGGCTCACGCAATTCAAACCGGAATGTCAAACTATTTCAAAAGCTAGAGATGCTTGGAAGAAATGTTTCTGTACTCACCACAACTGGGGACCATGCATCATTCTTACCTTGCACCTGTCCAAAGGCCTTCCTCCGTCTCCAGTCCTGCCGCTCTCACGGAGGCACTGGGAGCCTCGGACACTCTTGCCACAAGTAGCCCAAGCGTGGACATCTTCCTCATCCTGCTCCTCCACTGCTGACGTCAGGGAATTCCCTGGAGCTCCCAACATCTGCCTTTCCAGCTGGAGGATCATGTCTGGCAGCTCTCTGAGCCTCTTCACCTTTGGCAGCGCCACAGCATCCTAGGAGTCATATACTGGCAACTGGCACCTCCAGGACACTTGCTGCTCCTAGGATGCTTTTCTCTGGGAAAATCTTCTTGCATACAACCTTGCTCCAGTTTTTACTTCTAGGCCTTTCGTGGCCATCTGCATTCTCAGCCACAAGCAGGTTCTGATGATCAACAGGGCTCTGGGAGAGCAGGGACTCCTGTCTGTGGACAAAGAAAACAAAGACAACTTGTAAGATTAAAACCTGGAGCTTCTAGTTAGAAGAGAAAGGACTATTCAATCAAGGCAGGGCCAAGGGAGGAAACTTTCTAAAATGGAACAAGCAGCAGAAGCACAGTAGATTTGCAGAAGAAATTCCCCTCCCCGCACTTGGCTTAAGGAAAAAACCTCATGTTTCTATGAGAGACTTGAGTTCATGTCTACTATTGGGTACCAGACATCTGAACATTTAGACTATTGGCTTTCCAGGCTCACACTATTCAAACCGGAAAGTGAAACTACTCTAAAAGCTAGAGGCGATTGCAAGAAATGTTTCTGCTCGCACCACGACTGCCGACCATGCATCATTCTTACCTTGCACCTGTCCAAAGGCCTTCCTCCGTCTGCGCTCTGGCAACTCTCACCCAAGCTCGGGCAGGGATGGAGGCTCTTGCCACAAGTAGCCCAAGCCTGGAGATATTCCTCATCCTGATCTTCCACTGCTGACATCTAGGAATTCCCTGGAGCTGCAAACACCTGCCTTTGCGGCTCGAGGATCTTCTCTAGCACCATGCCAAACCCCTTCTCCTATGGCAGTGCTGCAGCATCCTGCGAGCCATGGACTGGAACTGGCACCTTCAGCATAGTTGCTCCTGGGAAACATCCTTCAGCCATTCCCTTACTGCAATGAGCTGGACTCCTACTCCTTTGCAAGGCTCTTCCTGGACAGGTGCATCCTCAGCAATGAGACGGTTCTGCTGAGAGCCATGGCTCTGAGGGAGCAGCGAGTCCTGTCCAAAGGCCTTCCTCTGACTCCACTCCTGCAGCTCCCACGGAGGCACTGGGAGCCTCGGACACTCTTGCCACAAGTAGCCCAAGCATCGAGATCTTCCTCATCCTGCTCCTCCACTGCTGACGGCAGGGAATTCCCTGGAGCTCCTAAAATCTGCCTTTCCTGCTCGAGGATCGTGTCTGGCAGCTCTCTGAGCCTCTTACACTTTGGAAGCACAACAGCATCCTAGGAGTCATATACTGGCAACTGGCAGCTACAGGACACTTGCTGCTCCTAGGATGCTTTTCTCTGGGAAAATCTTCTTGCACACAACCTTGCTGCAGATTTTACTTCTAGGCCTTTCGTGGCCATCTGCATCCGCAGCCACAAGCAGCTTCTGATGATCGACATGGCTCTGGGAGAGCAGGGACTCCTGTCTGTGGACAAAGAAAACAAAGACAACTTGTAAGAAGAAAACCTGGAGCTTCTAGATAGAAGACAAAGGACTATTCAATCAAGGCAGGGCCAAGGGAGGAAACTTTCTAAAATGGAACAAGCAGCAGAAGCACAGTAGTTTTGCAGAAGAAATTCCCTTCCCAGCACTTGGCTTAAGGAAAAAACCTCATGTTTCTATGAGAGACTTGAGTTCATGTCTACTACTGGGAACCAGACATCTGAACATTTAGACTATTGGCTTTCCAGGCTCACGCTATTCAAACCGGAAAGTGAAACTACTCTAACAGTAAGGATGATTGCAAGAAATGTTTCTGTTTACACCACGACTGCCGACCATGCATCATTCTTACCTTGCACCTGTCCAAAGGCCTTCCTCCATCTGCGCTCCGGCAACTCTCACCCAGGCAAGGGCAGGGATGGAGGCTCTTGCCACAAGTAGCCCAAGCGTGGACATCTTCCTCATCCTGCTACTCCACTGCTGACGTCAGGGTATTCCCTGGAGCTGCAAACACCTGCCTTTGCTGCTCGAGGATCTTCTCTAGCACCATGCAAAACCCCTTCTCCTATGGCAGTGCTGCAGCATCCTGCGAGCCACGGACTGGAACTGGCACCTCCAGCAAAGTTGCTCCTGGGAAACATCCCTCAGCCATTCCCTTACTGCAATGAGCTGGACTCCTACTCCTTTGCAAGGCTCTTCCTGGATAGGTGCATCCTCAGCAATGAGACGGTTCTGCTGAGAGCCACGGCTCTGAGGGAGCAGCCAGTCCTGCCCAAAGGCCTTCCTCCGTCTCCACTCCTGCAGCTCCCACGGAGGCACTGGGAGCCTTGGACACGCTTGCCACAAGTAGCCCAAGCGTGGACATCTTCCTCATATTGCTCCGCCACTGCTGACATCAGGGAATTCCCTGGAGCTCCCAACATCTGCCTTTCCTGCTCGAGGATCGTGTCTGGCAGCTCTCTGAGCCTCTTACATTTTGGAAGCGCAACAGCATCCTAGGAGTCCTATACTGGCAACTGGCAGCTCCAGGACACTTGCTGCTCCTAGGATGCTTTTCTCTGGGAAAATCTTCTTGCACACAACCTTGCTGCAGATTTTACTTCTAGGCCTTTCGTGGCCATCTGCATCCACGGCCACAAGCAGCTTCTGATGATCGACATGGCTCTGGGAGAGCAGGGACTCCTGTCTGTGGACAAAGAAAACAAAGACAACTTGTAAGATTAAAACCTGGAGCTTCTAGTTAGAAGAGAAAGGACTATTCAATCAAGGCAGAGCCAAGGGAGGAAACTTTCTAAAATGGAACAAGCAGCAGAAGCACAGCAGTATTGCAGAAGAAATTCCCCTCCCAGCACTTGGCTTAAGGAAAACGCCTGATGTTTCTATGAGAGACATGAGTTCATGTCTACTACTGGGTACCAGACATCTGAACATTTAGACTATTGGCTTTCCAGGCTCACGCTATTCAAACCGGAAAGTGAAACTACTCTAACAGTAGGGATGATTGCAAGAAATGTTTCTGTTTACACCACGACTGCCGACCATGCATCATTCTTACCTTGCACCTGTCCAAAGGCCTTCCTCCATCTGCGCTCCGGCAACTCTCACCCAGGCAAGGGCAGGGATAGAGGCTCTTGCCACAAGTAGCCCAAGCGTGCACATCTTCCTCATCCTGCTACTCCACTGCTGACGTCAGGGTATTCCCTGGAGCTGCAAACACCTGCCTTTGCTGCTCGAGGACCTTCTCTAGCACCATGCCAAACCCCTTCTCCTATGGCAGTGCTGCAGCATCCTGCGAGCCATGGACTAGAACTGGCACCTTCAGCATAGTTGCTCCTGGGAAACATCATTCAGCCATTCCCTTACTGCAATGAGCTGGACTCCTACTCCTTTGCAAGGCTCTTCCTGGACAGGTGCATCCTCAGCAATGAGACGGTTCTGCTGAGAGCCATGGCTCTGAGGGAGGAGGCAGTCCTGTCCAAAGGCCTTCCTCTGACTCCACTCCTGCAGCTCTCACGGAGGCACTGGGAGCCTTGGACACTCTTGCCACAAGTAGCCCAAGCGTGGACATCTTCCTCATCCTGCTCCTCCACTGCTGACATCAGGGAATTCCCTGGAGCTCCTAAAATCTGCCTTTCCTGCTCGAGGATCGTGTCTGGCAGCTCTCTGATCCTCTTCGCCTTTGGCAGCGCCACAGCATCCTGAGAGTCATATACTGGAAACTGGAAGCTACATGACACTTGCCGCTCCTAGGATGCTTTTCTCTGGGAAAATCTTCTTGGACACGACATTGCTCCAGTTTTTACTTCTAGGCCTTTCGTGCCCATCTGCATTCTCAGCCACAAGCAGGTTCTGATGATCGACATGGCTCTGGGAGAGCAGGGACTCCTGTCTGTGGACAAAGAAAACAAAGACAACTTGTAAGAAGAAAACCTGGAGCTTCTAGTTAGAAGAGAAAGGACTATTCAATCAAGGCAGGGCCAAGGGAGGAAACTTTCTAAAATGGAACAAGCAGCAGAAGCACAGTACTTTTGCAGAAGAAATTCCCTTCCCAGCACTTGGCTTAAGGAAAAAACCTCATGTTTCTATGAGAGACTTGAGTTCATGTCTACTACTGGGTACCAGACATCTGAACATTTAGACTATTGGCTTTCCAGGCTCACGCTATTCAAACCGGAAAGTGAAACTATTCTAACAGAAGGGATGATTGCAAGAAATGTTTCTGTTTACACCACGACTGCCGACCATCCATCATTCTTACCTTGCACCTGTCCAAAGGCCTTCCTCCATCTGCGCTCCGGCAACTCTCACCCAGGCAAGGGCAGGGATGGAGGCTCTTGCCACAAGTAGCCCAAGCGTAGACATCTTCCTCATCCTGCTACTCCACTGCTGACGTCAGGGTATTCCCTGGAGCTGCAAACACCTGCCTTTGCTGCTCGAGGATCTTCTCTAGCACCATGCAAAACCCCTTCTCCTAAGGCAGTGCTGCAGCATCCTGCGAGCCATGGACTGGAACTGGCACCTCCAGCAAAGTTGCTCCTGGGAAACATCCCTCAGCCATTCCCTTACTGCAATGAGCTGGACTCCTACTCCTCTGCAATGCTCTTCCTGGACAGGTGCATCCTCAGCAATGAGACGGTTCTGCTGAGAGCCACGGCTCTGAGGGAGCAGCCAGTCCTGCCCAATGGTTGTCCTCCGTCACCACTCCTGCAGCTCCCACGGAGGCACTGGGAGCCTTGGACACTCTTGCCACAAGTAGCCCAAGCGTGGACATCTTCCTCATCCTGCTCCTCCACTGCTGACGGCAGGGAATTCCCTGGTGCTCCCAACATCTGCCTTTCCTGCTGGAGGATCGTGTCTGGCAGATCTCTGAGCCTCTTTGCCTTTGGCAGCGCCACAGCATCCTAGGAGTCATATACTGGCAACTGGCACCTCCAGGACACCTGCTGCTCCTAGGATGCTTTCCTCTAGGAAAAACTTCTTGCACACGTCCTTGCTCCAGTTTTTACTCCTAGGCCTTTCGTGGCCATCTGCATTCTCAGCCACAAGAAGCTTCTGATGATCGACATGGCTCTGGGAGAGCAGGGACCCCTGTCTGTGGACAAAGAAAACAAAGACAACTTGTAAGATTAAAACCTGGAGCTTCTAGTTAGAAGAGAAAGGACTATTCAATCAAGGCAGGGCCAAGGGAGGAAACTTTCTAAAATGGAACAAGCAGCAGAAGCACAGTAGTTTTGCAGAAGAAATTCCCCTCCCCGCACTTGGCTTAAGGAAAAAGCATGATGTTTCTATGAGAGACTTGAGTTCATGTCTACTATTGGATAGCAGACATCTGAACATTTAGACTACTGGCTTTCCAGGCTCACGCAATTCAAACCGGAATGTCAAACTATTTCAAAAGCTAGAGATGCTTCGAAGAAATGTTTCTGTATTCACCACAACTGGGGACCATGCATCATTCTTACCTTGCACCTGTCCAAAGGCCTTCCTCCGTCTCCAGTCCTGCCGCTCTCACGGAGGCACTGGGAGCCTTGGACACTCTTGCCACAAGTAGCCCAAGCGTGGACATCTTCCTCATCCTGCTCCTCCACTGCTGACGTCAGGGAATTCCCTGGAGCTCCTAAAATCTGCCTTTCCTGCTCGAGGATCGTGTCTGGCAGCTCTCTGAGCCTCTTCGCCTTTGGCAGCGCCACAGCATCCTGAGAGTCATATACTGGGAACTGGCAGCTACAGGACACTTGCTGCTCCTAGGATGCTTTTCTCTGGGAAAATCTTCTTGCACACGACATTGCTGCCGATTTTACTTCTAGGCCTTTCGTGGCCATCTGCATCCTCAGCCACAAGCAGCTTCTGATGATCAACAGGGCTCTGGGAGAGCAGGGACTCCTGTCTGTGGACAAAGAAAACAAAGACAACTTGTAAGATTAAAACCTGGAGCTTCTAGTTAGAAGAGAAAGGACTATTCAATCAAGGCAGGGCCAAGGGAGGAAACTTTCTAAAATGGAACAAGCAGCAGAAGCACAGTAGATTTGCAGAAGAAATTCCCCTCCCCGCACTTGGCTTAAGGAAAAAACCTCATGTTTCTATGAGAGACTTGAGTTCATGTCTACTATTGGGTACCAGACATCTGAACATTTAGACTATTGGCTTTCCAGGCTCACACTATTCAAACCGGAAAGTGAAACTACTCTAAAAGCTAGAGGCGATTGCAAGAAATGTTTCTGCTCGCACCACGACTGCCGACCATGCATCATTCTTACCTTGCACCTGTCCAAAGGCCTTCCTCCGTCTGCGCTCTGGCAACTCTCACCCAAGCTCGGGCAGGGATGGAGGCTCTTGCCACAAGTAGCCCAAGCCTGGAGATATTCCTCATCCTGATCTTCCACTGCTGACATCTAGGAATTCCCTGGAGCTGCAAACACCTGCCTTTGCGGCTCGAGGATCTTCTCTAGCACCATGCCAAACCCCTTCTCCTATGGCAGTGCTGCAGCATCCTGCGAGCCATGGACTGGAACTGGCACCTTCAGCATAGTTGCTCCTGGGAAACATCCTTCAGCCATTCCCTTACTGCAATGAGCTGGACTCCTACTCCTTTGCAAGGCTCTTCCTGGACAGGTGCATCCTCAGCAATGAGACGGTTCTGCTGAGAGCCATGGCTCTGAGGGAGCAGCGAGTCCTGTCCAAAGGCCTTCCTCTGACTCCACTCCTGCAGCTCCCACGGAGGCACTGGGAGCCTCGGACACTCTTGCCACAAGTAGCCCAAGCATCGAGATCTTCCTCATCCTGCTCCTCCACTGCTGACATCAGGGAATTCCCTGGTGCTCCCAACATCTGCCTTTCCTGCTCGAGGATCGTGTCTGGCAGCTCTCTGAGCCTCTTCGCCTTTGGCAGCGCCACAGCATCCTGAGAGTCATATACTGGAAACTGGCAGCTACAGGACACTTGCTGCTCCTAGGATGCTTTTCTCTGGGAAAATCTTCTTGGACACGACATTGCTCCAGTTTTTACTTCTAGGCCTTTCGTGGCCATCTGCATCCGCAGCCACAAGCAGCTTCTGATGATCGACATGGCTCTGGGAGAGCAGGGACTCCTGTCTGTGGACAAAGAAAACAAAGACAACTTGTAAGAAGAAAACCTGGAGCTTCTAGATAGAAGACAAAGGACTATTCAATCAAGGCAGGGCCAAGGGAGGAAACTTTCTAAAATGGAACAAGCAGCAGAAGCACAGTAGTTTTGCAGAAGAAATTCCCTTCCCAGCACTTGGCTTAAGGAAAAAACCTCATGTTTCTATGAGAGACTTGAGTTCATGTCTACTACTGGGAACCAGACATCTGAACATTTAGACTATTGGCTTTCCAGGCTCACGCTATTCAAACCGGAAAGTGAAACTACTCTAACAGTAAGGATGATTGCAAGAAATGTTTCTGTTTACACCACGACTGCCGACCATGCATCATTCTTACCTTGCACCTGTCCAAAGGCCTTCCTCCATCTGCGCTCCGGCAACTCTCACCCAGGCAAGGGCAGGGATGGAGGCTCTTGCCACAAGTAGCCCAAGCGTGGACATCTTCCTCATCCTGCTACTCCACTGCTGACGTCAGGGTATTCCCTGGAGCTGCAAACACCTGCCTTTGCTGCTCGAGGATCTTCTCTAGCACCATGCAAAACCCCTTCTCCTATGGCAGTGCTGCAGCATCCTGCGAGCCACGGACTGGAACTGGCACCTCCAGCAAAGTTGCTCCTGGGAAACATCCCTCAGCCATTCCCTTACTGCAATGAGCTGGACTCCTACTCCTTTGCAAGGCTCTTCCTGGATAGGTGCATCCTCAGCAATGAGACGGTTCTGCTGAGAGCCACGGCTCTGAGGGAGCAGCCAGTCCTGCCCAAAGGCCTTCCTCCGTCTCCACTCCTGCAGCTCCCACGGAGGCACTGGGAGCCTTGGACACGCTTGCCACAAGTAGCCCAAGCGTGGACATCTTCCTCATATTGCTCCGCCACTGCTGACATCAGGGAATTCCCTGGAGCTCCCAACATCTGCCTTTCCTGCTCGAGGATCGTGTCTGGCAGCTCTCTGAGCCTCTTACATTTTGGAAGCGCAACAGCATCCTAGGAGTCCTATACTGGCAACTGGCAGCTCCAGGACACTTGCTGCTCCTAGGATGCTTTTCTCTGGGAAAATCTTCTTGCACACAACCTTGCTGCAGATTTTACTTCTAGGCCTTTCGTGGCCATCTGCATCCACGGCCACAAGCAGCTTCTGATGATCGACATGGCTCTGGGAGAGCAGGGACTCCTGTCTGTGGACAAAGAAAACAAAGACAACTTGTAAGATTAAAACCTGGAGCTTCTAGTTAGAAGAGAAAGGACTATTCAATCAAGGCAGAGCCAAGGGAGGAAACTTTCTAAAATGGAACAAGCAGCAGAAGCACAGCAGTATTGCAGAAGAAATTCCCCTCCCAGCACTTGGCTTAAGGAAAACGCCTGATGTTTCTATGAGAGACATGAGTTCATGTCTACTATTGGGTACCAGACATCTGAACATTTAGACTATTGGCTTTCCAGGCTCACGCTATTCAAACCGGAAAGTGAAACTACTCTAACAGTAGGGATGATTGCAAGAAATGTTTCTGTTTACACCACGACTGCCGACCATGCATCATTCTTACCTTGCACCTGTCCAAAGGCCTTCCTCCATCTGCGCTCCGGCAACTCTCACCCAGGCAAGGGCAGGGATAGAGGCTCTTGCCACAAGTAGCCCAAGCGTGCACATCTTCCTCATCCTGCTACTCCACTGCTGACGTCAGGGTATTCCCTGGAGCTGCAAACACCTGCCTTTGCTGCTCGAGGACCTTCTCTAGCACCATGCCAAACCCCTTCTCCTATGGCAGTGCTGCAGCATCCTGCGAGCCATGGACTAGAACTGGCACCTTCAGCATAGTTGCTCCTGGGAAACATCATTCAGCCATTCCCTTACTGCAATGAGCTGGACTCCTACTCCTTTGCAAGGCTCTTCCTGGACAGGTGCATCCTCAGCAATGAGACGGTTCTGCTGAGAGCCATGGCTCTGAGGGAGGAGGCAGTCCTGTCCAAAGGCCTTCCTCTGACTCCACTCCTGCAGCTCTCACGGAGGCACTGGGAGCCTTGGACACTCTTGCCACAAGTAGCCCAAGCGTGGACATCTTCCTCATCCTGCTCCTCCACTGCTGACATCAGGGAATTCCCTGGAGCTCCTAAAATCTGCCTTTCCTGCTCGAGGATCGTGTCTGGCAGCTCTCTGATCCTCTTCGCCTTTGGCAGCGCCACAGCATCCTGAGAGTCATATACTGCAAACTGGAAGCTACATGACACTTGCCGCTCCTAGGATGCTTTTCTCTGGGAAAATCTTCTTGGACACGACATTGCTCCAGTTTTTACTTCTAGGCCTTTCGTGGCCATCTGCATTCTCAGCCACAAGCAGGTTCTGATGATCGACATGGCTCTGGGAGAGCAGGGACTCCTGTCTGTGGACAAAGAAAACAAAGACAACTTGTAAGAAGAAAACCTGGAGCTTCTAGTTAGAAGAGAAAGGACTATTCAATCAAGGCAGGGCCAATGGAGGAAACTTTCTAAAATGGAACAAGCAGCAGAAGCACAGTACTTTTGCAGAAGAAATTCCCTTCCCAGCACTTGGCTTAAGGAAAAAACCTCATGTTTCTATGAGAGACTTGAGTTCATGTCTACTACTGGGTACCAGACATCTGAACATTTAGACTATTGGCTTTCCAGGCTCACGCTATTCAAACCGGAAAGTGAAACTATTCTAACAGAAGGGATGATTGCAAGAAATGTTTCTGTTTACACCACGACTGCCGACCATCCATCATTCTTACCTTGCACCTGTCCAAAGGCCTTCCTCCATCTGCGCTCCGGCAACTCTCACCCAGGCAAGGGCAGGGATGGAGGCTCTTGCCACAAGTAGCCCAAGCGTAGACATCTTCCTCATCCTGCTACTCCACTGCTGACGTCAGGGTATTCCCTGGAGCTGCAAACACCTGCCTTTGCTGCTCGAGGATCTTCTCTAGCACCATGCAAAACCCCTTCTCCTATGGCAGTGCTGCAGCATCCTGCGAGCCATGGACTGGAACTGGCACCTCCAGCAAAGTTGCTCCTGGGAAACATCCCTCAGCCATTCCCTTACTGCAATGAGCTGGACTCCTACTCCTCTGCAATGCTCTTCCTGGACAGGTGCATCCTCAGCAATGAGACGGTTCTGCTGAGAGCCACGGCTCTGAGGGAGCAGCCAGTCCTGCCCAATGGTTGTCCTCCGTCACCACTCCTGCAGCTCCCACGGAGGCACTGGGAGCCTTGGACACTCTTGCCACAAGTAGCCCAAGCGTGGACATCTTCCTCATCCTGCTCCTCCACTGCTGACGGCAGGGAATTCCCTGGTGCTCCCAACATCTGCCTTTCCTGCTCGAGGATCGTGTCTGGCAGCTCTCTGAGCCTCTTTGCCTTTGGCAGCGCCACAGCATCCTAGGAGTCATATACTGGCAACTGGCACCTCCAGGACACTTGCTGCTCCTAGGATGCTTTTCTCTGGGAAAATCTTCTTGCACACGTCCTTGCTCCAGTTTTTACTCCTAGGCCTTTCGTGGCCATCTGCATTCTCAGCCACAAGCAGCTTCTGATGATCGACATGGCTCTGGGAGAGCAGGGACTCCTGTCTGTGGACAAAGAAAACAAAGACAACTTGTAAGAAGAAAACCTGGAGCTTCTAGTTAGAAAAAAAAGGACTATTCAATCAAGGCAGGGCCAAGGGAGGAAACTTTCTAAAATGGAACAAGCAGCAGAAGCACAGTAGTTTTGCAGAAGAAATTCCCCTCCCAGCACTTGGCTTAAGGAAAAAGCCTGATGTTTCTATGAGAGACTTGAGTTCATGTCTACTATTGGGTACCAGACATCTGAACATTTAGACTATTGGCTTTCCAGGCTCACGCTATTCAAACCGGAAAGTGAAACTACTCTAACAGTAGGGATGATTGCAAGAAATGTTTCTGTTTACACCACGACTGCCGACCATGCATCATTCTTACCTTGCACCTGTCCAAAGGCCTTCCTCCGTCTGCGCTCTGGCAACTCTCACCCAGGCAAGGGCAAGGATGGAGGCTCTTGCCACAAGTAGCCCAAGCGTGGACATCTTCCTCATCCTGCTACTCCACTGCTGACGTCAGGGTATTCCCTGGAGCTGCAAAAACCTGCCTTTGCGGCTCGAGGATCTTCTCTAGCACCATGCCAAACCCCTTCTCCTATGGCAGTGCTGCAGCATCCTGCGAGCCATGGACTGGAACTGGCACCTTCAGCATAGTTGCTCCTGGGAAACATCCTTCAGCCATTCCCTTACTGCAATGAGCTGGACTCCTACTCCTTTGCAAGGCTCTTCCTGGACAGGTGCATCCTCAGCAATGAGACGGTTCTGCTGAGAGCCATGGCTCTGAGGGAGCAGCCAGTCCTGTCCAAAGGCCTTCCTCTGACTCCACTCCTGCAGCTCCCACGGAGGCACTGGGAGCCTTGGACACTCTTGCCACAAGTAGCCCAAGCGTCGAGATCTTCCTCATCCTGCTCCTCCACTGCTGACATCAGGGAATTCCCTGGTGCTCCCAACATCTGCCTTTCCTGCTCGAGGATCGTGTCTGGCAGCTCTCTGAGCCTCTTCGCCTTTGGCAGCGCCACAGCATCCTGAGAGTCATATACTGGAAACTGGCAGCTACAGGACACTTGCTGCTCCTAGGATGCTTTTCTCTGGGAAAATCTTCTTGGACACGACATTGCTCCAGTTTTTACTTCTAGGCCTTTCGTGGCCATCTGCATCCGCAGCCACAAGCAGCTTCTGATGATCGACATGGCTCTGGGAGAGCAGGGACTCCTGTCTGTGGACAAAGAAAACAAAGACAACTTGTAAGAAGAAAACCTGGAGCTTCTAGATAGAAGACAAAGGACTATTCAATCAAGGCAGGGCCAAGGGAGGAAACTTTCTAAAATGGAACAAGCAGCAGAAGCACAGCAGTATTGCAGAAGAAATTCCCTTCCCAGCACTTGGCTTAAGGAAAAAACCTCATGTTTCTATGAGAGACTTGAGTTCATGTCTACTACTGGGAACCAGACATCTGAACATTTAGACTATTGGCTTTCCAGGCTCACGCTATTCAAACCGGAAAGTGAAACTACTCTAACAGTAAGGATGATTGCAAGAAATGTTTCTGTTTACACCACGACTGCCGACCATGCATCATTCTTACCTTGCACCTGTCCAAAGGCCTTCCTCCATCTGCGCTCCGGCAACTCTCACCCAGGCAAGGGCAGGGATGGAGGCTCTTGCCACAAGTAGCCCAAGCGTGGACATCTTCCTCATCCTGCTACTCCACTGCTGACGTCAGGGTATTCCCTGGAGCTGCAAACACCTGCCTTTGCGGCTCGAGGATCTTCTCTAGCACCATGCAAAACCCCTTCTCCTAAGGCAGAGCTGCAGCATCCTGCGAGCCACGGACTGGAACTGGCACCTCCAGCAAAGTTGCTCCTGGGAAACATCCCTCAGCCATTCCCTTACTGCAATGAGCTGGACTCCTACTCCTCTGCAATGCTCTTCCTGGACAGGTGCATCCTCAGCAATGAGACAGTTCTGCTGAGAGCCACAGCTCTGAGGAAGCAGCCAGTCCTGCCCAATGGTTGCCCTCTGTCACCAGTCCTGCAGCTCCCACGGAGGCACTGGGAGCCTTGGACACTCTTGCCACAAGTAGCCCAAGCGTGGACATCTTCCTCATCCTGCTCCTCCACTGCTGACGTCAGGGAATTCCCTGGTGCTCCCAACATCTGCCTTTCCTGCTGGAGGATCGTGTCTGGCAGATCTCTGAGCCTCTTTGCCTTTGGCAGCGCCACAGCATCCTAGGAGTCATATACTGGCAACTGGCACCTCCAGGACACTTGCTGCTCCTAGGATGCTTTCCTCTAGGAAAAACTTCTTGCACACGTCCTTGCTCCAGTTTTTACTCCTAGGCCTTTCGTGGCCATCTGCATTCTCAGCCACAAGAAGCTTCTGTTGATCGACATGGCTCTGGGAGAGCAGGGACCCCTGTCTGTGGACAAAGAAAACAAAGACAACTTGTAAGATTAAAACCTGGAGCTTCTAGTTAGAAGAGAAAGGACTATTCAATCAAGGCAGGGCCAAGGGAGGAAACTTTCTAAAATGGAACAAGCAGCAGAAGCACAGTAGTTTTGCAGAAGAAATTCCCCTCCCCGCACTTGGCTTAAGGAAAAAGCATGATGTTTCTATGAGAGACTTGAGTTCATGTCTACTATTGGATAGCAGACATCTGAACATTTAGACTACTGGCTTTCCAGGCTCACGCAATTCAAACCGGAATGTCAAACTATTTCAAAAGCTAGAGATGCTTCGAAGAAATGTTTCTGTATTCACCACAACTGGGGACCATGCATCATTCTTACCTTGCACCTGTCCAAAGGCCTTCCTCCGTCTCCAGTCCTGCCGCTCTCACGGAGGCACTGGGAGCCTTGGACACTCTTGCCACAAGTAGCCCAAGCGTGGACATCTTCCTCATCCTGCTCCTCCACTGCTGACGTCAGGGAATTCCCTGGAGCTCCAAACATCTGCCTTTCCAGCTGGAGGATCATGTCTGGCAGCTCTCTGAGCCTCTTCACCTCTGGTAGCGCCACAGCATCCTAGGAGTCATATACTGGCAACTGGCACCTCCAGGACACTTGCTGCTCCTAGGATGCTTTTCTCTGGGAAAATCTTCTTGCACACGACATTGCTGCCGATTTTACTTCTAGGCCTTTCGTGGCCATCTGCATCCTCAGCCACAAGCAGCTTCTGATGATCAACAGGGCTCTGGGAGAGCAGGGACTCCTGTCTGTGGACAAAGAAAACAAAGACAACTTGTAAGAAGAAAACCTGGAGCTTCTAGATAGAAGAGAAAGGACTATTCAATCAAGGCAGGGCCAAAGCAGGAAACTTTCTAAAATGGAACAAGCAGCAGAAGCAGAGCAGTTTTGCAGAAGAAATTCCCTTCCCAGCACTTGGCTTAAGGAAAAAGCCTCATGTTTCTATGAGAGACTTGAGTTCATGTCTACTATTGGGTACCAGACATCTGAACATTTAGACTATTGGCTTTCCAGGCTCACACTATTCAAACCGGAATGTCAAACTATTTCAAAAGCTAGAGATGCTTCGAAGAAATGTTTCTGTATTCACCACAACTGGGGACCATGCATCATTCTTACCTTGCACCTGTCCAAAGGCCTTCCTCCGTCTCCAGTCCTGCCGCTCTCACGGAGGCACTGGGAGCCTTGGACACTCTTGCCACAAGTAGCCCAAGCGTGGACATCTTCCTCATCCTGCTCCTCCACTGCTGACGTCAGGGAATTCCCTGGAGCTCCCAACATCTGCCTTTCCAGCTGGAGGATCATGTCTGGCAGCTCTCTGAGCCTCTTCACCTTTGGCAGCGCCACAGCATCCTAGGAGTCATATACTGGCAACTGGCACCTCCAGGACACTTGCTGCTCCTAGGATGCTTTTCTCTGGGAAAATCTTCTTGCACACAACCTTGCTGCAGATTTTACTTCTAGGCCTTTTGTGGCCATCTGCATCCGCAGCCACAAGCAGCTTCTGATGATCGACATGGCTCTGGGAGAGCAGGGACTCCTGTCTGTGGACAAAGAAAACAAAGACAACTTGTAAGAAGAAAACCTGGAGCTTCTAGTTAGAAGAGAAAGGACTATTCAATCAAGGCAGAGCCAAGGGAGGAAACTTTCTAAAATGGAACAAGCAGCAGAAGCACAGCAGTATTGCAGAAGAAATTCCCCTCCCAGCACTTGGCTTAAGGAAAACGCCTGATGTTTCTATGAGAGACTTGAGTTCATGTCTACTATTGGGTACCAGACATCTGAATATTTGGACTATTGGCTTTCCAGGCTCACGCTATTCAAACCGGAAAGTGAAACTACTCTAACAGTAGGGATGATTGCAAGAAATGTTTCTGCTCGCACCACGACTGCCGACCATGCATCATTCTTACCTTGCACCTGTCCAAAGGCCTTCCTCCGTCTGCGCTCCGGCAACTCTCACCCAGGCAAGGGCAAGGATGGAGGCCCTTGCCACAAGTAGCCCAAGCGTGGACATCTTCCTCATCCTGCTACTCCACTGCTGACGTCAGGGTATTCCCTGGAGCTGCAAACACCTGCCTTTGCTGCTCGAGGACCTTCTCTAGCACCATGCCAAACCCCTTCTCCTATGGCAGTGCTGCAGCATCCTGCGAGCCATGGACTGGAACTGGCACCTTCAGCATAGTTGCTCCTGGGAAACATCATTCAGCCATTCCCTTACTGCAATGAGCTGGACTCCTACTCCTCTGCAAGGCTCTTCCTGGACAGGTGCATCCTCAGCAATGAGACGGTTCTGCTGAGAGCCGCGGCTCTGAGGGAGCAGCCAGTCCTGCCCAAAGGCCTTCCTCCGTCACCAGTCCTGCAGCTCCCACGGAGGCACTGGGAGCCTTGGACACTCTTGCCACAAGTAGCCCAAGCGTGGACATCGTCCTCATCCTGCTCCTCCACTGCTGACGTCAGGGAATTCCCTGGAGCTCCTAAAATCTGCCTTTCCTGCTGGAGGATCGTGTCTGGCAGCTCTCTGAGACTCTTACACTTTGGAAGCGCAACAGCATCCTAGGAGTCATATACTGGCAACTGGCACCTCCAGGACACTTGCTGCTCCTAGGATGCTTTTCTCTGGGAAAATCTTCTTGCACAGAACCTTGCTGCAGATTTTACTTCTAGGCCGTTCGTGGCCATCTGCATCCGCGGCCACAAGCAGCTTCTGATGATCGACATGGCTCTGGGAGAGCAGGGACTCCTGTCTGTGGACAAAGAAAACAAAGACAACTTGAAAGAAGAAAACCTGGAGCTTCTAGTTAGAAGAGAAAGGACTATTCAATCAAGGCAGGGCCAAGGGAGGAAGCTTTCTAAAATGGAACAAGCAGCAGAAGCAGAGCAGTATTGCAGAAGAAATTCCCCTCCCAGCACTTGGCTTAAGGAAAACACCTGATGTTTCTGTGAGAGACATGAGCTCATGTCTACTATTGGGTAGCAGACATCTGAACATTTAGACTATTGGCTTTCCAGGCTCACGCTATTCAAACCGGAAACTGAAACTATTCTAAAAGCTAGAGATGCTTGGAAGAAATGTTTCCGCACACACTAGACTGGGGACCATGCATCATTCTTACCTTGCATCTGTCTAAAGGCCTTCCTGTGTCTCCAGTCCTGCAGCTCCCACGGAGGCACTGGGAGCCTTGGACACTCTTGCCACAAGTAGCCCAAGCGTGGACATCTTCCTCATCCTGCTCCTCCACTGCTGACGGCAGGGAATTCCCTGGAGCTCCTAAAATCTGCCTTTCCTGCTCGAGGATCGTGTCTGGCAGCTCTCTGAGCCTCTTACACTTTGGAAGCACAACAGCATCCTAGGAGTCATATACTGGCAACTGGCAGCTACAGGACACTTGCTGCTCCTAGGATGCTTTTCTCTGGGAAAATCTTCTTGCACACAACCTTGCTGCAGATTTTACTTCTAGGCCTTTCGTGGCCATCTGCATCCGCAGCCACAAGCAGCTTCTGATGATCGACATGGCTCTGGGAGAGCAGGGACTCCTGTCTGTGGACAAAGAAAACAAAGACAACTTGTAAGAAGAAAACCTGGAGCTTCTAGTTAGAAGAGAAAGGACTATTCAATCAAGGCAGGGCCAAGGGAGGAAACTTTCTAAAATGGAACAAGCAGCAGAAGCACAGTAGTTTTGCAGAAGAAATTCCCCTCCCAGCATTTGGCTTAAGGAAAAAGCCTGATGTTTCTATGAGAGACTTGAGTTCATGTCTACTATTGGGTACCAGACATCTGAACATTTAGACTATTGGCTTTCCAGGCTCACGCTATTCAAACCGGAAAGTGAAACTATTCTAACAGTAGGGATGATTGCAAGAAATGTTTCTGTTTACACCACGACTGCCGACCATCCATCATTCTTACCTTGCACCTGTCCAAAGGCCTTCCTCCGTCTGCGCTCTGGCAACTCTCACCCAAGCTCGGGCAGGGATGGAGGCTCTTGCCACAAGTAGCCCAAGCCTGGAGATATTCCTCATCCTGATCTTCCACTGCTGACATCTAGGAATTCCCTGGAGCTGCAAACACCTGCCTTTGCTGCTCGAGGATCTTCTCTAGCACCATGCCAAATGCCTTCTCCTATGGCAGCGCTGCAGCATCCTGCGAGCCACGGACTGGAACTGGCGCCTTCAGCAAAGTTGCTCCTGGGAAACATCCCTCAGCCATTCCCTTACTGCAATGAGCTGGACTCCTACTCCTCTGCAATGCTCTTCCTGGACAGGTGCATCCTCAGCAATGAGACGGTTCTGCTGAGAGCCACGGCTCTGAGGGAGCAGCCAGTCCTGCCCAAAGGCCTTTCCCTGTCTCCACTCCTGCAGCTCCCACGGAGGCACTGGGAGCCTTGGACACTCTTGCCACAAGTAGCCCAAGAGTGGAGATCTTCCTCATCCTGCTCCTCCACTGCTGACGGCAGGGAATTCCCTGGAGCTCCTAAAATCTGCCTTTCCTGCTCGAGGATCGTGTCTGGCAGCTCTCTGAGCCTCTTACACTTTGGAAGCGTAACAGCATCCTAGGAGTCATATTCTGGAAACTGGCAGCTACAGGACACTTGCTGCTCCTAGGATGCTTTTCTCTGGGAAAATCTTCTTGCACACAACCTTGCTGCAGATTTTACTTCTAGGCCTTTCATGGCCATCTACATCCGCGGCCACAAGCAGCTTCTGATGATTGACATGGCTCTGGGAGAGCAGGGACTCCTGCCTGTGGACAAAGAAAACAAAGACAACTTGTAAGAAGAAAACCTGGAGCTTCTAGTTAGAAGAGAAAGGATTATTCAATCAAGGCAGGGCCAAGGGAGGAAACTTTCTAAAATGGAACAAGCAGCAGAAGCAGAGCAGTATTGCAGAAGAAATTCCCCTCCCAGCACTTGGCTTAAGGAAAAAGCCTGATGTTTCTATGAGAGACTTGAGTTCATGTCTACTATTGGGTACCAGACATCTGAACATTTAGACTATTGGCTTTCCAGGCTCACGCTATTCAAACCGGAATGTGAAACTATTTCAAAAGCTAGAGATGCTTCGAAGAGATGTTTCTGTTTACACCACGACTGGGGACCATGCATCATTCTTACCTTGCATCTGTCCAAAGGCCTTCCTCCGTCTGCGCTCCGGCAACTCTCACCCACGCTCGGGCAGGGATGGAGGCTCTTGCCACAAGTAGCCCAAGCGTGGACGTCTTCCTCATCCTGCTCCTCCACTGCTGACGACCTGGAATTCCCTGGAGCTGCAACCATCTGCCTTTGCTGCTCAAGGACCTTCTCTAGCACCATGCCAAAGGCCTTCTCCTATGGCAGCGCTGCAGCATCCTGCAAGTCACGGACTGGAACTGGCACCTCCAGCAAAGTTGCTCCTGGGAAACATCCCTCAGCCATTCCCTTACTGCAATGAGCTGGACTCCTATTCCTCTGCAAGGCTCTTCCTGGACAGGTGCATCCTCAGCAATGAGACGGTTCTTCTGAGAGCTGCGGCTCTGAGGGAGCAGCGAGTCCTGTCCAAAGGGCTTCCTGCATCTCTAGTCCTGCACCTCTCACAGAGGCACCAGATATGGTCAAGTCTCCTTCCAGGAGTATCTGACGTGTGGAATTCTTCTTCATCCTTCTTCTCCATTGCTGATGGCTCTAAGTGCCCGGCAGATGGGAACAGCTTCCTTTGCTGCTGGAGCAATTTTTCCAGCACCACACCAAAAGTCTTCTCCTATGGTACTGCCACATCCTTCTTGGAACCTTGGTTGGGGGACTGGTGGCTCCAGGACAATCTCTGCTCTGCCTCTGGCTTGTGGGATTGCCTTACTGGAGGCCTTCTCTTTTCTATATCCTGCTTAAACAAGAAAGGCTTCATAACTTGACTGCTCTATGCCAGCTATGAATACATCATATCTTTTGTAACTCTTTTATAGTGGACACAGAGTTTGTTTAAGCTTATTCTCACAACTTTTATCATGACTATGCCTCACAACTCTTACAACTCTTACTAGTTCATAACCTGGCTTACACATCGTCTCTGTCCAGATTAGTATTTTAATATATACAAAACAATTCTCAATATCGTCTAGCTACAAGATGTAACCACACATCTTTGTCCTTTTTTATTTTTGCAGAAACATTGGCAATTGTTTCTCTCTTTAATATTTTTCCCTTCGGAACTCATCTGTTTCCTGTTTTCACTTCCTCTACTCAGAAGACCTCTCCTTTGGTTTATTCTTGTACTTATTCTCCAATCTTTCCAGGCTACTTTATAGAGATGTAGCTGGTGCAACATATACTTATTAGATAGTTTTTGTTGTTTTGATTTATAATACAGGAAGATGATAAAACACGTATTTTACATTACCTCGGATGGCAAAAATTTTTTGCATTTTTAATGGAAAATATATTTTTAAAGTTTGGATAGCATAATTTAAAATAAATAGTTTCATTACCTGTCCAGTAGCCATAACATAGATCTGTATCCATCATCTAAAAGTAAAGCCAGTTTTTGATTTGATACACACATTGAGACTTTATCTTGTAGGAAATAAAGCAGAAAAAAGATGCTATTACAGTTTTATCTTCAACTGCACATCACTTCTAACCTTGAGTGAAGGCTCTGCATTATTGAATAGAACCAATTGAGGCAGTGCAGCTCTCGGTTAACACATGATCAGAACCTCAGACTGCTAAGGAAGAGCAGCAAATAGTTTGGCTGCCACCACGAGGCAACAGCACATTCTCCTGTTGACATTCTCACGGTCAGAGTGAAACTGGAACCGAGCAATCCCATTCCTTTGCAACCACCCTTATGCTGCAGAGATGGAGCCCTGAGCTCAGAAATGCCATTTGTGACAGAGCTTTCCCAGGTGGGAAGGCATCCTCCCTTCCCAGAGGTATTGCAAGTTCCCCTCTCCCCACTCCATTCCATCCATAAATGGAATGCTGACAATCCATAAAGGTTAGACACCACAGCACTGGCATGGATTCTTTTCCTTAGGCAGATCTAAGGCAGTCTGGGAGTTGCTCAGCCTCTTGTGCCCTCCTCAAGGGAGCATTTGTAACTTTTCTTCCTACAATCATCCAACCAAACAACTTGGTTACTGCTCCAAGTAATTACCATAAGCTTTGGCTGTGGTTTCCCATTCGATTTTAGTTAACCCAATATTTTGTAAATATTGACACTTCTATATTTGAAATTCCCAACATATTACAGAGATTTCATAGGTGATCTTCAAACTTGAGAGGTGATATTGACCACAGAGTAGCAATAAATAGGAAATATCAGAACAAAAGTTAATCCAATACACACCCCCAACAATCCTCCAATTTTTTATTATTTTTTTTTTATTCTGGAAGAAACAAATTTAACAGCACTGCCATGCATGCAATAAAGGGACCGAGGCATGAAGATGAGCAAGCTCTTGGTCCCTCACATTCCAGTTTTCAAGGGTGACATTAGTGGGACACTGCTTGGAGCACTGCAATGATATCAAAGTAATCCATTAAACTTGCTGCTAACTGGAAATTTCTTTTGAGATGCATAGATAATATACAGCTCATTACTTACACATACAGGCAAAAGAAAAAAGCAAGTTTCACCACATTCTCATAAACCTCTGGAAATAAAGTCCTATAAACTTAACTGCCTTTCTCAATTTGACAAATTGATACTGCTATAACATTACCTGTACTGCACCTTGTCAATTGGATGCTTTTGCCCAGACTCTTTGCTCTATATATGTCATTTACACCACAGAAAACAAGACAGAATCCTATCCGAGCAAAAATTCAGTGGGAATCGAGAATTACTTACTCGGCAACACCTTACTCGGCACATCTCTCTGTGCAACATGCACTACAGCTTTCTTTTGGTCTGATCAAACACTTCTTATGGTAAAGATCATCATCCTATAATCTGGACTACGGACTGACTTCCTGGCCCGACGTGCCTCATCGCCGCCAACCTGATCCATTCTCTGCACATTGACTGAGCCTGACCGTACCCTCTGCAACCACCACCTCCCTGGGCAACCTGTTCCAACGCCTGACCACCCCAACAGCAAAAAAAAAAAATCTAATATGTAATCCGAATCCCCACTGTCCCATTTGAAGGCCACTCCCTCTAGTAGCCCGTAGGCTTCTTTCAGAAGCGATGTGAGGGGAAGGCGGCTCGCCGCTCCCCTTTACCCACACGGCTGGCTCCCTTCCAGGCCCGATCCCACACACGGTAAGGAAGGAACGCACCCACCCAGACGCCTGGGGCCAATCCTTCACCGGGGCTCTGTCAGTCCCCCGCCGGGGGCCGGTCACTCCCTCACCGGGGGATCACTCCCCCACCAGAACCAGAACAAGAACCAGAACCCGCTCCCGCACCCACCCCGCCGCCGCCGCTCCCGTTCTGTCGCACCAACGGCCCCTCAGCGGCCCCGGCCCCTGCGGGCCCCGCCCCCGCCCCGCGGCCCCGGCCAATCCCCGCCGAGCCCCGCCCGTCCCGCGGCTCCCCATTGGTGGCGCGCGCTGCGCCCGCGGCCCGCGCGGCGCGAGCGGCGCAGGCTCCGCCCCCTGTCCCGCTGCGCGCGGGGAGCGTTCGGTCGTGCCCTGGGGAGCGGCGGCCGCGGGGCCCGCGCGGAGCGGCCGTTTCTCCGTGGCTGCGCCGCCAGCACGGCCGGCAACGCGGGCGCGCAGAAGGCGCTTCGGCCACCGGGCAGGAGGGATCACTACATAAACCCAAACGTTCTGGAAGAGTGGGAATTGGTGTCCAAGGACATCGTTTGCACCTGCGCTTGGCTCACAACATCCCCCTGCAGCGCTACGGGCTGGTTTCTTTAGGCGGCCACAGAGCCCTTAAAGGGAACTGGGCCGCCTTGACTTGTAAGCAAAGCGGCCACAGAGTCCCTAAATCAGACTGGGTTGCCTGGAGTTGTTACTAAACTCCCCACATTGCGCTGACCGTTCTGTGCAATTTCCAATGGCCCCGCAGAAAAAGACCTGGGGGTGCTGGCCAAGAGCTGCTGAACACGAGCCCAGGTGTGCCCACGTGGCCAAGAAGGACATTGGCATCCTGGCCTGGGTCAGCAACAGTGCGGCCAGCAGGACCAGGGCAATGACTGTCCGTCCCCCTGTTTTGGGCACCGCTGAGGCCCCACCTCGAATCGTGGGGTCAGTTTTGGGTCCCTCACTGCAAGAAAAATTTTGAGGTGCTGGAGCGTGTCCAGAGAAGGGAATTGAGCTGGGGCAGGCTCTGGAGCACAAGTCTGAGGAGAAGCGGCTGAGGCAGATGGGGGGGCTCAGCCTGGAGAAAAGGAGGCTCGGGGAGGACTTTCCCTCTCTCTCCAACTCCCTGGAAGGACACCGGCTTGGGTGGGGATTCCTAACCATAAGGTATCTATCCCATGATCTTTTGCACCAAGAAGATTGTCGCTGTAACTTTAGGATTTGGCAGCCGGGAAACCTTGGGGAGGATGGAGGGCTTTGCTTTAGGGCACGTGTTTTTAAAGGCTGCCCAGGCAGTCGCACATCGTGCAAAAGGTGTACGCTCTGCCCGAGACTTACGGGAATCCTGGAATTTAGTGACTGGGGTGTAAAACTGCCTGCTTCCCTTCCGGATCACGGCAGTCGCTTGCGTGGTTGCTGAGGGAGCTTTTGTGCATTCGGCTTCGGGACTTTGCTACGCTGCAATTCGGCAATGTGATCGAATGTGCCTGCTTTCCCTGCCTCCCTGCCGCTCGGGAATGCACAGACGGTGCACGGTGTTCCGCCTGGAGCCGGGCTGTGCCCGCCGTCCCCTGAGTGCCCGGGGAATCGCTCCCTCGGCTCCGTTGTGTCCGAGCCGCCGCTGCCCCCGCCCCGCTGAGGGTCCGAGCGTGCAGCGGAGCGCCCCCTGCCGGCCGCGCGTGCCCCTGGCCCCGCCCCCCGCCGGCCGCAGCGGCCTTAGCCCCGCCCCCCGCCGGCCGCGCGGGATCCCGGCCCCGCCCCGCGCCCGCCGCAGCCGCCAGCGGCCCCTGCCGGGCGTGGCCGGAACTACAGCAAAGGGCAACCACGACCCTCGGCGGGGGAACCTCCCTGGGTTTGTGCTGGGCTTTGTTCCGGGCATGTTCTGTACTAAAGAACTGCTACTCCTTTCCTATATTTTTTAAGCCCCATAATTTTCGAAGTTATAATGATTTGGAGAGAGCAGTCTTCTTGCCATTCCAGGAAGGTTCCCACTTCCTTAGCAGACATTTAACTTTTAAAACAGGACACTTTGTTAAAAAAAAACAAACCCGGGAACATTTCATGATTTCATGTACTACATGATTTCACATCTAAAGAAACCGGGCTGTCTGCCCTTTTCTTCTCAGGCAGTGCGTTCCTCTGTCTTCAAGTACAAAAGCAACAAAGCGATTATAGGTAACAGTGGCAGAATACGCTGTGTTACTGTCACAGGGACTCCCGGCTTACTTCACCAGCTCCTATCTGTTGTTTGTTGCTGCCCAGTGAAGAAGAGTCACATTTTCTTTGTCTGGTTGGCAAACATCATATCCTGCTTCTACCAGTTCTTTGCATCGCTCTGCCATTCCATACCTTAAATGAGACAACACCGATTTACTTACCGTTTGTTAAATATCCTCCAGTTTGGAGACAGTCGCATCCTAAAGAAAAAATACATCTCAATAAGCATCACCCAGCAGTTCCTACTTGAGCAGATTCCACATTGCATTCAATGGAAACCTTGTAAAAAGAGTGGGGCTGTGCCTTGAGGAGTAGAAACTTCTACTTAACAAATCTGTCTGAAATGCTTTTGGTTTATTTACAATAGTAGCTGTAAGTGATGTTTCTTCTTCCACTACAGGGAGAAAATGAAACTGAAGATGTTTCCTCTGTAAAAATGGAAGCTTTGTAACAATGGACCTCCCGCTCCCGGAGGAAACGTGCCACGGCCCTTGGAGAATTGGCAGTCACTGCTCACAGGCCATCGGAAAAGGGATAATTGTCACCCCCAGCTCACCCTCCAGACCAGGGCTGACACATAGGACTCTCGCCATCCCCTCACGGTGGGATCCTGGCTGGAAGCATCACAGCTCGGGTCAGGACTTTGGGTAGAGACTTGGAGAGCCACTCAGGGCACAAGAGGGTTGGCAGCCCTCAGAAAAGAAAAGAAAAATGAAAGAGCAGGCGCATTTATGAAAAAACCCTTTTTTTTACCGACCCCTGTTTCAGTAGGTCAGGGCAGTAGACAGAAGGTAGCACAGATTTGTAGCTGGCACCCGGGCCTATTCCTGTAACTAGACTCGTTACTGCACTTTCCATCTCCATCAGTTGTTTTTACGGTAGAGGAAGATATTTGGGAGGGGCACAATGGGCCCAACACCATGGGAGCAAGTCCAGGATGTCAACAGCTTTCAGTTGTGAATGAGCAGGAAAGCTAAGAGACAAAGTCAGGCTTTTTTCTCATCCTGAAGGGGGAGAAGGGAAAATTCAGAGCTGACAAAAATATACCGTATTGGGGTGCACAAGTGCAGGGAGAACCCTCCCTTGCTGGACAGGAGGTGCTATGAGCATTCAAGGATTCTTTGTTGACATAGCAAAGTCTCCAGAAGGCAGCTGGGGAGAAATACCACTCCTTCCACCCAGTGTTCTAAAGCTCTGGGCTACATGGTACAACAAAGTTATCAAGAGTTGCTCTGTTACATAACACAACTCCCGAATGTGAGACGGGGTTAGAGGCTGGTAACACCAGGGGGGTTCCCTTGGAGTCCCTAGGGATCACTTTCTCTGCCGCTCCTTCCTCGGCAGCGGGGGTCCCCTCCCGCTCTTTCCCTGCCCCAGCTTGGGAGGCTGAGCCTGCTGGAGCGTGTCCATCTGTCCTAGAGTCTCTTTTGGCATCTGCGTACCCCTGCACAGCTCCTTTAGATGCTGCTGTCCCCTAAATCCAGGCAGACCGGGCTGCATTTGCCTGCTGCCAGTGTGAGGGGAAGAAAGAGCAAGAGTTCATTAGGGCTTGACCTGAAATGATGTTTTGGCATTTCTGCTTCTTCTCACAGCTTTGGCAGGTGAGCAGCATCTCTGTCCCTGCCGCCTGCTGGCCCTTGGAATGCACACATGAGCCCAGGTATCACTTCTGGCCAGTTGTTCAGCTGCTTTGTTCTCCGGAGAGAGACCGAGAGTTGAATTTTTCCTTCCCTGGAATTTCGGATTTTCTCCCTTTTCTACTGGACTGCTTGATTGCTTTAACATCAGAGCACATCGGGAGGACTTTCCACCGGGCACAGAGGGCCTGGCCCTGGGCCAAGCCGCAGCTCCGAGGAGACCAAAGGCAGGACTCTAACACTTTCCCAGGTTTTTCCTCCACAGCAAAAGATTTTATTATTTAGCATTATTTTCCTTTCCCGTGTGTTTGTTAAATAAATAGTTTTATCTCCTTCACTTTCCTTCGAGGAAAATTTATTTTTTCCCGACCCTGGTGGGGGAGAGGTGATTGTGCCTTCTCTCAGAGGATATATTTCTAAATTTGGCCAAACCGGAACACCCAGCACACTGCCATGCACAGGCTTCGCTGGCTGCAGCTCCCAAGGAGAAGTGTTGCTTAATGACCTTGTGTTCTGCCCAGCTGGACATGAGAACAGCAGTACTTGGAAAGCAGCCTGTGGTGAAAAGCACCCCTGCTTCCACCCCAGCATGACCCTGGGCCTTTTTCTAAAAGGAACAGGAATGGTATAATTTATTGGCCTGGTTTTTGGTGCTTGAGGTGGAACAAATTTCCCGAGGGCCTCTTCTCCTTTTTCCTGCAAGAGGTGGAGTTGTGCTGGGTTGTGAGCACCCTGCAGCATTGGTTTGGGGAGCAGCTTGCCGAGAGTCAGGGTCTGGTTCTGTTAATGAGGGCACTTGCCAGTGGGGAAGTGGCTCACAGCGAGGGTGGTTGAGGGCAAGATCTTATGAAGGGAAAACAGCCCTTAATGTGGCAGGTCAGCTCTAGTTTTTCTCCTTCCCTCTGCTTCCCATTTTGAGCTTTACTGTTCTCAGGCTTAACCCAGAAGTTGTTCTTGCTGCAGCCAAATTCCATCCTGCTATGCTGCTGTGGACATCAGTTTAATGACAAGAGGGATGCAGCTCCCTCTCCCAGGCAGAGCCGTCTGGTCAGTGCCTGGGCAGCAGTTTTGTCAAGCAAGTGCAAATGGGGACAGTCAGTGTAGAGAGCCGTGGGGTGAAGGACCAAGGGAGCTGTAGGAGGTGGGAGAGGGTGATCACCCACTCTGTAGGGACAGGTGGTGGCTTGTGCCCTCCAAGGCTGGGGCAAGCCAGCTGACTTCTCAGGCCAGGGCAACAGCGCCATGGGAGAGAAGGGAGTTCTTTTTACTGAGACACTGTAGTCTTGTGTTCTTTGAGCCTTGGTGAGCACTGGTCCTTGTTGGCAAGGCTCCCCCAGAGCTCATGGATCACTGGGACTGTTACAGGAGTCCTTTCAAGCCTTCTTGGGTAAAGGAGGGGCTGAGGCAGCTGTGGGACAAGTGCTCTGCCTGGGGCACTTGGCAGCCTCTGGGTGCTGCCTTTCAGGGTTTGCCCTTCCTTGACAAGACATGTTTGAGTGGGAAGACTTTGAAGGCAATTTATCACTGTAGGGCTGTTAAATGTTGATTTGACAGAGACAAATGTGTTACGCTCCATTTCACAACCTTCAGGGGTAAACGTTCTCCATTCTCAGTATCTCTGATTCCCTTGGGGTCATCTCTTTCCCCAGATGCATCGTTCCTAAGCTGACAGCGTGCCCCTACATCCTGTGCTACGATGAGTGCCATCTGAAGGAGCCATACGAGAGGAAGTTCCTCATTGTGAATAACAGCCACATTCCTGGCTGCTACGGGCTTATTGCCCAGGTTTGGCATCGCATCCACCTCCTCCTCTCCAATATTATTGAGGAGATTATTGGGGGAAAAAAAGGGTTTGGTTTGCTGGTTTCTATTCAGTCTTAAAGATCTGCTGAGAACAAGATCCTACCTGAATGTAAACTTTAGGGTGCAGTTTAACCTCCTGAGGAAGCAGTTCATGTTCTAGTCTTCGGGATGTGGGAGATCTTAGAGGGTTGTGAAAAGCTGCTGCATTCACAGACACCAACGCCTGTGCTGGCAGCCTCCTTGCAGGACCCCCTGAGAATGCTAAACCTACAATTCTTGCATCTTGTTTGTGCCTTTCACCTTTTTCCTGGGGATTTTTAGAAGTGTGTGTGAGTTGCCATTGTGGTGGATGTTAAGGACTTTAAAGTTTCTTCAGAGGTCCCTCTGAAGTTGCATTTGATTCTGTCCCTTCTAGAAACGCAAGGAAGATACTCCTGTGTTCTACTCCAGCTCCGAGCCCTGTGGGATTGTCCAGCCTTTCAGCATAGCAGAGATTCCAGTTACAATCGAAGCCCAAAAATTGGGCAAGTATGACACCAGTGTCCTTATTGGCGTGTTCGGGGATGAAGGAAACTTGCTGGTGAGTGCAAGGGGAGACGTGTGCCTTTGTGCAACTCATCCTGGCAGGGTGCAAAGCGTACAGGGATTCTTCCAGAGAAAACAGGCACAGGCTGGTATGGAGAAGGACAGAAGGGATTGGTGGCATACACAGCTCATGCCTTATAGGTGGTAATCTCAGTGTCTGACACAGCATATAGTTCATCTAAGCTGGAATCAAGGATAATTTTAGTTAATTAATCTTTAAAATGCCATTAACTTTGGAAACATCTGTTTAAAAATGTCATGTCATCTCTCTGAGCACAAAAGAGAATGTCAGAAGATTTCTGGAAACCTTGAGCTTTCTGTAAAAGAAAGGAAAGCTGGCATTTGGAAAGTAGTTGCAAGGATCCAAACATATTAAGACATACGGAAATGATGATGCCAAATCCCCTGGATGGCACCATCACACTGGGCCAGTATTACAGCTGGTGGTGGGGTCCGTGGCTCTGACCCAGGAAGAGGTGACTGGTCCGGAGAGATGGTCCCGAAAGGGATCGCCGTCCCGAGGCCCAGTGTCTTCCCTCAGCTGCTGGCAGGAGGGCCCTTGCAGGGGCTGTCAGCTCTTTAGTGATTGTCAGCTCGTGACTTCAGCTCAGCTCTGCAGGGCAGCCTCCAGGCCAAACCAAACCAGAGAGAGACGAGAAGGCCCGTGTGGCTGGTTCCGCACAGAGGTAGCTTTATTGTTGGTTCCCTCTGGCGAAGGGGAAAGCCAGGGACGAGCTCTCTCCCCCACAGAGCCAGGGGGCTTCCTTTTATAGGGATACAGGGGATCAGCAGGGGACCAATGGGTTACAGAGGGTCTGGGACAGACCAATGGGTTACAGAAAGATCTGCATAGTGTCTCCCAAAGGATTGTGGGTCCACTTTTCCTCGCCATGACCAAGAAGTGGCTGCCTTTTCAGGGAGTCCTGCTGGGCAATTGCAAAATCTCTTGTCTCAGCAGAGATCCCTCCAGGGCAAGGGCTGGGCATATCCCACAGGCCAGTGTGGCACTGCATGTAAGTCAGTCAACAGGAGGGCCAGGCAGTGCAGGCTGTGGCAGGGAGCCTGAAGTTTGACAAAACAGTTGCTTTTAACTATCACGCTCCTTACCTTAAAGAGGAGGGTTTCTCCCCACTAGAATAACCAGTTGTTTAACTGTCAGCCTGGTCTTAATTACAGATTTCTTGAAAAGCTTTTACCTTTGGGCCAATAATTTGTAGTTTGAAGCTTTCTCTTACCTTAATCCTTTTTAATTTGGAGGTGAATGTATAGGGATTCCTTGTGGAACAGGGGCGTATGATAGCCCAGGAGAGTTGGGGCAACCCAGGACTGCTGCAGAAGCACCCCTGAAGGGGCCTCAGGCTGCAGATAGGCCAGAAAGACACCTGGCAGCAGGCAGCCTTGAACAGCCTTGGGAAAAGTTACATGCTGGTCGGCTCCCCTGCTGCTTAGAGGCTGTCCTGTGGAAATAGTGCGTGAAGCTTTGTAGATATAAGTGAGTGTAAGTAAACAATAAAGGAAGCACGATGCTCAAATAGTATTGGTGTTCGTATCGTGACTTTGGCCGGCTCCCCTGCGCTCGGAACCACCCCCCCCCCCCCCCCGCTAAAGGTGAATGTGTCTTTTTTTTTTCCCCCAAAAGCCCAGTATTTCAGCTGGAGAGTGGTAGTTGTCCCTAAAGAAATAACTTGAGCAGGATTGAGCTGTTTAAGCTTTTTAGCTTTCCCTGTTGTGGTTTGGTTTGGTTTTTTTTTCAAATCTTTCTTGCCTACTTTCTGGAACAGAGACAGGTGTTACGGAGCACTGGAACGCGGGCGGATATCTACCCAAGTCCAAGACTGATAGAATTTGTCATGATCCCAGCGCTACGTTGTAGTACACAAACCTTTCACCTCGTCAATGAGGGTTTTGTTGCTGCAGACTTCAGGATGGCGGTCGTACCCCCCCTACAGGGTCCCCAAGTGCAGGATCTCAAAGATTGAGTAATAGTTTTGGGCGCAGATTAATGCAAAATACAGTAACAGGATGAATCACCCCAGAACAAACATTTTGGAGGAAAACACCAGGTCCTGTCAGCATCTCCTGGAAAATGCTACATTGCCGTTATAAACATATTTTTCTTTGCAATGATGACATCAGAAGGGCAGATTATCAGACACTGTTTCTGGTCCACATTAATGTGATTGATGGAGGCAGACAAAGAGGTTTAATTAAATTAGAGAATTTATTAATTACAGCAAGCAAGGCATAAGCAAAATCAGCGCTGGGCGACAGGGGAGTCCCCGCTCCACCGAATTGCCGCAGGGGTTTGCAAATTTCAGTCCTTCTTTTATGCAGGATCGTTTCCTGTTAACTCTTCTTTAAGGGAGTACTCTGCGCATGTGTGAACTTGTTGCTAGGGGGTCGTTTTCTGCCTTCTGGTGGTCGATGGCTGAAGGCTAGTAGTCTTCTTCAGGTGCCCTCTGGGTGACTTTTTCCATATTTGGTCAGTTAGTATCCCCTGCTTTTCTTCTTGGAGCTTAAACAATAGTACACTTACAGCACTTACAACCTTTACATATAGATTTGTTAAGACATTTCCTGTTATGTACATTGTGGCCTGTGTCAGCTCTTTTCAATGAACAAAATACCCTCATTTATTACAATCCCCCCTTTTTCTCTTGTTCATTTTTGTTCATTGAATCTTTTTAGCTCCTGTTTAGCTAATTCTAACATTTCTTTTTCATGATTTTCTGATATCTGCTGGTATTTAGCCCTAAGGAGCATTAAATGTGCTACTTCTAAGCGCCCTTTTACTATGGAGATTAACTTATTAAGTATACACGGCCTAAATGTGAGTCCTAGGACTAACAGAATTAGAGGCCCTGCGATGGTAGATAACAAAGTGGTTAACCAGGGTGAATGGTTAAACCAGGATTCATACCAGCTCTGTTGTGCCTCTCTTTCTCTTTTCCGTTGTTCTAGCCGTTTTCTTAGTTTAGTCATGGTGTCTATCACTACCCCAGTGTGGTCTGCGTAGACACAGCATTCTTCTTTGAGTGCTACACACAGTCCTCCCTGCTGAAGGAATAATAAGTCTAAACCCCTCCTATTTTGTAGGACTACTTCTGATAGAGATCTTACTGATTTTACTAGGCCATCAATTGCTTGTTCTATTCGGCTTAGATCTTCATCTACTGAGACCCTTAGTGCTCTTAACTCTTTTTGCTGGGTGACTAAGGATGCTATTCCAGTTCCTGCCCCAACTCCTCCTATAGTGAGAAGGGTTGCTATGGTTAATGCAGTAAAAGGTTCTCTTTTTACTAGGTGATGATCTGCTGTGGTGTGTTGTTGGTACATGTATTCACTAGGATGATACGTGATTCGAGGTATGATGGACACTTGAATACAATAATCGTGGGTGTAATTAAATAGTTTGAGCGAAAGGCAGGGTGTGATTCCTATATTGTTACACACCCATTTAGTATTTGCGGCTGGGAGCAACCAATCTGCAGGTTTTTCATCTTCTTTAGGTGATATCTTTACCTCACACAAATGTTCTTTATGTTTTGGAATGTTTCCTATACATCTTCCTTTCCCAGTTACTTGAGACAAAGTCAGTCCTTGAATTGATTCTTTTCTCTGTTTCCAAAGACATTGTGCTGGGTTTGTGCCGTTAATTCTTCTAGCCTTTGCAGTCACACCTATTCCTTCATAAAAAGGCGGCCTGATGTTGTAACATAACCAGCATTCCTTAGTTAGCTCTGGATTGGTCTTATTTATTACACCATAACTAGCTTGCATGATCTTTCATAGAGCACTATATTCTAAATTTGTTTTAACATCAGTTGGATTCTCGCTCTGGGGAGTGATTGTTATACTACCAACCTGCTGAGTTTTGTTTATATTGCTTATTTCCTCTAGTTCCCCTAGACCCTGGTTTGGTCTAACTAGTTCTGGATCAGGGGGTGCGTGTTCTTTCTTAATCATTATTAGGTTTCCTCTATCTTTCCCGGGTTCCCAGTGTCTGATTCCCCAGATTTTCCCCAGTAACCAATCCGGATTAGTGGGTTGCATTATATTTATATATATAAAGGAACAGGTCCCCATATATGTCGTCTCTCTAGAAGGTCCTCTTCGTGGCTTAGTGCACCCTACGGGCCCGAACCCAGCTTTCAGAAATTTGTCTGGTCCCCCTCCCGGGATCCAGTCGGAGGCTATTGTCTCGCACCCCCAATATCCACAGAAATATTCTCCTGGATAATTACAGTATGATTTCCCTCGATTAGCGGTTGGACACATATAAAATCCTGTTAGGTTTAGTTCTTTTCCACAGTGTTCAATAGCTGTTAGATCACATAATCCCGCTCGAAAACTTGGTGCCCCTACAGTGGTATTTGTTTGTAGTATCTTATTATCACTTAACCTAACTAATGACCATTTAAAGGGTTCGTGTGGAAAGTGTGTCTCTTCTAAAGTCTCAACCCCGTTCAATTTAATTAAGCAAAGCATGATTAGTAGAAAAATATTACGCTGGGCTAAATGATGGAGTCGATTTGTGGTAATAGTTATTTGGTTACTATAGTTTGGTGGTGTCTTTCCCCCTTTCACATGTCGCGGGTCACACTGAGGCTTTCTAGTCCCACTCCTGAGGCAGTTCCGCAAGCATTGCTCTAGTATCCCAATACAGGGGTTCTTTCCTCCACAGCTTTTTACTCTTCTGCCTCGCTCGTCGACCCGGTTGCTTCGGGCCACGAGGGGTACCATCTTCTCGGCAGCAGGAGTATTTTTCAGGAGGTCCTTGGGATCGAGCCTGTCGGGTTTCTTGCCTCTTAATGTAGGAGTTCCAATTACGGTTCTTAACTTCTGGAGCGTTACACTGGACTCCCCTCAGGCGTTTGCGACAAATGCTGTCACAGATGTCAGCTACAAAGGGGGCCGGTAAGTTAAAGTTGTAACAATAATAATGGGGATTAATTCCCTTAAATACTATTTCCCACCATTCACTTGACCCCTTTTTTAGAATTCCTCGTGATACTGCATGTGCTAGAGCCCAATTAGTAAATTGACCTTGAAGCTTCTGGCAGGGGATGCAAACTCCTCTGGGGGGAGTTCCCCTTTCACAATGACTCCACTACTTTTCCCTGCATACTATACATATATAACAAACAAAAGGATAACATCTACAATTAGAATTCCCACACCTTATTCTAACATCATTTTTAAAAATTAGTCCTTCATCTGTATACAGAGGATTGGGTAAATACTCGATTTTGTATTTGCTCATTTACAGTCTTTTCTTTGAATTTTCAATTTTAAGTCTCCAGGAGGACTGGTTACTTGCCACTGGGGGGATGGCTTTTTTACAGGTCCTTTAATTCTGCTTGCATGCGTCTATCCTCTTTCAGCTGTTCTTATTGCTGTTTCTGTAGTAAGTAGAACAAGATAAGGTCCCTCCCATTGTGGGGTTAATGAGGTTTCTTTCTATGATTTGATTAATACCCAATCTCCTGGTTGAATTCGATGTAGTTTAAGTTCTAGCGGGGGCCTTTGAGTTATCATGCCCTTTTTCCATAATTCTTCTCTATATCTCATTAAGGTAATAATGTAATGATTCATGTTTTGGTCTCTTAGATTTGGGTGATCTTGAGGTTCCCCCATATTATAAGGCATTCCATACAGCATCTCAAAAGGGGAGATTTCTATGTCAGATCTTGGTTGAGTCCGTATGTTTAACAAAGCTAATGGTAGACATTTCACCCACGACAGCTTGGTTTCAAGCATAAGCTTTGTCAATTGCTTCTTTATTTCTCTATTCATTCTTTCTACTCGTCCTGAACTTTGGGGATGCCAGGGGGTATGATATTCCCACTTTATTCCCATAATTCCCATTACTTCTTTGATGATTTTAGATACAAAGTGGGGTCCTCGGTCGGAGTCAATAGTCTCAATTATTCCATATCTAGGGATAATATTTTCTAATAGAACTTTGACCACTGTCTGTGCTGTTGCCCTTGCTGTGGGAAATGCTTTGACAAAATGCGTTAGATGGTCTACTATAACTAATAAGTATTTACTTCTTCTTACTTTGGGCAATTCGGTGAAATCTAGTTGTATGTTAGCAAAGGGCCTGTGTGCTAGTGGTCTCCCTCCCAATGGGCGTTCTCTTAAATAAGCCTTATTCACTTTAAGGCAAGTTATGCAGCCTTTAACAATTTGTTTTGCCAAATTATATATTCTAATACACATATACTTAGCGGCAAACTGGTCTGCTAGTGCTTGTGTTCCCCAATGAGTTTGGCTATGTATCCTTTGTAAAATTTCCACTGCTATTGATTTAGGTAGTACTACTCTTCCATCTGGGAGTTTCCATTCTCCTTCTGAATTTTCTTTTAGCCCCATTTGTGATAGTTTCTCTTTTTCTTGTTCTGTAAAACTATAAATGCACCTAGTTTTATTGGGGAATTTCTCCTTTGGTTGGTTCTTATCCTGAACTTGTCGTATAACCAAAAGTGCTGCCCTTTTTGCTTCTTGGTCTGCTGCGTTATTACCTCTACTTCTAAAATCTATTCCTTTCTGGTGACCTCTGAGATGTACTACAGCAATTCTTCTAGGCTCCCGTAAGGCCTGGAGTAGCTGTCTTATTAGCTCCTGATGGACTAAGTCTTTCCCTTGAGAGTTTATTAACCCTCGTTCTTCCCATATTTTCCCAAATGTATGTACCACTCCATATGCATATTTGGAGTCTGTATATATTGTCCCTGTTTTATTTTTCAGCAATCTCAGAGCTCGTAAGACTGCATACAATTCACAAGCTTGAGCTGACCAGGATCTACTTAGAGGTCCTGACTCTAAGACTTCTGACCCTTCCTCTTTAATGATTGCATAGCCAGATACTCTCTTTCCCTCTATTACCCGAGATGATCCGTCTACAAACAGCTTCTCCCCTTCTTCTAATTCTTCTTCTTCTAAGTCCGGTCGGATTTTGGTTTGTTCTTCTATAGTTAACATGCAATCATGGGCTAATTTATTCTCATTTGGTTCTCCGTATAAGAACTGGGCCGGATTTTGTAGTGTAGTGACCTCTAGTGTTAGCTTTGGGGAATCTAATAAGATCCCTTCATACTTTAAAAGTCTCGAATCTGTTATCCATTTTTCAGCTTTTTGTTGCAATATTCCCCTAATGTTATGTGGAGATAATACCTTGAGTTTCCCATTAAAAGTTATTTTACGTGCTTCTTCTACTAAGAGAGCACAGGCTACCACTGCCTGTAGGCATGTAGGCCATCCCTTGCTTACTGGATCTAATAGCTTTGACAAATATCCTACCGGTTTCTTTCTCCCAGCCCAATCTTGAGTTAATACTCCATATGCTGTCTCATTTTCAATGTTTACAAATAGATAAAATGGTCTTTTTAAATCAGGTAAACTTAGTACTGGAGCATTAATTAAATCTTGTTGCAGTTGTTTTAAATTCCTCTCATCCTCTCTGCTCCATTTCAATAACCCATCATGACTGAGCTTGTTATACAGAAATTTGACCTTGGTACTATAATTATCAATCCATTGTCTACAGTAGCCTACTAATCCTAGCAATTGCCTTACTTGTCTCTTGCTCCTTGGTGGTGGGAGTGAGAGGATTCCTTTCACTCTTTCGGGGTCTATTTTCTTCTCTCCTTTACTCAAATAATGGCCTAAATATTTTACTTCTTCTTTTACAAACTGTAATTTTGCCTTTGATACTTTTAGTCCCTTCAAGCTTAGAAAGTTTAACAGTTTAATGCTCTCCTCCCGAACTTCTTCTTCTTTTCTTCCTGCAATCAGGAGGTCATCCACATACTGAATCAAAGTAATGTTTTCTCTTGTTTGATATTCTTGGAGGATTTGTTCTAATGCTTGTCTAAATAAATTTGGTGATTCTGTGAACCCTTGTGGCAGCACGGTCCACCGCAACTGTTGTCGCCTATGAGTATCTGGGTCCTCCCATTCAAAGGCAAAATAATCTCTACTATTTTCGTCTAAGGGGCAGGCCCAAAATGCATCTTTTAGATCAATTACACTATACCAGTGATTTTCTGGCCCTAGTCTACTTAATAGGGTGTATGGGTTAGCAACCACCGGGAACCGGGCCACTGTCCTCTTATTAATTTCTCTTAAATCATGCACTAATCGATAGGATCCATCTGGTTTCTTTACTGGTAAAATGGGTGTATTAAAAGGGGACATACAGGGCTCTAGGAGTCCCTTGCTTATTAGTCTGTCTATTTCAGGCTTTAGTCCTCGTTTCCCTTCTGGGGATATGGGATACTGCTTGATCCTTATTGGAATTTCTGGATCTTTTATGGTTACGGAGAAGGGCGGAATGTTCAGTTGGCCCACACTGTCAGGTGTGTACTATACCTCGGGGTTAATCTTCTCTTCATCCTCTACTCTAAGGGGGCATAGTTTGATTTTCAATTCTTTATTAATTACCTCTAGGTTTATCCCCAATTCTACTATGAGATCTCTACCCATGAGGTTATACTCTGCTTCTGGTGCCAACAAAAGGCTTCCTATTCCTAATTTTGATTCGGTTTCTATTAGGACATCTTTAATAACAGGGACTTCAAAAGGTTCACCCTTGGCACCCACTACAAGGGCGGTGTCTCGGGAGACTTTACACCCAGATGGTAAAACTTGGATAGTTGATCTTTCTGCTCCCGTATCTACCAGGAATTCAAATTCCTGGCATTGGGGACCGACTTTTATTTTTATCAAGGGCTCTGGATGTTTCTTGGTCCCCAGTAAGTAGAGCCCCTGACCCCTCTAATCTTCTTTAAACATCTTTTCATCTCTTATCCTCTTTCTGCAATCCCTTCTGATGTGTCTCTTCTCCCCACAATAAAAACATACGACTGCTTCCCTCCTTTCTACCCTCTGATTTCCCTCTGTGTTCCTAGGGGCCTTTCTGGGCATCTGCCCCATTCGGCGGGGAGAGTCTTGTTTTCTGCTTTCCCTTACTGCTGCCACCATCATTCTGACTTGTCTCTTGTGATTCTCTTCATCCCTCCTGACATATACTTTCTGTGCTTCCCTCAACAATTCATCTAATCCTCTCTCCTGCCAATTTTCTAGTTTTTCTAGCTTCCTCCTGATGTCATCCTATGATTTGGCTACAAATTGAGTTTTCAGAAGTGCCTGACCCAACTGTGTATCTGGGTCCAGGCCTGAATACAGCTGTAGATTCTTTCTTACTCTTTCTAGCCAATTTGTTGGAGTTTCCTCCTTTCTCTGCCTCTCATTAAAGGCCTTATTTATGTTTTGTCTTCTTGGTACTGCCTCTCGGACCCCTTGTATAACTATTGTCCTTAAGTCCTGCATATGAGTTCTGTGTGCTGGATCCTGATGATCCCAATTAGGGTTTTGTAAAGGCCATTTGATATCTGCCTGTGGGCCCTGAGCATGTTGGGCATCCCAAATTCGCATTCCCGCTCGCCTAATCATGTTCTTTTCTTCTGCAGTAAAAAGAATATTTAGAATTGACTGCAGCTCATCCCAGGTGTATATATTAGGGCCTAAAAATTGATCTAGCTTCTCTGCAACTCCCAGGGGGTCTTCTAATAGGTTCCCCATTTTCTTCTTAAAGTCCCGCACATCTCCAGAGCTAAGGGGAACTGAAATAAAGCCAATTCCTGGTTGGGGTCCCCCCATAGGCATTTCTCTTAATGGATAAAGGTTATGACGTCTAGCTCTGCTCCTTGTCATTGGTCCCTCCCGTTCAGGTTCAGGATTCCCTTCTTCTTCCTCTAGGGGCTGCTCAGGGAGTGGGAGTGGGGGTGCCTGTGGGGCCTGCGGAGGTATATAGGGGGGTGGAATCATCGGAACTTCCTCTTTCTTTTTATCTTTTCTTCTTACCCCTGAGTCTTCAGATTTTTCCTTTAAAGTAAACAGGAGTGCCCCAGGGGTCTCTATCCATATTTTTGCATATTCACTCTCTTCTTGACTAAAAGGAGTTTTGGTTTCTACCCATAAATTCAAATCCTGTCTCACCCAGTCCTCGTAGGACCCAAATATAGGCCAAAATACGTTTCGTGATATCTGCTTTCCTCCCCAGACCTCTATGCAATAATAAATCATCTTGGCCTTATCTTTATTCTGTGTACTCGAATAATGCCTCTAATTATTCAATAAAAGCCCTAACGGACTATCCTCAGGTACTGGGGGAAACCTTATGGAACTAGAGGGCTTGCTTTTCCCCTGTCCCATCCTCTGGAGTGCCTTCAGGCGTTCTGTGTGTGGAATCACTCGCTTCCCCTGGTTCGTGGCCCACGCCCTCGCGGGCAATGGGAGCCGCACTACTGAGGGTCCACACTCGCTTGGGGAGTCCGGCTGCCGGCCCCCCTCTCACACACCACACTCGCCACACTCCAGGATACCCGACCCCGACCGAACGGATCCCTTTTCCGCAAATACTCACGCTTCCAGCGTCTTCGTCCGGACCTCTGTGCACAAAGTTTATGGGGTCGACCGGTTCCCTTTGCTTAATGCCTTGAGTTTAGGTTCGTCGGTGGGAGCGAGGTAAAGACTGAAGATACCGAGGCCACCAGAGGTGGGGCGCCTCCCCGATATCTCTGTCTTACCGTACCATTCCCATCCGAGTCACGGCACCAAATTGTGATTGATGGAGGCAGACAAAGAGGTTTAATTAAATTAGAGAATTTATTAATTACAGCAAGCAAGGCATAAGCAAAATCAGCGCTGGGCGACAGGGGAGTCCCCGCTCCACCGAATTGCCGCAGGGGTTTGCAAATTTCAGTCCTTCTTTTATGCAGGATCGTTTCCTGTTAACTCTTCTTTAAGGGAGTACTCTGCGCATGTGTGAACTTGTTGCTAGGGGGTCGTTTTCTGCCTTCTGGTGGTCGATGGCTGAAGGCTAGTAGTCTTCTTCAGGTGCCCTCTGGGTGACCTTTTCCATATTTGGTCAGTTAGTATCCCCTGCTTTTCTTCTTGGAGCTTAAACAATAGTACACTTACAGCACTTACAACCTTTACATATAGATTTGTTAAGACATTTCCTGTTATGTACATTGTGGCCTGTGTCAGCTCTTTTCAATGAACAAAATACCCTCATTTATTACATTAAGACCTGGAAATGAAGACAGTCTCCAAGCTATTAACACCTCAAATTGTTCATTGGGAGCAATCTGATGACCAGGGAAATATAGCTACTCCCATACTGTTTTCCATCTTGTCTTCTCTTCTAGCCTCATTCCCTGCTTTTGTTGGTTCAAATTCACAAACGGGGGCTACCGTTTCCATTGGCTCTACTGGACCATGGAATGTTACAGACCACCTGAGGAGGAGGGCCAGAGCCTCACATCTGTCAGTAGCTCCAAGGACGAAGAGGATTCCCAGAGCCCCTGTTTCAGCTGCAGCCACGGTCAATGGAGCTGCAGCCAGACGAGTCAGCTCACATGGTGGTGCAAGGCTTCTCCAGCGTTCGGCAGGTGAGGTCCCCACCAAGGGCTGAGCCTGGGGAACCATCAGATCCCCTCCCCTGGGCTTGTTCCACAGTCCCTTGACATTTGCCTGAGGGAATGAGCAGGGGCCTTCAAGAAACTGGCTTAAGGCCACACGTTTCCATGGCAGCACCAGTTGCTTTCCTTGCTGGCCACCATCAGGCCAGCTACGGCTTTATCGTGATTTCACATCTACCAAAACCCAGTGCTGATCCCAAAATAGGGGTGGAAGGAAATACTGCTCTTTTGGGCAAACAGTGTTGCATGCTGAGTCAGCAAGGAAAGACAGAGAAATAAGTTACACTTAGACTAGGAGCCCAAGAAGAAAGTGAATTAAACAAGTGCCAAGTGGTTTATCTGGGGTATGCACAGAGTAAGACAAAAGCTGTGTGAGAAGGGAGGGAGGGTCTCCCAAGTGCCTTTTGTGGCTGTTGGGGTGCAGTGTTAGAGACAATTGAGTGCAGAATAAATAAGCTGGAAGAAAAGGGGGCAGTGACCATAACTCTGGGGCAGGAATAGGGCCCGTGGTGGGTGGTGAGCCAATTTGCTGGATGCCAGCAGCCACTGGTGACAAGTGTCTCTTGCAGGCAGGAGGTGCAGGATTACGTGCTGTGTGAAGCCACCATTGGGGAAAGCACAACCGCAGAGCCAATAACAGAAACAGTCCTTACTTGTGAGTTTATTGATCTCTCTATAGAAGTATCAGCCAAAGAATTCCCTTTCTGAGTGGAGAAGGTAAGTCTCTGGACTGCAACCTGGCATTTAACAGCACAGCTGAGGAGGGTGTGTGCTTGTGTTAAAGCCCCTCTTTTTACCCTTCCTGAGGCACTTTGTAAAGTGAGTGAGGATGCTTTTAGAGATGAGACTGGTGTTTAACTTCCCCAAAGTAAAATTGCAGTAACAGCTGCACTGCCAAGGGGGATCGTGGCCACTTACAGAGAAATACCAGTTTCTCTGCTCACTATAAAGGGAGATTTTTGAAGATCCTCTAAGGCAGGGTGATGTCTAAACACTGATACTGTAGGGAAGCTGGGGAAAATGGGAATTCCTGTGAATTCCTCAGGCTTACAAGGAAAAACCCATCATCTCCTGTGTCTCTTTGCTTTCTCTGCTGTTGGCATGAATGCTTTATGGTATAGCTATATGGTATAGCTCTGTGCCCCCAATCCTCACCTGCCTCAAAGGACCCCCAGACATCCTGCAGCTGCAGTGATGATAACACTGGGGCAGAGCAGGTGCCCTTTAGTCTCTGGATCCCAACTCCTGCATCATCTTTCCCTCTCCTGCAAGTTGTCTGAAAAAGAGATGTTTCATTATTTGGTTTCTGTAGTTTCAGGCCTCTCCTCTGGTTCCCAGGCTTCCACTGAATCACAGAATCCCTTGAACAGGCAGTTCAGATGTAATTAGAAGCTTTTCAGCTCTCCCTGATTCTGCCTGGCTTCTGCTCAATGCCACACACATTGATTTATCACATACTATAGCACAGCACCTGTTTGGTATCAGTACATCCAGAACTAGTTTCCCAAACTCTCTGGTTTCTTTAAACCATGCAGGAAGCCCAGCACAATGCATAGACAGGAAAGAAGAGCCTAGGCTGATCAGAGCTTTGAAGCCACAGACACCTTGTCCCTGTAGCAAGGGCAGCAGGACACATGTTGCAGATGAACTGCTTTTATGAGGCTGCTAGAGCCAATAAGGTTGTAAGAAATGACTGTACGTGAGTGAAGATCATCTAGTGCTGTTCTGCTCAATAGAGAGACAAAACTAGAGACAAATGCTCTGGATTCCCTTTCTGCTTTAGATCTTGTTCAAGCAGCTGCCTCCTCTCAGGGGCCTATTCCCTCATCTGTATGTGGGAGTGTTTCCCTGTCCCCCAGAGGATGCTGTGGTTTCTAAACATGAAAAGCATCTGCTATAAAGAAAAATCTCCTGGAAGGGTAGAAGCAAATAGAAAGGGTAATAGAGATGGATGAACTTCTGGGGCTGAAAAATGTGAAATGCAGCAGAAGCAGGAGGAGGTCTGTGGCCACTTGAGGTTGTTTTTCCTTGTCTCCCTCCCTTGCTGGACAGGAGGTGCTATGAGCATTCAGGGATTCTTTGTTGGCATAGCAAAGTCTCCAGAAGGCAGCTGGGGAGAAATACCACTCCTTCCACCCAGTGTTCTAAAGCTCTGGGCTACATGGTACAACAAAGTTATCAAGAGTTGCTCTGTTACATAACACAACTCCCGAATGTGAGATAGGGTTAGAGGCTGGTAACACCAGGGGGGTTCCCTTGGAGTCCCTAGGGATCACTTTCTCTGCCGCTCCTTCCTCGGCAGCGGGGGTCTCCTCATGCTCTTTCCCTGCCCCAGTGTGGGAGGCTGAGCCTGCTGGAGCGTGTCTATCTGCCGTAGAGTCTCTTTCAGCATCTGTGCATCCCTGCGCAGCTCCTTTAGATGCTGCTGTCCCCTAAATCCAGGCAGACCGGGCTGCATTTGCCTGCTGCCAGTGTGAGGGGAAGAAAGAGCAAGAGTTCATTAGGGCTTGACCTGAAATGATGTTTTGGCGTTTCTGCTTCTTCTCACAGCTTTGGCAGGTGAGCAGCATCTCTGTCCCTGCCGCCTGCTGGCCCTTGGAATGCACACATGAGCCCAGGTATCACTTCTGGTGAACCCAAGTGGCCGCGTCAGTTTGAAAGGGCGGCTGTTGTTTCACTGTTACCTTTCTAGGCTGGTTACAGCTCCTCCTGCCTGTACTACAGCCTGTGCTTGAAGACACAGAACTACCGTCCTGGAGAAAAGGCATCAAAAGCTTGACAAAGGCTGAAGAGAACACTCTGATTACCCCTTTTCCCAAGAGGGTTCTTTAGCTGAAGTTGCTAAACAGGACCAGACTTGACACCCCGGCATGGGTTTGTGGTTGTTTTATTTCTCGAGCCCTCAGTCCTGCATGGGACTCGGTAATCGGGTGCTGCAGAGGCTCTGGCAAGGCATCAAAGACGCCTGCCCCGCACCCAAGGGTGGCGCAAGATCTCCTCCAGCGCTGGCCTGTCCGCAGGGTGCTTGGACAAACACCAGCGGATCAGATGTTGGCACTCTGGGGAGAGAAACCAGAAAGCGCCGGTCACTTGCAGAAGGCTCCTGCCCAGCTGCTCCCGGCGCCTCCAGGGCCCGGGCTATGCTGCGTGTGCTCAGAGCTGTGCCAGCCTCCCGGCTGACTCTGCCCTTTGCGGGACAGTGGCACGGCAGGACACGCGCCACCTCCTTCAGCCAAGCAGGCCACACCGACCACGTCGTCACGGGCTGCCTCCTGCGGCCAGCTCTTGAGGGCAGATGGGCCTCCCGCGCAGCTGCGTGAGGGCCACGCTGGGCTGCGCGGTGCCATCTGCCAAAGCCTGCCTTCTTGAGGCCAGACACCAACCTGGAGAGACCTGCTGCCAGAAGAAGAGCTGCCCCGACACGATGTCACGGTCCTCCTGGAAGGGCATGTTCCCGCAGACCATGACGTACAGCAGCACACCCAGGGACCAGATGGTTGCCGAATGGCCGTGGTAGCAGCCAAGGCAGATCCACTCGGGTGGGCTGTACATGTGTGTTCCTAGGGGAGACAGGTGGCGCTGTCCAGGTGCAGGCTGCTGGCTTCCAGAGCCTGGTGCCAGCCTCCTGGCGGAAGCAGGGGCTGCACCGGTGGCCACAACTTCCCCCCGAGGCCACCGGGCGTTCCCCAGCCAATTGGCCAAAGCCAAGAAACCGTTCTGCAAGGCAAACAAGGCCAGCGGAGCAGCCCAAGCCCTTGCGGGCCTGCCAAGCCGAGCGGCCGGGGCCTGGCTTTGTGGGCAGGGCTGGCAGCTGGCTCCTGGGGCACAGCATCTGCCCCGTGCCAAAGGGCAGGCGGCAGCCGGCTGAATGCCGCAGCCCACAGCCCAGGAGGGAATGGGGCCGTGCAGTGCCTGGCACTGGGAGCAGGGCCTGGCCTGTGGGCTCACCGGCAAATCGCGTGAAGGCCTGCTCCTGGAGGAAGGTGCCGCAACCGAAGTCGATGAGCTTCAGGTCGCCGCTCTCCGGGTCCACGAGGAGATTCTCTGGCTTGATGTCCCGGTGCAGGACGCCGCAGGCGGTGCAGTGCCGCACGGCCTCCAGCACCTGGCAGAAAAGCCAGCGCGCCATCTCCTCGCACAGGAACCCCTGCTCCAGCAGGAAGGCCAGGAGATCCTGCGATGGCTCCGGACGCTCCATCACCAGCAGGAAGCTGTCAGGCAGCTCAAACCAGTCGAGGAGCTGGATGATGTTGTGGCAGCCAGAGCCCACCTTCTCCATGAGCACGATCTCCATGGGAACACGGGTGCCGTCGGGCTGTGAGGAGGAGACAGTGCCTCCAGCAGGCCTGATACTGCCCTGTGGCTCCGCTGCCTCGTGCCTGGGATGCCCCAGTGCCCCCTTGGGCAGCCTCCCTGGTGCTTGGGCTTCCTCCCGCCCAGGGGATGCTTCGGGGGTGCCCCCCTGCCCGGCCCCATCACCAGTGTTTGGCATCCCCGGGCCCGCGATGCTCCGGCTCGCACGCTGAGCCCACGCCCGCTCCCCCCGCCCTGCGCCGCCTCCCGCCCTGGGGCCCCGGCCTTATCCCTGCCCGCCACGCCCCGCTCTGTCGCGGTGGCCCCGCTCACTCACCAGCTCGTACCACCGCAGGACGCTCTCCCGGGCCACGCGTTTGATGGCCACCTGCAAGCCCACGAGAGACGGGGCTGAGCTCAAGCCCTGCCCCGCCCCGCCCCTGGCCCTCCTCCCGCGCCCCGCCGTCTCGGCCACTTTACCGGACTCCCGTCTGAGAGGCGGATGCCCGAGAAAACGGTGCCGAAGCCACCGCTGCCCAGCTGAGGGCCCAGCTGGTACAGCTCCTGCAGCTTCTTCTTTTGCCCTGCGACCGAGACCGAGCCATCAGCCTTGCGCCCAGGGCCCCCCCGGCCAAGTGCCCGCGAGTAAAGCGAGCCGAGCCACCGCGGGCCACGTTGCTCTGACCTGCTTCCTGCTGCGCGCCGGGCAGCGGCCACCGCCTTGCAGCCGTCGGGCAGGGGAGCGGCAGAGCTGGGGCAGGGGAGCGCGCAGAGGCGGCTGCAGGAGCCGGAGGGCAGCGGGGCAGGGCGTCACCGTCGCTGTCCCCGGCGTCGTGGGCTGGACTCTGCTGTTGAGGACTGCCGGGGCTACAGCCCGAGGACTCGCACAGGGGGGTGTCAGGAGCAGCTGCAAACCAGGGAGGGGTTTTTTGAAGCCGTGGCATCAGAAGCACTGGAAACAGCCAGAGACTCTGCTGCTCTCAAGGGCCCTGGCCTGGCCTGTGGATGCCCCTCAAGAGCCCCGAGGGAGCCTCAGACAGCTCCTCAGAAGATCTCACCTGCTACCAGAAAGGCCTTCCTGGTAGTCGGTGGCCGTCTTGGAGCAGCTTCCTGGAGATGGAGGAACCTCCTGGGTCTCTTGAGGGTCATCTCTGCCACCAGGCACGGGCTGTTGCCAGCTGGCACAGCCGGCACAGCGTCCTGGGAGCTGTGGGCCGGCAACTGCTGGCTCCAGCTCACTTGCTGCTCCGCCACCTGCTCCTGAGAAGGCTCCCCTGGATCGGGCTGGGCTCCCACTTGGACTTCTGGGCTTTCCCTGGCCACGTCAGTTGTCAGGGTTGCGCCCGTATTGTTGAAGTCCGTGAGTCCAAGGGAGCTGGGAGACCTGTCCACAGGCTCTGCACCTTCTGCAGGCTGACAGGTCTCACTGAGCGTCTGCGGGGGATAGAAGCTGTCAGAGATAGCGGAGGCTCGTGGCAGGATGGAGGATCTCTGACAGCCTGAGCTTCTTGCCTGGATGGTGGGTCCCTCATGGTGTGCCGTCCTTGCAAGGGTTGAGGCTCTCCCAGGGATGGATAATCTTGCTGGGAGCGGCCTCTTGAAGGGATGGAGGCTCCTGGAGGAGCTGGACGAGCCACAGCAGGGCAGGTGGCCTCGCTTCACCAGCTCCTCCAGTTCTTTCCACAATGCCTGCCACATCCCAGAGCAGAGCGGCACCCATGTCCCATTGCGAGCCCAGAGCAGCAGCATCAGTTCCTGCAGCTCCTGGGCCACTGCCACGCAGGGGCCGCAGCTGCAGGGGCTGTCCAGAGGGCTCGCGGGAGCACGTGGCCGCTTGCGAGGGGTCACCCGAGGCCTGGAGGACCTGGGAGCCACAGGGGCTCCTCGCTTCCTCCGTGAGCCTCTGGGCTGCACCCCCGGGCGCTTGCGCCTCTTCGATGTCCGTGCCTGCCGCCTCCGTGGTTGCCAGTGGCCAACGGCCCACCAGACAGCCACAGTGGCCAGCAGCAGGACAAGCACAATCACCAGGACGCCACCGTCACACATGGCTCCGGCGCGTCCCATCGCGACTGCACTGGCAGCTGCAGGTGCTGGCAGTGTTACATAGCGACTGCGCGGTGATGTCACAGTGCTGTGGGCCAGGACAGCTGGGTGACATCCCAGCCCTGCCTCTCGCCAGCGCTCAGCCCCTTTGTGCCGTCACAGCCCTGTGCCCACCTCAGGGATCAGCAGAACCAGCGCATCTCTAAAGATGCACATGGCCAGAAAAAGCCTGGCAGTAAGAACAGCTCAGCCTGCTGCAGTGAGTCATTCCCTGCAGCAAGTGGCACATCAGGAAGAATGCTGCTGCCACCAGTGTCAAGCCCATGGCTCCCAGGACACTGCAGCAGTACCAACTGGAAACACTCTCTGTGCCTGAGAAATCTTCCAGAGACAAAGGGAGTTGAAGTTCCTGTGTCTCTGGGGAGCTCTCCTGAACTGGCTGTCGAGGGCAGGAAGAGTTTTCTGTAACAGCTCACCGACTTCTGCGTTGCCTCTGTTCTAAATAAGTCAGGATTTCCCAAGGAGTGCTCATAGTGCTCCCACTGCTCTGGTTTTGACGGGCATAGGGCTCCTTTTTTCCCAATTGCTGGCACACGCTGGGTTCAGATTCATGATGGGAATGCTGTGGATCAAACATGAGTGGTTTGGTTTCTGCTGAGCAGGGCTTGCCCTCTTCAAGGATTTTGCAGTGTCCCTTGGTACAGTGCATGTTTTCCACTGGGAAGGGAGGGAGGAGTGTTGAAGACAGAGGCAAAGAATGCATTAAACACCTGTGCTGTGTCCCTGTCCCTGTTTGTGAGGTGACCATCCACATCCTGGAAGGGGACAATGTTATTTCTACAATGTTTTTTTCCATTAATATATTTAAAAACACTCTTTATTGTGCCCCACACTTCTGGCCACCTTCCTCTCCAGCTGAGCTTTCACTGCACCAAAGTTCTCCCTACAGTGGCAAGAGACATCTCTGTGGAAGGAATGAGGAGGAGGTGTCTTTACAAACTATCTGTGGGCATGATGGTAGATAAAGCCAGATACTGATAGGTGAAAGAAGCAAAGGGAGGAACCATAAATTCCATAGTAATTCCACTAATTGACACAGACTGTTACTCACTCAAGACTCTGCTAATCCCTGGATTTAGAGAAAAAGAACAGAGACACAAGGAAAAGAATGAGGGTGGGGGGTGCACATTAGAAAGGGGGTTTGTATTAAGCCATTCGGGAAGTCTGTACCTCTCAAGTACCTCAGCCAGTGGGGAAGGAGAGAGGAAAATGCAGCCGGGAAATCAGGAGAAAAAGGAAGCTGCGTCCTCTAACAATTTGAGAGATCCCATGGGAAATGCCCATGGCCTCTCCCTTTATTCGAATAAAGTAACAGGATTGCTCTGTCTCTTGTTTGGACATAAACCTGTGGTGTTTGTGGATTAATTTTCCTGACATCTGTATTCTTCTGCTGACCTTGCTTCCACTGGGCACACAGCTTTCTTTTCCATCCTCTTTCCCAGAGAAGATGCCTTCTGCCTCGTCTGCTTGGATTCCGACATTTGGGACTCTCCTACTCCTGTGCCCTTAGGAGGTGATGTTTCAAAATTGACCAGCACTGATGGACCCCAGCACCTGCAAAAGCATTGTCCCTGGAGACCCTGCTTACCAGTTCCCTGAGCAGTCTGAAGTCTGCTCTCCTCATGCCCCGAACTGAGGTTTTGCTGGCCCTTTTCCTCTTGTCAGAGGTTGGAAAGTCGATTTATCTGTGGTCACTGTGGCCAAGACGGCCACCAGTCCCCACTTGGCTCAGGGCACGTGGGACTCAGACGGCGGCCTGGCTCCAGGGGGGCTGAGCTGGAGAGTCCTGGGCTGTGGGGGGCTCCCCCCTTACCTGGGAGGAGGCTCCCTGGGGAGGAAGAAGGGTCTGGCATGAGCCACAAGGCCCCTGGCCAAAGGACAGTAGCAGGGGACATGTCCGTAGCAGATGCTGTCTGGGAGGAGCTGTGGCAAGGAGTGGGTGTGGGGCTGGGGCTGTCACAGAGCTCAGAGAGGGTGTTCCCCCAGCCCAGCAGGCAGAAAGCCGCTGGCTCACAGCAGGAGCCAAGTTCCAGGTCACCAGAAACAGCCCCCTCCCTCACCAGTGCTCCCAGCCTCCCAGAAAGGTTGGTTATGCTCATGGGTGCCCAAGGTTCCCCATGAGAACAGGGCTGGACACCCTAAAAAGGGGGGTGAGCACCCCAGGGGCAAAGTCAGGGCAGGGGGGAATGAGTGGGATGAGTGTGAGAGGACCACCTCTACCCCTCCCATCCTGCGCCAGGGAGCAGGGACCTTCCTGGGACAGCTCCAAGAGGATATTCAGTACCATCCTTGCCTGGGACAGGGGTGCCAAGGAGATCCAGGAGGGATCAGTGTCCAGCTCTGTGTCCTGGGACACCCTGCACCCTGTTCCCCACAGCCCTGATTTTCAGGAAGGAGCCACAGGAGTCTCCTGGCCATTGATGGATTTTTCTTTCAGGAATTCACTGTGGAGCTCGTTTCTCTTTTTTTTTCCTCTTTCTGAGCTCCTGTAAACACGGCATACAGCTGGAAGGGGCGGGGCGGAGAAGACCCAGCTGGGGAAGTCTTGAGGGGTTCTGTGTCTCTGGCACCCTGCTTTCCTCCTCTCCCTTTCGTGGAGGTGTGGGCTGGCAACGGAGCATCTTCCCCGGGTGGCCGCGGTGCCCCGAATCCCTGCCCTGAGTGGAGGGACAACACTGGGCGTCTCTGGTCTGCCCCACGCAGCCAGGGTGTCCCACAGAGCTCCTCCAAACCCCTGCTCTTGGCCGCCAGGGGCCTAATTAGTGACGTATTAACGAGGGACGAACTAAGGGCGCTAATTAGGGAAGGGAGGGCGGGGAGCCGGTCCCACCAGGACGGTGGGCGTGGCCAAGGCCTCAGCGGCGCCGAGGGGGCGTGGTCTGAGCGGGGGCGGGGCCAGCGCTGAGGGGAAAAAGGGCGGGGAAAAGGCTCGGTGCTGCTGAGGGGAAGCGTCGGGAAGGAGGGGATGGAGGGATATTGTTGGGAAAAAGGGAGACACAAGAGCTCTTGGGGGCCTGAAACCACTAACAGTGGTGGAGGGGAGCCCAACACACTCCTCCTATGTATCCCTATCCTTTACACAGGGGAAGCCGTGGCTGAAATCCAGGAAAAACAGCGCTGTGGATCCAAGGAATCAGAAGCAGGATCTGTGTGGAGGGTGTCCCTCACGGGAGGCACATGAATCGAATTGAGCGAGGCTGAGGCAGGAGGGTCACGCCGAGCAGAGAAGGGCGTCCATGCCAAGGCCCAGGGCAGCCCTGTCCCGGGAAGTGCGCAGGGAGCGGATCCTTGAGCTGCTGCACGTTCGCGCTGCCCTCGCTCAGCCGGGAGCCCCCTCGTTGCCCAGGGGGAGCTGGTGGCAGTGGGGAGTGGGAGAGGGAAAGATCTGTCCTACACCTCCATGGACTCTGATGCCGCATTCCTGGACTGCGCCAAATGGCTGCCCTGTTGGGAACAGAACCAGAGACTTCCCATCAACATCCTGATTTACTGCTCCAGAAAAAGAAAAATCCCAAACATTAATTCCAAGGGGGATAATTTAATATCTCCTCGGCATCTGGAGATCTATTACCTGAATCCAGTCATGAGTTTCCTTCAGGTCTCCTCCCTCGGGACCAGTTAAACAGGAGGTGGGGTTAAACCCTTCCCCCCTACTTAATTCTAAATCCTCCTGTTCCATGAGAGGCTCTTTTGGTCAACAAAGCCTTAACTTGATGTGAAGCTTAAGGGTTAGAGAGCCTCCTGCCGTCCTCAGTTACCATGAAAACCGTGGCTGCACAATTTTGCAAACGATGGGGCCACCCCTCGCCGAGGGGTCTAACATTTCAGAAGAACGGGCCATCGGTCTTCAAGTACCGCCCCGTGGTGTTCTTGCACTAGAACTCCTCTGGCGTGGTCCTGTTCAACATCCACATAAAATGCAAATACTTCTTCCCTGTTTGGAAGGGCTAGGGCAGGAGCCTCAGTTCATCTGCTTTTTAACACTTTAAAATTCTGCCAGGTTCTCACCTTGAAGGATAGCAGTGTTATAGGGAAACATCCGTGGCTCCAAAAGACCTGCCTTTAACAGGGACTCAGTAAAAGGCTGTAACCCCTTCCTTCCCTCCTGAAAGAGGGTATTGCTTTTTAAACACCACTTGTCCTGGTGGCTTCAAAGTGATTTGGAGAGGTTCCATATCTAATTTTCCACATTTCCCTGGGTCTACTTCAGCATAGGTCTTCTCAGGCATTTGACAGACAGTTACAGCAGTGGTAGCTTCCTTATCACCTTTCACAATAGTAATTTACATTCCCAGTTTAGCCATCAAATCCCTTCCCAGTAAATTACAATCACAATCAGGAAGAAACAGAAATTCATGCCTTTCAAACCTATCCCCCGCATTTACCAATAGTGGTTGAATAAAATGCAGCTGCTTCTCTATCCCACTTGGTCCCTGAATAATCAAAGAACTTCTTGACACTTTCCCCCCTTAGGCCTAAAGTTGCAAGTGGATCGAGAGGTCCCGTGTGTCCCAGGGAACTGACTTGCTCTCTGTCTGCACCAACCCTGCCTGTTAGCAAGGGCCCCAGTGTGGTGAGTCCCTGGTACGATGGGAGCCCCTGACACCCCTACCAATCCATTTCCATCAAACGGTGGCTCTGCGGTCACTCCCGCGTCCAGTGTCCTTCTGCCCTGCAGATGGCACTGATCCCTTCCCCATCGCGGTTTCGATCGGCTCTGCTCTGTGCTGCCCACCCCGTCCCCTGGATCCTGGGGGTCCCCTTGATCCCTGAGGTTTATAACCCAAATCCTCCACCCTGGCCCCACAAGCCAATCTGGTGCAGGGTCATCTGCTGGATCCCTGCCACCTGTGTCCTAGGGGCTCTTGGTGTCTTGTACTGGCTTCCCCCTCCAGTTAGGCCAGGGTGGGACTGTAGGAACAATACCTCCTTGTTTTCCCTGCCCTGGAAGCTGGGGATACAAGGGACCTCCTACTTTGTGGCACTGTCTGCCACTCCCAGGGTCACACAGAGATACCCAGGGACATGCTGGAATGACACTTCCTTGCTCCATGGCGGCTCCCAGTGTCTTTCAGTGGCATCAGTAGGAGCTGAAGATGGCCTGGATACGCTCCCCAGCTGGTGGCCACCCTGGGCCACCCATCTTCATCGAGGGTGTCCCCAGCACTGTGGCACTGCCAGTATGTCCTGTCATCCATGCTGGAAGCCAGCTCGTGGATGGAGACCACAACCATGGGGCCCCAGGACGTTTGGAAGTAGCCAGGAAGATGGAGTGGGCTCCAGGCTGGGTGGTGGGATGCCCAACCCCACTGCCACAGCCCCTCTGGCTCTCACCTAAAGGTTTCAGGGTTCTCCTCTGCCACCACCTCCAGCACCCTGAGCAGCATGGAGCCACCTGGGACCCTTACTGAGGTGGAGTAGTGGAAGTATTTTCCCTGAACTGTGTTGGCAGAAGAGGAGGACAAGGATGTGCAGAGCCATCTGTCCCAAGGTCATGGCTGTGAGGACAAGAGAACAGCCGGGGAACATGGTGGGATGGCACCTGGCACCACCTTGCCCATCCAGGGCACCCTGAGAGCCAGCAGTGCCGAGCCTGCAGTGCCTGGTCCTCTGAGACCAAGTGCGTGGTCCTCCCTTTCCCTTCCCAGCCCCTCATCTCCTCCCCTCCCTGCCTTGCTGGGCTCTCCTCACTGCCTCCTCTTTGACCTCCTGGAGCAGCTGCTTATGGATGGACTCTCAGTGGAGACCCCCAGACAGGTCCATGGCAGGACGCTGGGGTTTGGCACCTTGTCGGGATTGAGGGGTCCCTCCAGGCACTGAAGCAACTGGAAGACCAGTTGTTACGGGGCCACTGGAAGGACAGGTGTGGCCACCATGTTTGCACTGGGGGCGGGAGGTCACTGGGATCCCACGTCCTGTCCGCAGTCTTTCTCCCAGCTTTTCGTGGGTGGCGGACACTCAGCTCAGCCCTCCACGGCTGTGCAGCCCACCAGGGCCAGCAGGACTGCAATGCCCAAAGCCATGGCAAGCATCTTCTCAGGACAGGCTGACCCCCTCAAGATGGCAGAATCCTGTGGGAATTGGGCTCTCTGGGCATCCTCTCTGCTTTTAGCTGTTGCCAGTGTCCTTGTCCCACAGACCCTGGCTCTGCCAAGTACCACCAGCTTCTCTGGGTGCTGAAGGGTGTCCAATGGAGGAGGCAGAGTGGTGCGAGGGACAGTGATCTTCCATTTGGGATTGCTGGGGACAGCTTGGACCAGAACAATATCCATGAGGCTGTGGCATTGGATGGGATTCATCCCAGTATGTCCCAGAAGGAACCCCCTAAATCATCTACCCAAGCTCCTGAAAGCCCAAGGAGGTCCATGCTGGCTCAATGCTCTCCAGCTGTATGCGACTTGACAGCAAGTGCTTGGACTTTCCAGGAAACTCCAGCCCTCTTAATCTAATCTTGATAGCAGGAAAAATGGTGGAGAAGGTCATGCTTGGCACTACTGGGAAGTGATGGGAAGGACAGTGCCAGTGTCAGCCGTGGGCAGCGTGAGATAACAGAGGGAAATTCTGGTCTAACTGATTGATTATCCTGCTGCCATAAGGTCACCTGTCTCATGGGTGATGGGAAGGCATTGCAGGTTGTATTTCAGGATTTTAAGAGGAGTTTTGATCCTGTCCCTCACAGAATCCTTCTGGAGCAGGTGTCCAGATGTGAGATGAGCAGGGACAGGGTGTGCTGGGTGAAGAACTGGCTGATGTACTGGTTTTCAATGGGATAGGATCCATTTTCTTCCCAGGAAGTGGGACAGAGTTGGATTTGGATTCAGGATGGGAATGCGGTGGATAGCATGTGGGTGGTTTGGATGTTGCTGAGCAGGGCTTGCTCTCCCCAAGGACTTTACAGTGTCCCATTGGGCAATCCATGTCCCATGCTCTGCAAGCAAGGAGGTGACACCACCATTGTTCCCTCCTCATCCCTATGTCCTACTTATACAAGAATCTTCCACCCACTCTGCTCCAGAGGGCCCTCAAGTGCCCACAGGGAGTCCCTTTCTTCCTCCTGTGGCACTGGAGAGCGCTGAGGTGGGCACAGGGCTGTGACGGCACAAAGGGGCTGAGCGCTGGCGAGAGGCAGGGCTGGGATGTCACCTGGCTGTCCTGGCCCACAGCACTGTGACATCACCGCGCAGTCGCTATGTAACACTGCCAGCACCTGCAGCTGCCAGTGCAGTCGCGATGGGATGCGCCGGAGCCATGTGTGACGGTGGCGTCCTGGTGATTGTGCTTGTCCTGCTGCTGGCCACTGTGGCTGTCTGGTGGGCCGTTGGCCACTGGCAACCACGGAGGCGGCAGGCACGGACATCGAAGAGGCGCAAGCGCCCGGGGGTGCAGCCCAGAGGCTCACGGAGGAAGCGAGGAGCCCCTGTGGCTCCCAGGTCCTCCAGGCCTCGGGTGACCCCTCGCAAGCGGCCACGTGCTCCCGCGAGCCCTCTGGACAGCCCCTGCAGCTGCGGCCCCTGCGTGGCAGTGGCCCAGGAGCTGCAGGAACTGATGCTGCTGCTCTGGGCTCGCAATGGGACATGGGTGCCGCTCTGCTCTGGGATGTGGCAGGCATTGTGGAAAGAACTGGAGGAGCTGGTGAAGCGAGGCCACCTGCCCTGCTGTGGCTCGTCCAGCTCCTCCAGGAGCCTCCATCCCTTCAAGAGGCCGCTCCCAGCAAGATTATCCATCCCTGGGAGAGCCTCAACCCTTGCAAGGACGGCACACCATGAGGGACCCACCATCCAGGCAAGAAGCTCAGGCTGTCAGAGATCCTCCATCCTGCCACGAGCCTCCGCTATCTCTGACAGCTTCTATCCCCCGCAGACGCTCAGTGAGACCTGTCAGCCTGCAGAAGGTGCAGAGCCTGTGGACAGGTCTCCCAGCTCCCTTGGACTCACGGACTTCAACAATACGGGCGCAACCCTGACAACTGACGTGGCCAGGGAAAGCCCAGAAGTCCAAGTGGGAGCCCAGCCCGATCCAGGGGAGCCTTCTCAGGAGCAGGTGGCGGAGCAGCAAGTGAGCTGGAGCCAGCAGTTGCCGGCCCACAGCTCCCAGGACGCTGTGCCGGCTGTGCCAGCTGGCAACAGCCCGTGCCTGGTGGCAGAGATGACCCTCAAGAGACCCAGGAGGTTCCTCCATCTCCAGGAAGCTGCTCCAAGACGGCCACCGACTACCAGGAAGGCCTTTCTGGTAGCAGGTGAGATCTTCTGAGGAGCTGTCTGAGGCTCCCTCGGGGCTCTTGAGGGGCATCCACAGGCCAGGCCAGGGCCCTTGAGAGCAGCAGAGTCTCTGGCTGTTTCCAGTGCTTCTGATGCCACGGCTTCAAAAAACCCCTCCCTGGTTTGCAGCTGCTCCTGACACCCCCCTGTGCGAGTCCTCGGGCTGTAGCCCCGGCAGTCCTCAACAGCAGAGTCCAGCCCACGACGCCGGGGACAGCGACGGTGACGCCCTGCCCCGCTGCCCTCCGGCTCCTGCAGCCGCCTCTGCGCGCTCCCCTGCCCCAGCTCTGCCGCTCCCCTGCCCGACGGCTGCAAGGCGGTGGCCGCTGCCCGGCGCGCAGCAGGAAGCAGGTCAGAGCAACGTGGCCCGCGGTGGCTCGGCTCGCTTTACTCGCGGGCACTTGGCCGGGGGGGCCCTGGGCGCAAGGCTGATGGCTCGGTCTCGGTCGCAGGGCAAAAGAAGAAGCTGCAGGAGCTGTACCAGCTGGGCCCTCAGCTGGGCAGCGGTGGCTTCGGCACCGTTTTCTCGGGCATCCGCCTCTCAGACGGGAGTCCGGTAAAGTGGCCGAGACGGCGGGGCGCGGGAGGAGGGCCAGGGGCGGGGCGGGGCAGGGCTTGAGCTCAGCCCCGTCTCTCGTGGGCTTGCAGGTGGCCATCAAACGCGTGGCCCGGGAGAGCGTCCTGCGGTGGTACGAGCTGGTGAGTGAGCGGGGCCACCGCGACAGAGCGGGGCGTGGCGGGCAGGGATAAGGCCGGGGCCCCAGGGCGGGAGGCGGCGCAGGGCGGGGGGAGCGGGCGTGGGCTCAGCGTGCGAGCCGGAGCATCGCGGGCCCGGGGATGCCAAACACTGGTGATGGGGCCGGGCAGGGGGGCACCCCCGAAGCATCCCCTGGGCGGGAGGAAGCCCAAGCACCAGGGAGGCTGCCCAAGGGGGCACTGGGGCATCCCAGGCACGAGGCAGCGGAGCCACAGGGCAGTATCAGGCCTGCTGGAGGCACTGTCTCCTCCTCACAGCCCGACGGCACCCGTGTTCCCATGGAGATCGTGCTCATGGAGAAGGTGGGCTCTGGCTGCCACAACATCATCCAGCTCCTCGACTGGTTTGAGCTGCCTGACAGCTTCCTGCTGGTGATGGAGCGTCCGGAGCCATCGCAGGATCTCCTGGCCTTCCTGCTGGAGCAGGGGTTCCTGTGCGAGGAGATGGCGCGCTGGCTTTTCTGCCAGGTGCTGGAGGCCGTGCGGCACTGCACCGCCTGCGGCGTCCTGCACCGGGACATCAAGCCAGAGAATCTCCTCGTGGACCCGGAGAGCGGCGACCTGAAGCTCATCGACTTCGGTTGCGGCACCTTCCTCCAGGAGCAGGCCTTCACGCGATTTGCCGGTGAGCCCACAGGCCAGGCCCTGCTCCCAGTGCCAGGCACTGCACGGCCCCATTCCCTCCTGGGCTGTGGGCTGCGGCATTCAGCCGGCTGCCGCCTGCCCTTTGGCACGGGGCAGATGCTGTGCCCCAGGAGCCAGCTGCCAGCCCTGCCCACAAAGCCAGGCCCCGGCCGCTCGGCTTGGCAGGCCCGCAAGGGCTTGGGCTGCTCCGCTGGCCTTGTTTGCCTTGCAGAACGGTTTCTTGGCTTTGGCCAATTGGCTGGGGAACGCCCGGTGGCCTCGGGGGGAAGTTGTGGCCACCGGTGCAGCCCCTGCTTCCGCCAGGAGGCTGGCACCAGGCTCTGGAAGCCAGCAGCCTGCACCTGGACAGCGCCACCTGTCTCCCCTAGGAACACACATGTACAGCCCACCCGAGTGGATCTGCCTTGGCTGCTACCACGGCCATTCGGCAACCATCTGGTCCCTGGGTGTGCTGCTGTACGTCATGGTCTGCGGGAACATGCCCTTCCAGGAGGACCGTGACATCGTGTCGGGGCAGCTCTTCTTCTGGCAGCAGGTCTCTCCAGGTTGGTGTCTGGCCTCAAGAAGGCAGGCTTTGGCAGATGGCACCGCGCAGCCCAGCGTGGCCCTCACGCAGCTGCGCGGGAGGCCCATCTGCCCTCAAGAGCTGGCCGCAGGAGGCAGCCCGTGACGACGTGGTCGGTGTGGCCTGCTTGGCTGAAGGAGGTGGCGCGTGTCCTGCCGTGCCACTGTCCCGCAAAGGGCAGAGTCAGCCGGGAGGCTGGCACAGCTCTGAGCACACGCAGCATAGCCCGGGCCCTGGAGGCGCCGGGAGCAGCTGGGCAGGAGCCTTCTGCAAGTGACCGGCGCTTTCTGGTTTCTCTCCCCAGAGTGCCAACATCTGATCCGCTGGTGTTTGTCCAAGCACCCTGCGGACAGGCCAGCGCTGGAGGAGATCTTGCGCCACCCTTGGGTGCGGGGCAGGCGTCTTTGATGCCTTGCCAGAGCCTCTGCAGCACCCGATTACCGAGTCCCATGCAGGACTGAGGGCTCGAGAAATAAAACAACCACAAACCCATGCCGGGGTGTCAAGTCTGGTCCTGTTTAGCAACTTCAGCTAAAGAACCCTCTTGGGAAAAGGGGTAATCAGAGTGTTCTCTTCAGCCTTTGTCAAGCTTTTGATGCCTTTTCTCCAGGACGGTAGTTCTGTGTCTTCAAGCACAGGCTGTAGTACAGGCAGGAGGAGCTGTAACCAGCCTAGAAAGGTAACAGTGAAACAACAGCCGCCCTTTCAAACTGACGCGGCCACTTGGGTTCACCAGAAGTGATACCTGGGCTCATGTGTGCATTCCAAGGGCCAGCAGGCGGCAGGGACAGAGATGCTGCTCACCTGCCAAAGCTGTGAGAAGAAGCAGAAACGCCAAAACATCATTTCAGGTCAAGCCCTAATGAACTCTTGCTCTTTCTTCCCCTCACACTGGCAGCAGGCAAATGCAGCCCGGTCTGCCTGGATTTAGGGGACAGCAGCATCTAAAGGAGCTGCGCAGGGATGCACAGATGCTGAAAGAGACTCTACGGCAGATAGACACGCTCCAGCAGGCTCAGCCTCCCACACTGGGGCAGGGAAAGAGCATGAGGAGACCCCCGCTGCCGAGGAAGGAGCGGCAGAGAAAGTGATCCCTAGGGACTCCAAGGGAACCCCCCTGGTGTTACCAGCCTCTAACCCTATCTCACATTCGGGAGTTGTGTTATGTAACAGAGCAACTCTTGATAACTTTGTTGTACCATGTAGCCCAGAGCTTTAGAACACTGGGTGGAAGGAGTGGTATTTCTCCCCAGCTGCCTTCTGGAGACTTTGCTATGCCAACAAAGAATCCCTGAATGCTCATAGCACCTCCTGTCCAGCAAGGGAGGGAGACAAGGAAAAACAACCTCAAGTGGCCACAGACCTCCTCCTGCTTCTGCTGCATTTCACATTTTTCAGCCCCAGAAGTTCATCCATCTCTATTACCCTTTCTATTTGCTTCTACCCTTCCAGGAGATTTTTCTTTATAGCAGATGCTTTTCATGTTTAGAAACCACAGCATCCTCTGGGGGACAGGGAAACACTCCCACATACAGATGAGGGAATAGGCCCCTGAGAGGAGGCAGCTGCTTGAACAAGATCTAAAGCAGAAAGGGAATCCAGAGCATTTGTCTCTAGTTTTGTCTCTCTATTGAGCAGAACAGCACTAGATGATCTTCACTCACGTACAGTCATTTCTTACAACCTTATTGGCTCTAGCAGCCTCATAAAAGCAGTTCATCTGCAACATGTGTCCTGCTGCCCTTGCTACAGGGACAAGGTGTCTGTGGCTTCAAAGCTCTGATCAGCCTAGGCTCTTCTTTCCTGTCTATGCATTGTGCTGGGCTTCCTGCATGGTTTAAAGAAACCAGAGAGTTTGGGAAACTAGTTCTGGATGTACTGATACCAAACAGGTGCTGTGCTATAGTATGTGATAAATCAATGTGTGTGGCATTGAGCAGAAGCCAGGCAGAATCAGGGAGAGCTGAAAAGCTTCTAATTACATCTGAACTGCCTGTTCAAGGGATTCTGTGATTCAGTGGAAGCCTGGGAACCAGAGGAGAGGCCTGAAACTACAGAAACCAAATAATGAAACATCTCTTTTTCAGACAACTTGCAGGAGAGGGAAAGATGATGCAGGAGTTGGGATCCAGAGACTAAAGGGCACCTGCTCTGCCCCAGTGTTATCATCACTGCAGCTGCAGGATGTCTGGGGGTCCTTTGAGGCAGGTGAGGCTTGGGGGCACAGAGCTATACCATATAGCTATACCATAAAGCATTCATGCCAACAGCAGAGAAAGCAAAGAGACACAGGAGATGATGGGTTTTTCCTTGTAAGCCTGAGGAATTCACAGGAATTCCCATTTTCCCCAGCTTCCCTACAGTATCAGTGTTTAGACATCACCCTGCCTTAGAGGATCTTCAAAAATCTCCCTTTATAGTGAGCAGAGAAACTGGTATTTCTCTGTAAGTGGCCACGATCCCCCTTGGCAGTGCAGCTGTTACTGCAATTTTACTTTGGGGAAGTTAAACACCAGTCTCATCTCTAAAAGCATCCTCACTCACTTTACAAAGTGCCTCAGGAAGGGTAAAAAGAGGGGCTTTAACACAAGCACACACCCTCCTCAGCTGTGCTGTTAAATGCCAGGTTGCAGTCCAGAGACTTACCTTCTCCACTCAGAAAGGGAATTCTTTGGCTGATACTTCTATAGAGAGATCAATAAACTCACAAGTAAGGACTGTTTCTGTTATTGGCTCTGCGGTTGTGCTTTCCCCAATGGTGGCTTCACACAGCACGTAATCCTGCACCTCCTGCCTGCAAGAGACACTTGTCACCAGTGGCTGCTGGCATCCAGCAAATTGGCTCACCACCCACCACGGGCCCTATTCCTGCCCCAGAGTTATGGTCACTGCCCCCTTTTCTTCCAGCTTATTTATTCTGCACTCAATTGTCTCTAACACTGCACCCCAACAGCCACAAAAGGCACTTGGGAGACCCTCCCTCCCTTCTCACACAGCTTTTGTCTTACTCTGTGCATACCCCAGATAAACCACTTGGCACTTGTTTAATTCACTTTCTTCTTGGGCTCCTAGTCTAAGTGTAACTTATTTCTCTGTCTTTCCTTGCTGACTCAGCATGCAACACTGTTTGCCCAAAAGAGCAGTATTTCCTTCCACCCCTATTTTGGGATCAGCACTGGGTTTTGGTAGATGTGAAATCACGATAAAGCCGTAGCTGGCCTGATGGTGGCCAGCAAGGAAAGCAACTGGTGCTGCCATGGAAACGTGTGGCCTTAAGCCAGTTTCTTGAAGGCCCCTGCTCATTCCCTCAGGCAAATGTCAAGGGACTGTGGAACAAGCCCAGGGGAGGGGATCTGATGGTTCCCCAGGCTCAGCCCTTGGTGGGGACCTCACCTGCCGAACGCTGGAGAAGCCTTGCACCACCATGTGAGCTGACTCGTCTGGCTGCAGCTCCATTGACCGTGGCTGCAGCTGAAACAGGGGCTCTGGGAATCCTCTTCGTCCTTGGAGCTACTGACAGATGTGAGGCTCTGGCCCTCCTCCTCAGGTGGTCTGTAACATTCCATGGTCCAGTAGAGCCAATGGAAACGGTAGCCCCCGTTTGTGAATTTGAACCAACAAAAGCAGGGAATGAGGCTAGAAGAGAAGACAAGATGGAAAACAGTATGGGAGTAGCTATATTTCCCTGGTCATCAGATTGCTCCCAATGAACAATTTGAGGTGTTAATAGCTTGGAGACTGTCTTCATTTCCAGGTCTTAATGTGGACCAGAAACAGTGTCTGATAATCTGCCCTTCTGATGTCATCATTGCAAAGAAAAATATGTTTATAACGGCAATGTAGCATTTTCCAGGAGATGCTGACAGGACCTGGTGTTTTCCTCCAAAATGTTTGTTCTGGGGTGATTCATCCTGTTACTGTATTTTGCATTAATCTGCGCCTAAAACTATTACTCAATCTTTGAGATCCTGCACTTGGGGACCCTGTAGGGGGGGTACGACCGCCATCCTGAAGTCTGCAGCAACAAAACCCTCATTGACGAGGTGAAAGGTTTGTGTACTACAACGTAGCGCTGGGATCATGACAAATTCTATCAGTCTTGGACTTGGGTAGATATCCGCCCGCGTTCCAGTGCTCCGTAACACCTGTCTCTGTTCCAGAAAGTAGGCAAGAAAGATTTGAAAAAAAAACCAAACCAAACCACAACAGGGAAAGCTAAAAAGCTTAAACAGCTCAATCCTGCTCAAGTTATTTCTTTAGGGACAACTACCACTCTCCAGCTGAAATACTGGGCTTTTGGGGGAAAAAAAAAAGACACATTCACCTTTAGCGGGGGGGGGGGGGTGGTTCCGAGCGCAGGGGAGCCGGCCAAAGTCACGATACGAACACCAATACTATTTGAGCATCGTGCTTCCTTTATTGTTTACTTACACTCACTTATATCTACAAAGCTTCACGCACTATTTCCACAGGACAGCCTCTAAGCAGCAGGGGAGCCGACCAGCATGTAACTTTTCCCAAGGCTGTTCAAGGCTGCCTGCTGCCAGGTGTCTTTCTGGCCTATCTGCAGCCTGAGGCCCCTTCAGGGGTGCTTCTGCAGCAGTCCTGGGTTGCCCCAACTCTCCTGGGCTATCATACGCCCCTGTTCCACAAGGAATCCCTATACATTCACCTCCAAATTAAAAAGGATTAAGGTAAGAGAAAGCTTCAAACTACAAATTATTGGCCCAAAGGTAAAAGCTTTTCAAGAAATCTGTAATTAAGACCAGGCTGACAGTTAAACAACTGGTTATTCTAGTGGGGAGAAACCCTCCTCTTTAAGGTAAGGAGCGTGATAGTTAAAAGCAACTGTTTTGTCAAACTTCAGGCTCCCTGCCACAGCCTGCACTGCCTGGCCCTCCTGTTGACTGACTTACATGCAGTGCCACACTGGCCTGTGGGATATGCCCAGCCCTTGCCCTGGAGGGATCTCTGCTGAGACAAGAGATTTTGCAATTGCCCAGCAGGACTCCCTGAAAAGGCAGCCACTTCTTGGTCATGGCGAGGAAAAGTGGACCCACAATCCTTTGGGAGACACTATGCAGATCTTTCTGTAACCCATTGGTCTGTCCCAGACCCTCTGTAACCCATTGGTCCCCTGCTGATCCCCTGTATCCCTATAAAAGGAAGCCCCCTGGCTCTGTGGGGGAGAGAGCTCGTCCCTGGCTTTCCCCTTCGCCAGAGGGAACCAACAATAAAGCTACCTCTGTGCGGAACCAGCCACACGGGCCTTCTCGTCTCTCTCTGGTTTGGTTTGGCCTGGAGGCTGCCCTGCAGAGCTGAGCTGAAGTCACGAGCTGACAATCACTAAAGAGCTGACAGCCCCTGCAAGGGCCCTCCTGCCAGCAGCTGAGGGAAGACACTGGGCCTCGGGACGGCGATCCCTTTCGGGACCATCTCTCCGGACCAGTCACCTCTTCCTGGGTCAGAGCCACGGACCCCACCACCAGCTGTAATACTGGCCCAGTGTGATGGTGCCATCCAGGGGATTTGGCATCATCATTTCCGTATGTCTTAATATGTTTGGATCCTTGCAACTACTTTCCAAATGCCAGCTTTCCTTTCTTTTACAGAAAGCTCAAGGTTTCCAGAAATCTTCTGACATTCTCTTTTGTGCTCAGAGAGATGACATGACATTTTTAAACAGATGTTTCCAAAGTTAATGGCATTTTAAAGATTAATTAACTAAAATTATCCTTGATTCCAGCTTAGATGAACTATATGCTGTGTCAGACACTGAGATTACCACCTATAAGGCATGAGCTGTGTATGCCACCAATCCCTTCTGTCCTTCTCCATACCAGCCTGTGCCTGTTTTCTCTGGAAGAATCCCTGTACGCTTTGCACCCTGCCAGGATGAGTTGCACAAAGGCACACGTCTCCCCTTGCACTCACCAGCAAGTTTCCTTCATCCCCGAACACGCCAATAAGGACACTGGTGTCATACTTGCCCAATTTTTGGGCTTCGATTGTAACTGGAATCTCTGCTATGCTGAAAGGCTGGACAATCCCACAGGGCTCGGAGCTGGAGTAGAACACAGGAGTATCTTCCTTGCGTTTCTAGAAGGGACAGAATCAAATGCAACTTCAGAGGGACCTCTGAAGAAACTTTAAAGTCCTTAACATCCACCACAATGGCAACTCACACACACTTCTAAAAATCCCCAGGAAAAAGGTGAAAGGCACAAACAAGATGCAAGAATTGTAGGTTTAGCATTCTCAGGGGGTCCTGCAAGGAGGCTGCCAGCACAGGCGTTGGTGTCTGTGAATGCAGCAGCTTTTCACAACCCTCTAAGATCTCCCACATCCCGAAGACTAGAACATGAACTGCTTCCTCAGGAGGTTAAACTGCACCCTAAAGTTTACATTCAGGTAGGATCTTGTTCTCAGCAGATCTTTAAGACTGAATAGAAACCAGCAAACCAAACCCTTTTTTTCCCCCAATAATCTCCTCAATAATATTGGAGAGGAGGAGGTGGATGCGATGCCAAACCTGGGCAATAAGCCCGTAGCAGCCAGGAATGTGGCTGTTATTCACAATGAGGAACTTCCTCTCGTATGGCTCCTTCAGATGGCACTCATCGTAGCACAGGATGTAGGGGCACGCTGTCAGCTTAGGAACGATGCATCTGGGGAAAGAGATGACCCCAAGGGAATCAGAGATACTGAGAATGGAGAACGTTTACCCCTGAAGGTTGTGAAATGGAGCGTAACACATTTGTCTCTGTCAAATCAACATTTAACAGCCCTACAGTGATAAATTGCCTTCAAAGTCTTCCCACTCAAACATGTCTTGTCAAGGAAGGGCAAACCCTGAAAGGCAGCACCCAGAGGCTGCCAAGTGCCCCAGGCAGAGCACTTGTCCCACAGCTGCCTCAGCCCCTCCTTTACCCAAGAAGGCTTGAAAGGACTCCTGTAACAGTCCCAGTGATCCATGAGCTCTGGGGGAGCCTTGCCAACAAGGACCAGTGCTCACCAAGGCTCAAAGAACACAAGACTACAGTGTCTCAGTAAAAAGAACTCCCTTCTCTCCCATGGCGCTGTTGCCCTGGCCTGAGAAGTCAGCTGGCTTGCCCCAGCCTTGGAGGGCACAAGCCACCACCTGCCCTACAGAGTGGGTGATCACCCTCTCCCACCTCCTACAGCTCCCTTGGTCCTTCACCCCACGGCTCTCTACACTGACTGTCCCCATTTGCACTTGCTTGACAAAACTGCTGCCCAGGCACTGACCAGACGGCTCTGCCTGGGAGAGGGAGCTGCATCCCTCTTGTCATTAAACTGATGTCCACAGCAGCATAGCAGGATGGAATTTGGCTGCAGCAAGAACAACTTCTGGGTTAAGCCTGAGAACAGTAAAGCTCAAAATGGGAAGCAGAGGGAAGGAGAAAAACTAGAGCTGACCTGCCACATTAAGGGCTGTTTTCCCTTCATAAGATCTTGCCCTCAACCACCCTCGCTGTGAGCCACTTCCCCACTGGCAAGTGCCCTCATTAACAGAACCAGACCCTGACTCTCGGCAAGCTGCTCCCCAAACCAATGCTGCAGGGTGCTCACAACCCAGCACAACTCCACCTCTTGCAGGAAAAAGGAGAAGAGGCCCTCGGGAAATTTGTTCCACCTCAAGCACCAAAAACCAGGCCAATAAATTATACCATTCCTGTTCCTTTTAGAAAAAGGCCCAGGGTCATGCTGGGGTGGAAGCAGGGGTGCTTTTCACCACAGGCTGCTTTCCAAGTACTGCTGTTCTCATGTCCAGCTGGACAGAACACAAGGTCATTAAGCAACACTTCTCCTTGGGAGCTGCAGCCAGCGAAGCCTGTGCATGGCAGTGTGCTGGGTGTTCCGGTTTGGCCAAATTTAGAAATATATCCTCTGAGAGAAGGCACAATCACCCCTCCCCCACCAGGGTCGGGAAAAAATAAATTTTCCTCGAAGGAAAGTGAAGGAGATAAAACTATTTATTTAACAAACACACGGGAAAGGAAAATAATGCTAAATAATAAAATCTTTTGCTGTGGAGGAAAAACCTGGGAAAGTGTTAGAGTCCTGCCTTTGGTCTCCTCGGAGCTGCGGCTTGGCCCAGGGCCAGGCCCTCTGTGCCCGGTGGAAAGTCCTCCCGATGTGCTCTGATGTTAAAGCAATCAAGCAGTCCAGTAGAAAAGGGAGAAAATCCGAAATTCCAGGGAAGGAAAAATTCAACTTCGGTCTCTCTCCGGAGAACAAAGCAGCTGAACAACTCGCCAAAAAAAAACTGCCTTGGGCGCAGCAAGCCGGGTGCTTCCTCCCTTCCCTGCTGCAGCTGGGAAACAAATTGCTATCTGTGTGTGACCTTGAACAAGCTGCAAACTGCTTTGAAAAAGTTTTGCTCAGTTTTTTTCCTTCCCTCTCTCAGGCTCAGTTTAGAGGCATAGAAAGGCACAGGAATTTATTTCGGGGCATAGGCAGCGATATGGGATACACATCATAAGGTCACCCCAAGGCACTGGGGGAGACCAGGGAAATGCTGATACCTGCCCATGACGTTCAGTGCCAACACTCCCTCACCAACACCCTCCATGACCACCAGGATACACTGGTAGTATTCCATCACAGTGTTGGAACACAGGGTCACCTGGTGGAAGAGAAGAGCAGTAAATTCCTCCTTGCAAAAGCTCATTGCCCATGTGTGGTGTCCTCCAGTTCTTGTTTCATGGCATGGAAGGGGAGGATTTTGCCTTAATTCTTCTGCTGGTCCATGTGTAGAGCACAGTCTCTGGGAGTAACACAAGCCTTCTGGCAATACCGGATTTGTTAAACACACCCTTCTATCAGGGCATAGGTCAGCTAAATTGAAACATTAGAGTAAAGCTCTGTGCACCACTGTATTCAAATTAAGGGGCCAATTTTTCATCTGACTGCAATGACATAAACGCAGAGGAAGTCTGCTGACTTGAACAGAATTAGTCCAGCTTTACAGCAAGAAATTGAAGGCAAAGTGTGGCCCAGCAGGTGCTGGGCAGTTCATGGCTGCAGTTTTTTCTGTCTCCCCTGGAGATCCTTGCAGTGAACACAACTCATCTGCTCATCTGCTCCAGGAGAGGAGAAATGAGACCAGGAAGAAAAGCAAACTGCTTTATACAGTAACATCTCTCTAATAGCCACCTCCTGTCCTCATCCTTCCTCTACCCACTTTCAATCAAAGAAATCTCTCTCAAAAGTACAAGAACGGCTTCTGTACTGATCATCTGGTACACGGTTTCAGCTTGTGATTTTGGAGACAAAACAGCTCCTTCAGGAGCATCCCCAGTAACCCAGCTAACAGAGGCCTCACATCGGTGCAGGTCTATTAATGCCGTAAAATATTACTGTGTCCTGCAGCCGTAGGGAGGAGGAGAGAAAATCCAGCAGGCAGGAATTGTGCAGCAAGATTGATTTCTTTAATTATTTTACAAACCCTTTTATAGACTTTTTTCTTCATAGTCTAATTGGACAAGAGATCAGCCACCCCTTGGTGGAGGATGATTGGCTAGAATCCTAAAACATCCATTGTCAAAATATTTTTCTACTATAGTATAAACAAGGCTTCTCAAAGTTGCAGGTGTTTCATTGTTTATAGAACTCTGCTACTATCTTCTGTGAGAGAGAAAAGTCTCTCACAGACTTAGAAAATAGCAAGAAAATTCTTGCTAGCAGCATTTTTGTATCCACACAGGTCTCTCACGCACACGATGCTCAAAGCTGGCAGAGCTAAAGCACTCCCACACTCCAGTGAAGTTTCAGCCCCACCAGCTGGACTCTTCCCATACCTCAGTATCCTGGTGTCCCTGGGGGAGGATGGTCCCTTGGCTGGGAGTCATTGTAAACTCCTTTGGCTCCACATAAAAATGAATTCCCTTCCTCCAGGATGGGTCAGTATTGTTGTGCATTTGGTCATAGCAGGTAACAACAGGCCCTGAACCATCGTCCGGAATGCAGAGCTTGAATGTCAGGGACGCCGAAGAGGTGTTAGTGAGGCAAAAGTTTTTGGTGTAGGGAAGGCCTACGAAAAGGACACAAATATCCATTCAGGCACCAATTACATCGTGACTCCTGGTGTGAATATCTTGGTAGGATGAAAGTGTGCTTGGAGTTTTGTAGAGAAATGGCTGAGTGAACAGGGACATGTATACGTGCACAATCCAAGCTATATTAGTGAACTGTTCTTGACTAGGGAAAAAAGAGAGGGGCAATGCTGATGTGGCAAGCCAACAGGATGTTGGGGAGGGCGATGCTGACCATAGAAAGACTTACGTTAGTTAGTCGCGTGCATATTAATCTCTAACCAATCACTTGCTATTAAAGGCCGCGTGAACAGTAGCT